>NC_086327.1:33220594-33548451 GCF_036172605.1 Pelobates fuscus
TTCCAAACCTTTACGTAGGACGCCCACGTGCTCGGCGCCAGTGACCTCCTCACACAGTCTCCAAGCAGGCCGTCCCGAGTTGCCACATCATACCCGGGCACTCCTGACCCTGGGCCAGCGCGTCCGGCGCAGCCTCCCGGAAGCGTTCCCACTGAAAACGAGACAGTGAGTCAGCCACCACGTTCTGGAGCCCCGGGATGTGCCTAGCCCTGAACACTATGTTGAATGACATACAACTAAGTACTAATTGTCGAAGCAGGCGTACTACCGGGGGCGACGAGGCGGTCAAGCTATTGATCGCTTGCACTACCGCCATGTTATCGGAGTAGAATACCACCTTTTTGTCAGCCAACTCCGTACCCCAGAGTACCACCGCTACAACGATGGGAAACAACTCCAAGAACGCCAAGTTCTTAATCAGAGGACTCCCCTTCCACGGTTCCGGCCACGCCTCCGCGCACCACTTACCTGCCAAGTAGGCCCCAAAACCAACACTGCCGGAAGCGTCCGTAAACAACTTCATTGCTGCCGACGACACCGTCGGTTCCCGAAAGAACACTGTCCCGTTAAAGTTGCCCAAAAACTGTTCCCAAACCCCCAAATCGTCCTTCATCTCGGCCGACACCCGAATGTAGTGCGACGGCCGCCGCACCCCACTCGTTGCCTGCGCCAACCTCCGGCAAAATATCCTCCCCATGGGGATCACCCTGCACGCAAAATTAAGGCTCCCCACGAGGGACTGGAGCCCCCGCAAGGTCACCTTCCTTGCCCCCTTGACCACGTCCACTAGCTGTCGCAGATGCCGCAGCTTATCCCTAGGCAGCCTGCATTCCCCGAGCTCCGAATCAATTTCGAGACCCAAGAAGCTAAGGCACGTGGTGGGGCCCACCGTCTTGTCCCCCGCCAACGGCACCCCAAAGGTATGCGCCACCCGCTGAAAAACTTTCAGTACCTGAGCACACCGCTCCGAGTCCCGTGGGCCGACACACAGAAAATCATCCAGGTAATGCACTACAGCACCCCCGGCCGATTCCGTGCGCACCACCCATTCCAAGAAGGTACTAAACCTCTCGAAGTAAGCACAAGAGATGGAACAACCCATAGGCAGACACAAGTCAACGAAGATTGCACCCTCAAAGTGACACCCCAACAGGTGGTGACAGTCCGGGTGTATGGGCAGCAGCCGAAAAGCCGCCTCCACGTCCACCTTGGCCATCAGCGCCCCACGCCCCGCTCTCCTAACCAGCTCGACGGCTTTGTCGAATGACGTGTAGGAGACCGAGCATAGGTCGGCGTCGATGTCATCATTCACCGAAGACCCTTTCGGGTGCGATAAATGATGAATCAGACGAAACTTTCCCTCTTCCTTCTTGGGAACCACCCCCAATGGTGACAACCTCAAATTCGCCAAGGGCGGAGCCGGAAATGGCCCTGCCATCCTCCCAGCTTGCACCTCCTTGGCCAACTTCTCCCGCACAACCCCCGGGTGTTCCCTGACCGACCTGAGGTTCTCACAAGGTGCCCCCGGCCCCGTGGCTTTGAAGGGAATTTTGAAACCCTCGGCAAATCCCGCCCGAAGGAATTCTGCCACGGCCTGATCAGCGTATTGCCTTAGCCAAGGCAACATCGCGCCTACCTTCACTGGTGACACCCCCAGCGGGAGCTGTGGGAGCGGCCGCTCCCGCTGCTCCTCCCCCTGTGGCCGACTTACCTTTCTTGAAGCACCTGTTGACCCCGTGGTTCCCGCCGCACCCTGAGCATTCATGCCGGAATCTACAAGCGGATCCCCACTTACACTGTCCTTCGTTGAAGGCCCAGCAGGCACCTTTCTTTTGACCTGCCGCCACCGCCCCCCCGGGAGCGGTGCCGGCAGTCCCTGGAAAGGGCGCACTCTTTTGCGCCATCATTAACCGCATCCAAAGCGGCAGGTCCATTTGGTCCCAGCGCATGGAAGGGTTGGCCGCCAGTCGCTGGCGGAACTGCTCGTCATACCTCCACCATGCCAACCCTCCATAGGTGCGGTATGCGTCCCCGATTCCGTCCAAGTAACAAAACAACTGGGAGCAGCACTCCGGCCGCTTCTCCCCAATAACACTGGCCAAAATGCAAAAGGCTCGCAGCCAATTGCCGAAGGTTTTCGGTATCTTGCGATACCTCCGCCTTTTCTCCTCCTCCTCCTTCTTGGCGTCTTTTTTGTCCTCCTCTTTTAAATCTAAGAATTCCTCCAGGGGAAGAAGGGAAAATATTTCCACGAATTCCCCTTTCGCAATCTTCTCTTTCACCTCCCCTTTCAAATGGCAACCCAACGGCCCCGCGAAGGACACATGTACATTCTGACGTGCTGCCTCCGTAATGTCCCCCCCCGTCACGTCGAGTACCCCGTCCCCCACCGATGATCCGTCAGGCTTATCAGTGGGACGCGTTTCCTCCCTAGTACCACCTGTCACTCCTGAGGATACCCCCACCAACCCCGACCCACTGCCTTCACCTGCTGACCAAACCCTATCGAACCTAAGTGGCTCCCTGTCCTCTGACCACGAATCTATAAATGATTTCAAACAATGTATGAATGTCCCCGGGTGTGGTGTAGAGGTAGACTCACCGCTGATGCCCCTGGCCGCCGCAGGCCGCGGGGTTGCTGTCCCTCCATCCGCCATTTCTGACACTGGAGCTCCCAGTAGACGCCGACTCCTGCCCGCCTGGTCCCTCCTCGGAACCGCTGGTGAGTTACTCCGCGACCTGTAAGGAGAAGACATCCTGGGTAGTCTGCCCGAGTAGCTCCCTACCCGCCCTTCCTCCCTACGCTCTTCTCCGACTGCCCTGGATCCTCTCCACTGCTCTTTCCGACCTCCCTTGCTGAGCTCTCCCCGTCGCTGCTCCCTGAAGCTCCTCTCTGAAGATCTCGATCCACTGTGCCTTCTGCTCCGCCTCCCCTCCTCTGACCTGGACCTCCTTCTCCTCTCTCTGACGCTGAACCTGGACTCACTGCGGCCTAGCCGTGAATGGCTCCTGTCCCTGCTGTCCCGTCCTCCCGACCAGCTCCTGTCACTGCTGCACCTGGCGCTGCTGCTGCGCCGCTGGCCGCCCCGGCCCTTTGCGGCCGCTTCCTTTTCACTAGGCCGTACCTGAGGGCAGCCGGATGGGCCCCCCCGCTCTATACTGCCATCTCTAGTTCCCCGGTATCGTGCTGACACCACAGGCTCTCCCCCAGCCGCTGCGCCTGGCCCCCCACCGGCCGCCCCGTCTGACTCTGCCCTAGCCCCTAAGGATAGGCCGCCTGTCGCTTTCCTAGCTCCAGAGACCCTCTGAGCCGCCCGACCCGCTCCGCTGTCCTCTACTCCTAGTCTACTGCTCTCAGTCCTGGCCCTCCCTCCGGCCGCCCCTTCGGATCCCTTGCTGGCCTGGCCTCCCCGCACTGCCTGGCGGACCGCTGGTGCTGTAGTAACCCGACTAGTATTCCCACCTTGCCCCTCAGTGATACCGCTGGAGGTTGACTCACCGGGACGCTCAGTCCGTTGCCCACTGGCCGCGTGGGTGAACCCATCCGCAGCCGCATGGTCCACTGGAGGTGCCGCAGTCCCTCTTTCCGCTGTCCCGCCGGCCGCCATTACGCGGGGCGCCTTCTGACTTCGTGGCCTCCGTTTTGCGCCCACAGTCGCCTGCCCGGCGGGTCCGCCCGAAGGCGCCTGCCGCATTCCCTCCGCCGTCGCCGTGCTCGGTCCGGCCTCCGAACCGCCGACCGCTGAAGGGCTCCTCCGCCGCCGGGCCGCTGGGGCCTCTCCCGGGCTCAACCTCTGTGGCGGCCTGGTCCTCCGCGCCGACCTCCTCTCCGGTCCCTCCGCGTGGGTGGCAGCAGCCCCGATCTGTTCATGCAGCCACGCCAGCCCTCGATCACGAACCGCCGCCCGAACTCCGTCCAAAATCTCCTCTAGGGACGCCATTACCTGCAGAGGGAGAAAAAGAAAAAAGAACTCCGCCGACCAGCCACAAGTGACAGGTCAGTGCAATTCAGATTAACTGGCTCCTCACTTAAGATGGCCGCCTATTTACACTACCTGACTCCTCCCCTACTTAGCCCCGCCCTGAACATCCCAAACCTTTCCACCTGCCTACTTCCTGGCCTTGTCAAGGCCCACTCCCCTGTTTCACTGTTCCATGGGCTTCATTTATTTAAAACTCTGGAAATATTCAAAGAATGGCTAAGTGTTATGGGAGGGAGAGGGTGGAGGAGAAAGGAGAGGAAATAGGGATTTATACACAATGATTATATATTCACCAATAAGGGATAATAGTAAATAGAACGAGAGATTATCACGGAAGTGCTGATTTGTTAAAGGTATAAAGAAATACGTAGGGGGATTGTAACAAAAGTATTCCCCCCTCACTGGCCAATGGTAAGACTCAGAGAGGGGGAATAAATGCTTTTATAATGTTCTTTTTTTTTTACTTTTATTTATCAAATATCCTCTCACTAATACCCCATCACAGCTCCTACCCCAAATGTCTGTCCCTATACCTACCACAGAGCCTATCCTCCCATCCCCTTTACCCACTAAAACAACTATTAAGCCCCTTGCACACACTACAGTTCCTACACCCCCTCAAACCCTATGCTCCCTGCACTCACTGCAACCCCTATTAATATGCACCCACTGCAACCCATATGCACATACTACAGCCCTTATTACCCTCATAACATCTGCACCTACTACATTCTCTATTACTCCACCCACCCCCTACAGCTCCAATACCCACTAGAGTTCCCAAGCCCCTTGCAACCAATACAGCCTCTACCCCCACTGCACCCACAACAGCTCCTATCACCTACAAACTACATCCCTATGCCTCCTGCACACATCAAAGCACCATTACACCCTTCATACACTCAAGCCTCTATTACCCTCTGCACCTACTACAGCCTCAATTCTCCTACAACCACTACTGCCCCTTTCCCTGTGCATCCACTACAGCCCTTATGCCCCCTTCACACACTACAGCCCCTATGCCTCCTGCACCAACTATAACCACTGTCCCTCACCTGCACCCCACTTAAGTCGCTATCCCCCTTGCACCCAACTAAAACTCTTAATGCCCCCTGCACCCACTACAGTCCCTGTCCCTTCCAATCACCCCAGTAATGCCCCTAACCCCCCCCTAAACCCACTACAGCCCCTATCCATTGCCCGCACCCACTACAGCCACTATAAAATTTAAAACAGAGAAAGGACACAAATGGCGCTAAATTAATAAGATCCGGTGCAGCAAAAATCACCGAAGTGTAATGTCACCACTTACACTAAAATGTGATAAATTCTAGAAAATAAAGTGATTTGCGCACACAGAAAAGACAGGTGTGAGTTTTACCTCTTGCACAGGGTATTCTTGTGTGTTCACACTACATACAGTATGTATCACCTATATACAGGTAAATAAAATACACATAGTGTAAACTGTAAAGGGCAAAAATGCCAATAGTTCATATTGCACATAGGTAGGAAAACGTTTAAAAGGAAGGGAAAACGACATATTAATGTTGGAAAAGAGAAAAGGTATTCTTGTCTGGACATTAGTGGAGCATTTTAAAAATATATAAATAATACACAGTAGGATAAGAAAACATATCCCAGAATGATTCTTATTGTTAGGAAATGCCACCATTACATGGACACTGCCCCCTCCATCCAAAAGTGCAATTTTAAAGACAAAAGATATATAGGGAATGTATATCAAATATATGTGTGCAAACATACCCTATTATAAAATACTATTAATCTCAAAGTCGATGTTGAGACCCAAGGGAGATAAGGTGCGTATTTCAAAGATCCACTTTACTTCCTGGGTACTTAGTTTTTTAGGGAGATCCCCTCCTCTCCAGTGGGAATTAATTTTGTCTATAGCAAAAAAGGTTAAAAAACTAGGGTCTGAGCTATGTTTTTCTAAAAAGTGCTTGGATACACTGTGGTTTATAAAACCTTTTTTGATATTCCTAACATGTTCACTTATCCGTACTTTTAGTGGCCTCGACGTTTTGCCCACATATTGAAGGCCACATGTGCAGTTTAGTAGGTATATCACATTTTTTGAGTGACATGTGATCATAGGTTTAATTTTAAATTCTTTTTTAGTATTAAAGGATTTAAAAGCTGTTACGTGCTTTTCTTTTTTGTCTGTGCTCTTACACGCATTGCACATCCCACAGTGATAAAAACCTTGTTGTGCTTTTGACCAATTATTTAAAAAATTATCATTTTGAGGTGTAGGTTCTAAAAAGCTTCTGGTTAAAATTTACTTAAAATTCCTCGCTCCTCTAAATATAAATCTTGGTTTTGGACCTAAAAACTCATGTATCTCCTCATCCTGGCATAGGATATTCCAATTTTTGTTAATAATCTTTTTGATCATCCCAACATTGCTGGAGTAGTCAAAAATAAAAGGGATCTGTTCTCTCCTATCAGTTGGCACATCACTTTTTCTCTTATACTTCAGAAGGGGGGACCTATTTAGTGCGGATATTTCCTGGATCTGAGTATCAAGGGCAGTCTTGTCATACCCCTTTTGTATAAACTGTTTCTTTAACAGGCAGGCCTGGTTTTCAAAATCCTGTTGCTTTGTGCAATTTCTGCGTAGCCTGAGGAATTGTCCCCTAGGGATATTTGACAGCCAGGGCTTGTGGTGGCAGCTGTCAACCTCAATGTAACTGTTAATATCGACTTGTTTAAAAAAAGTGCGAGTGGCTAAAACACCGTCACAAACATAAATATTAAGATCTAAAAAGTCAATGCTTGTGTCACTCACACTTTTCGTTAAACGAATCCCCCAATCATTTTGATTGAGAGAATTAAAAAAAGTGCTAAAAAGGTCACCCGACCCCTTCCAAATAATAAAAATATCGTCAATATATCTTTTATATAGGACCAGGTTCGCACCAAAGCCATGCTCTTGGTAAATAAAAATATGTTCCCAAAAAGCCATAAAAAGGTTGGCATAGCTCGGTGCGAACCTGGTCCCCATGGCTGTGCCTCTGATTTGTAAAAAGAAATCATCTTTAAACCAAAAAAAAATTGTTGTTTAAAATCATCCGTATGCCATCTAAAATCAAATTACGTTGGGTGATATTGTATTTGTTGCACTCCTGTAGGTAGAAATCAGTGGCCTCACACCCCTTCTCATGTTCAATAATGGTGTAGAGACTTGTTACGTCACATGTGATGAGGAGATAATCATCTTCCCATTTAAAATTGTTGAGGGTATTGAGCAAGCTCATTGAATCCTGAAGATAGGATGGGCATTTTTTCACCAAAGGCTGAAGATGGAAGTCTATGTACTGGGACAAAGGTGATAAGATGGAATTTATACCCGATATTATGGGGCGTCCTGGTGGGTTGACGGGATCTTTGTGCAGTTTTGGTAATACATAGATTACCGGTATACGTGGGTGATCTAGGGATAAAAAAGATAGTTCCCCTTTATTTAAAATACCTTCTTTTTCACCTCGGTCCAGAAAAATTTGGTATTTTTTCTTTATTTCTTGTGAAGGGTCTTTTTTCAATTTTTTATATGTATTAATGTCCTCAAGTTGTTTTTCTATTTCCTTTAGATATTTTATTGTATCCATTATGACCACTCCTTTATCAGCCGGTTTTATAACTATCAGTGGATCGTCTTTTAATTCATCTAGACTTTTTTTCTCCTCAAACGTCAAATTAAAACTATGTTTGGAAAGGGGTTTTATCTTATATATGTCTTCCAGACATGCCTTTTCAAAGACTTTCATCGAATCTGATTTAAGAAATGAGGGATAAAAATTCGATTTCTTTTTAAGTTCTGTGTGTACAATACCCTCACTATCCTCACTTGTTAAAAAAGGTGTAATGGCCATATTAGGTTCTGATTCTTTCCTTTTAAAAAACTTTTTAAGGCATAGCTTGCGACTAAAACGATTAAGATCAACAAAAGTCTCAAATTTATTCAAAGAGCAGCTTGGCGCAACATCGACTTTGAGATTAATAGTATTTTATAATAGGGTATGTTTGCACACATATATTTGATATACATTCCCTATATATCTTTTGTCTTTAAAATTGCACTTTTGGATGGAGGGGGCAGTGTCCATGTAATGGTGGCATTTCCTAACAATAAGAATCATTCTGGGATATGTTTTCTTATCCTACTGTGTATTATTTATATATTTTTAAAATGCTCCACTAATGTCCAGACAAGAATACCTTTTCTCTTTTCCAACATTAATATGTCGTTTTCCCTTCCTTTTAAACGTTTTCCTACCTATGTGCAATATGAACTATTGGCATTTTTGCCCTTCTTAATGATGGACAATTGTGTGCTGAAACCGTCTGGAAGATCATGAGAGACCGGAAAAACTACAACCGGAAGTGACGTATCGGACTGCATCACGACGTCATCAACGGAAGTGACGCGGCGAAATGGAGACCGAAAGAATAAACAGCAAACTGAAGGAACACGGACTGACAAAGATAAATGAAATATCGGACATGTTGGGGGGGGGCTGGGGAAAGGAGTGCACAGACGGAAATGTAGCCATATTGAGTGTGGCATAACACTTCCGGATGTGACCATGTTTGGACATGGGTGGGAACTAACTCACAGTTGTGAATATTATCAAGGTAATTAACTGATTGTTTGGCATATATTAGGGCTTTAGAGCCCATTGGAAAATCAGATGCACTTGAGAAAGACCTATTGAAAGGTTGAAACGCGTTGTGCTGCTAAAATATATATATCTTACTGTGTATATATTTATTTTGTATTTTAAAATAACTTTTGGAATAAAACACTTTTAACTACACACCTGCCTTGGACTTCTTGGAGCATCACTGCAAGCTACCAGTTCCAAGTTCCTGTGGATATACACATCTTTCCAATACTGGATATCTCAAGAGTGAGATGAAAAGCGCTATAAGTCTAGAGCCAACTTTAAATGGGCTCTGAAAAGTGTGAGTTTGATGATATACATCATTTTTAAAACATTATTTGTTTTTTACAGTTTACACTATGTGTATTTTATTTACCTGTATATAGGTGATACATACTGTATGTAGTGTGAACACACAAGAATACCCTGTGCAAGAGGTAAAACTCACACCTGTCTTTTCTGTGTGCGCAAATCACTTTATTTTCTAGAATTTACTACAGCCACTATGCCTACCCTACACCTACTACAGTCACTATCACTACTGCAACCACTACTCATATGATTTAGTGGTGGAAATCATTAGTGCCCCCCAGCAGAGAACAATAGACAATATTGTATAATTTAGTTTTTGTCTTCTGAGTATTTGTTTGCTTCTATTTATACAAACCTGCTATTTTGACCAATCACAATATTAGAATAAAACATTTTATGATAATAATTTATATTTGAGTGCACCCTCATTTATTGTATTTATGTGATTTTTTTGTGTTTTATTGCCTCCTGTGGAGCTACTAGTACTATTATTCTTTGGCTTACCACACATTTGTATTTTTAAACTAAAGTTAAATAGTCCCTTTTGAGATGCATACTACGTCCATTAGTAAAACAGCTATTTATTTAGCATACTATGGCTTTGTTTGCCCAAAATAATTTACTATTACAAATTCATCAGATATCTTCAATAAACAGTAGATCACTACATCCTCATTCTCAGTCATTATAAAACTGTTAAAAAGTGGCCCATTCTGCCCTACCTACAATAATTGGTGCCTTGTAAAAGTTATGGATCAGTTCTGTCACTCCCTCACAGAAAATCCCAGAAACAGTCCTCTTTGGTCTCTATGCGGACACCTCTTACTTCCTCTAAATCAATTTTGTACATTAGGCAGTGGTGGATTCTGGATTTGTGCTGCCCTAGGCACAACTAAATTTGGGCACACCCCTATTCTAACTTTGCCCCACCTCATCGTGTCAAGGCCACTTTTTTGACTGACTGACACACACATACAGTCATTGGCACACACTGTTTAAACAAACCACACTTTCACTGACAGACACACACTGACACACCCACTCACTGACAGGCACTCACTCTCAGATTTACCACCAGGTCCAGGGGGTGTGCCTCTGGCCTGAAAACTTGTATATAAGGAGTAATAAACACTTATTGGAGTCAGATCATCTTGTACCTTCATGAAGTTTTGGCTCATGTTTGGGGGATTGGAGAACTACACTCTGGGGATTGCTATAATCACTATACTACCCAGGGTATGATCACTAAGCTCTGCTAAGAGCTTGTTCCTGTTCCTGCTCTCTGGGATTCGGAGAAGTTGACCTACTGAAAGCTGGACCCTGGTCTTGGGTCCAGAGTGGGTGGAGACGGCGAGACCCCAACCAAGCTGCGGTGGTTCGTGGAAGTCTACAGTGGTTATGGTGTCTGGCGGAGTGCTTGGAGTCCTCGGGAAGCACTAGGAGCATCCATCAACGTAAGGTACCCGGTCGGGGTGCCAGGAGTTCCGTTAAACTATGTAACTATGTAACTATGTAACTATGACATGTTTCAAAATTTGTCAGTACTGTCATGTGGCAGTATACCCTCTTGAGGATGGGTTACTACCACCTGTGGTCACCCCTTCCTAGTTGTGCCCAGCCCTAGAGCGATTATAGCGGCTATAGTAGTTTGCAGGAGGGCAATCGTGATATCACACAAACACTAATCGAGACTTAGTGAAGGGTGAACAAGAACTCTTTATTGTAGACAAGATACACAGTATTTATGCACAGACCCCCACAGGGGGTCCCTATTTACAGCAATACAAAACATAAGCCCACTCCGGCGTACCGGTGCCTGGGACACACAAAAGCCCCCAAAATACACACCATACAGTAACGCACCCCACCATGCCATAATCCCCAAATAGCACCTTGTCCCAGCTATGATGCCTGCAAATTGCGGAGCTATCGAATGTACAGAGCCTGAGAAATCGGGCACGATGCTTTGTGCATACCCTAAAATAGCTCCACAGAATTACTTGGTTTCGGCTGGTGGATTCAAATTTCGCACCTAAACTACGCAGCGGCCAATCAAGAAAAAGGACGCAAACCAATTTGCACCAATCAGTACTCAGGGAGGAGAGGTGTCTCGTCGGCCAATCAGAAGAAAGGTCGCAAAATCAACTTGCACCAATCAGCGCGCGGGGAGGGGATGGCACTCAGTGACGGTATTCCGTCACATGTGAATTTCAATTTTAATATAAGTACAATATTTTCCACAATTACTTAACTAACATAAAAAAGAGAAAAACACAATTTGGTATGAATAATAATCAAATAGTAGTTTGTTTTTGGTAAAAAGTAATTTTGTTTATGCATTGGCATTTGGCATTTTTTTCAGTTTTGAGTGTAAGTGAATTAGAGTCAGTGAGTAAGTGTAAAAGAAGAACTATAAGCACCAAAACAACTTTAGCTTAATGAGGAAGTTTTGGTGTTTAGATCATGGCCATGCAGTCTAACAGATCAATTCTCCACCACTTAAGAGTTAAAGTGGCACTATCACCTCCCCCTCCTCCCCATAAAAATACACTATACTAGTTGAAAATGAAACCATTTTTTCATGGTGGCTTTGGTGTGGCTAGGGATGCAATAACAAAAAGAGAAATGATTAACTCCTAAACATCAGAGAATTGAGCAAAGGAATTGCAGAATTAAGTTCAATATAGGTGGTTTGGTTAGATGGTCACCTTGGCTAATTTCGCCTGAATATTGTGATTTGATCTATACGTCGCTAAACATAATTGTTTATTGAATAAATCCTATAGTTGTTCAGTCATAAACAGTGGAGAATTGACAAGAAATGTAAATTGTAGGCAGCAAAAGATGAACTTTGAATCAGCTCACAAATGTTCCTAGTTCAGTGAATAAAGCCTGTGTGCATTTGTTTGTGTGCGTATAGTTTGAAGGCATGTGTATGAAGACATGAGGAGAGTCAGGGTCATTCACTTAAGTGAGAACCTTTGGGGATTCAATGTGATTTTTTAATTTAAGATCAAAATAGGCAAACTCAAAAATTCTCCAGTTTCCAGTATGGCTACTTTGTCCTTAAATTTAAAATTCAATTTGAATCCCCAGCAATTTTCACTATAGTGGATAACCTTGTGTGTCTATTTACAAAGTTAGTGTAGGTATTTATTCATGTACCAAATGCCATTATGCATGAATTTAAGAAAGTATTTGAATGTGCAAATGCAAAAATGTTTTTGAAGAGAGCAAGTTTGTGAATGCATGTGTATATGTAGACAGTTTCATAATATGTGATTGAATATATGGGAATGTTGGTGTATAATGTTTGAGTTTGTGAATGGTGGGTGTATTTGTGTGCATGGCGAGGATGCAAAAAAATTATTTGTGAGTGTATTTATGCAAAATATAATTTGAAGTGTGAATGTATATAGGTCTGTAGTCCCATTGTGTGTTCAATGGCAGTGTGTGTGTATTATAATGCATTTTCTATATATGTGGATATTGGAGAGGATGGAAAGGCTGCAGAATCCTGAATCCACAGCAGAAGTAAAAGTAAGAAGTGTAGTTTATTGTGAAGAAAGGAAACAAGTGAGTTTGATTTTATATGCGGAGAAGGACAAACAAATTTACAGAAGCTGCTTATGCAATGGGCAGACAGAAGGGATCCAAAATTATAACAAAACACTCAACCAGGAAAGGTACATCCAGGACAACATCCCCTATTGTCTCCCCCTCACACACACATCGCCTATCAGCCCCATGCTACACATGGACTGTCCCTAGTGGTGTTAAACAAATGTGTCCACTTGGGCCACACACCTCCGAGGGCTGCTCTGCCTTTAAATGCCCAGGCTGAATTTTTGTCTCAGTCCGGCCCTGCCCCCCCAATTCTGTAACAAATCCATTAAAAATCTAGACTAGTAGCAAAAGAATGTTGCAAACAGAGAACGTAAATGGGCGCATCAAGCACATTGACGTTAGATGTCATGCGATAACAGATCAGTACCATAGAGTAACTATTGAGATGCAGTGCTGCCCAACAGCAGTGACAACAGATGACATTTGGACAAATCTCTTGTCAAGAGACATTTTTGAAAAACTTTTTTCTTTTTGCTGGAAATGTTGCACATATAGAAAAAAAGCACTTTTGTGCGAGCGGCAACTTACACCGAAAGAACACACGAATTAGACAGCACAAAACATATTTTATTCTCCAAGTAGTTCTTATGTTGGCAAATAATTATTTTTGGTTTCAGAACAATTTTTTTTTTTTTTTAAATATGTTGGGATGGGAACCAGGTTTGCCCCCAGCTATGCAAATTCTTTCATGGCATTTTGGGAACAGTCTTTCTATTTACAGAATGATAGCTGGGGTACAAACCTGGTTACCTATCGACGATGCATTGATTATTTTTTTCAGTCCAGAGGAAAGTCTGAAGAAGTTTTTAACTGTTTTAAATTGTAACAACTGGGGCATAATTCTTACTACCAATTACAGTGTTTCTAGTGTCAATTTCTTGGACTTAAACATCTATGTTGATGATTATGCAATTGAAACCATAATTCAAATCAGTAGATGTAAACAATTATATTCATGTACAAAGTTGTCATTTTTGCCCTTGGCTTCAAAATATACCCAAATCTCAATTGTAAGAATAAATAGATATTGCACAGATTAGAATGTATATGAAACTCAAGCAAATTATTTGTAGAAACCAGTTTGTAGAAAAGGGTTATGATGAGACCATTTTAATAAATACCATAGAGGAACTAAAAAGAAAAAAAAGGACACTTTTAAAGTATAAATGAAAAAAAAGTGTTAATACCAGATCTACCTTTCTTTGCAATTTTAACTGTCAAGATTGGAAAGTAAAGAGTATCGTAAATACATTTTGGCCGATTCTGAGGGGTGACCCAATGTTATATAATCTTCAACCTGCAAAACCAAAAATTATATAGAGGAGAGCAGCAAATTTAAGCAGAAAGCTTGTGCGCAGCCATATCAGAGAAAAAAAACAAAAAACGTTTCTGCATAAGGATGATTTATTTGGATGCGGATTGTTCACAGCATGTAAAGATACGGGTAGTGTTAAGAGACATGTCACATCCGTTATAGACCCACAGACAAAAAAGGAATACAAAATTACAAAACAAATTACATGTTTTCTAAGAACGTAATATACCTCCTAACATGCACTTCCAACTTAAATTATGTTGGTATAACAAAAAGATCACTATTATTATTATTATTATTATTATTGACATTTATATAGCGCCAACAAATTTGTAGTGCTTTACAATATTATGAAGGGGGGATTTAACTATAAATAGGACAATTACAAGAAAACTTACAGGAACGATAGGTTGAAGAGCTCAAACAAGCTTACAGTCTATAGGAGGTGGGGTATAAAACACATTAGGACAGGAAATAGCAATCAAATAAGGTGGGAGTGAAGCAGAGCTGGAGGAGAGAGTAAAGTGCTGCACTTTAGGAAAGAGCAAGAGACAGGTATGTGAGGCAGAGCTTTACTAAAGACATGGGTTTTAAGGCACTTCTTAAATGATTGAAGGCTAGGGAAGAGTCTGATGGTGGTAGGCAGGCTATTCCATAGGAAGGGAGCCGCCCAAGAGAAGTCCTGCAAGCATAAGTTGGCCAACGGGTGCGAGCAGTTCACTGGCAGAGCGGAGAGACCGAGAAGGCTACCTATGGATCTGTGAAGAGATTTAAGAGGGGCTAGAATTGTTCAGTGCTTTATAGGTATGGGTTAGCACTTTGAATTGACTCCTATATGATACAGGAAGCCAATGAAAGGTGATGAGAGGACAGACTAGAGAGAAAAATCAGTCTCGCAGCAGCATTCATTACAGAATGTAGCTGGGCAATGCGGCTTTTGGGAAGACTAATTAGGAGAGTGTTACAATAACCCATGTGGGAAATTACTAGAGCATGAACAAGCTCCTTGGCAGCATCTTGCGTAAGAAAGGGGCGGATGAGAGCTATGTTTTTAAGATGGAATCTACAGGATTTGGCAACATACTGGATCTGAGGCTCAAAGGTGAGACCAGAATCAAGTATGACGCCAAGACAGCGCTCTTCCAAAGATGGACTCATGTGGATACCACTAAATTGAAGGGAGAGCGAAAGAGGAGTATCAGTATTAGGAGAAGGAAAGACAAGGAGCTCAATTTTAGAGAGATTGAGTTTCAGAAAGCGGGAGGACATCCAGTCAGAGATGGAAGAAAGGCAAGCAGTGACACATTGCAGGTCGGCAGGGGAGAGGTCTGGGGAGTAGAGATATATCTGTGTGTCATCAGCGTACAGGTGGTAGTGTAATCCAAATGAGGTAATACCTTTGCCAAGAGAGGCAGTATAAAGAGAATATAGAAGGGGGCCAAGGACAGAGGTTGGGTGTTGATTTCAACCGAGACAGGACGAGGGGAGGAGGTATCATTAGAAAAGGAGACACTGAATGAGCGTTGGGAGAGATAAGAGAAAAACCACGAGAGGACAGCGTCCCAGAGACAGAGTAATTGAAGAGTTTGAAGAAGGAGAGCATAATCAATGGTGTCAAAGGCAGCAGAGAGGTCAAGAAGAATTAGAATGGAATAGAGGCCTTTGGATTCAGCTGCGATTAGGTCATTAGTAATTTTGAAGAGAGTTCCCTCAGTAGAGTGGAGAGGGCAGAAGCCAGATTGAAGAGGGTCAAGGAGAGAGTTGGAATTGAGGAAGTGC
Organism: Pelobates fuscus; assembly: GCF_036172605.1. Taxonomy (NCBI): domain Eukaryota; kingdom Metazoa; phylum Chordata; class Amphibia; order Anura; family Pelobatidae; genus Pelobates; species Pelobates fuscus. Next base: position 33,236,299 of record NC_086327.1, read on the forward strand.
CAAGTCTTTTCAGAAGCTTTGAGGAAAAAGGGAGCAGGATATGGGACGATAGTTAGAAGGGGAGGACAGGTCAAGAGATGTTTTTTTTCAGGATAGGTGACAGTGACATGTTTAAGGTCAGCAGGGACAATGCCAGAAGAGAGAGAGCAGTTAAAGATGTGTGTTAAGGAAGACACAAGACAAGGGGAGAGAGTTCGGATAAGGTGAGATGAGACAGGATAAAGTGGGCAAGTGGTGGGGCTAGGGGAAAGGAGAAGCGCAGCCACCTCTTGTTCAGTAGCCGAGGAGAAAGTCTGAAGGGTAGGAAAAGGCATGATCTACGTTTGGTTGAGAAAGAGAACGGCAAGGTGGGGAGAATTCTTTCCTTAGCTGTTCAATCTTGTCGGTAAAGTAGCATGCAAAGATCTTGGCTGTAAGGTTAGTTTGGGCAGGGCGAAGAAGATAGTTAAAGGTATCAAAGAGACGACTGGGATTGCGGGAGCATGAACTTATATTAAAGGAAAAGTATGACTGCTTGGCGAGGGCAAGGGCTGCGGTAAGAACACAATATGTGTATAATGGAGATAGTCTACCTGTGTACGAGACTTCCTCCAGGAGCGTTCAGCACAACAGGAGCATCTTTGCAAGTAGCGTGTTTAATCTGTATTATGTATAATCTTTGGTCTCTACAACAGCACCATCCCTGAGAAATGCATATTCCGGGTGAGCCCCAATTCTGTTTTTGTCTTTGCTAATAACAGTTCATTGGCATTATTATATACTAAAATACTAAGCAAAAAAAATAAAAAAATGTGCATCTTGCTTTTCTATACTGATCCTCTCTCCCTGTTTCTTCACCCATTAACCATTTTCTCATGTTTCTCTAAAACATTTTTTTGCAATTAATCTCTTATTACTAATTCTTCACTACTCCTTCCCTTTTTTCTTCATAAGTTCCTCATTTATTTTGCAGTAATTCCTTATTGTGCAAGGGTTCTCAGAAACTGGGTTATGTTGTATTCATTTTTCAGAGTAACAGAATATGTAGGTCCAAGCAGGTTATAATTCCATAATCTCCAGAGTTCTCACTGAGAATTCAACCAACCGGCTTATTTGCTGAAGTGAAAATTGTTTGGAATCTAAAGGGAATTTCAAATTTAAGGCCAAAATAGCTCAATTGGAATTTAACATAGTTTAGTTAAATAATTTTTACATTTTAGCAATTTTTTCCTTACATTTTAATTCCAGATAATTCCTATTTTAGTAAATAACCGTGTGTGTGCGTGCATGTCATTTTGTATGTAAAATAAATATAAAAATATCAACGTTACCTGTCAGAATCCAGAATCTTATGTCCATGATAAAGATGGATGTCTCTCACTTGCTAGGCATACATTAAGACTAATTCTTTGTCTTGTAAAGACAGGAAATATATTGCTTAGAACACAGAGAGGAACTGTAACTAACAGGTACCTCATGGTGCTATAAAAACTGTTTGTGGTATAACATACAGGAGAACAGAGATTTTATCAACTTTCTTCTCTTGGTAAACTTTTTTTTCTATATTCATATTTGAAATTGCTGTCATCTGCACTCAGTGTATTATTACAAATTGCTGAAATATTTCTAAACTTGGAATAGGTGAAAAAAGTATTTAAAATCATGTATTTAGAGACAAAAATGAGGGAATGCAAGTTTATACATTTTAAATTGTGAAACCAAATCTACTGATGAATATTTATTTTTACATATTTTATCAATAGCATATATATACATTTTAAAATGTGGTATTTATGTAGCTTCAACATATTATGCAGAGCTGTACAATAGACGGAATACAAACAATAAATATATACTGATACAAAAGGAACAAAATAACCTGCCGTGAGCTCACAATCTTGAACATATAGTACTTGTATACAAAGTGCTTAGCAAGATAACTTGCGATCTTACAATCTATGGTTGACACAAATGTATTGCAAGGAGTACTTGAAGTAATGGCCAGAAATCAGGTGACATATGCAAACACAGTGTAGCTTGTGCGGTAATTAACTACTATACTACTAGGACTACTATAGGGTTATTAGGTCCCCCCCACCCTCATGGACCCCCTCCCGCTGGGCTGAAGGGGTTAAAACCCCTTCAGTCACTTACCTTAATCCAGCGCTGGGCTCCCTCGGCGCTGGTGACCTCTCCTCCTCCTCCCGATGTCAGCGCCGAACGCGCAAGCGTGGAAAGAGCTGCGCGCGCATTCTAACCGCCCATAGGAAAGCATTACTCAATATGTATACTAGACACTTTTTTCTAGTCTGTTAACCCAAGACTCGGTATCTATTAGTCACATGACCTAAGTATTTTTTTTCAGACTTATCTACTAAATATCGAACTGTGTAACCTGTTATGCCAGACCTTATATTTACAGGATTGTCAATAATGGTACATACTTGAATTCAGTATTTTTATTTTCTCTAATTATTATACTGTGCTCCTGTTGCGTATACACCTTCAGTGACTGCTTTCTTATACTACTGGTATTTGATTCTTGGTTGTTTCCTATTTATGATCCTGTGCTGCCTGATCTGACCTTTGACTTTCCTGACTATTCTACATTTAACCCTATTTGTACTGCTAACCTAATTTTGTGCTATGTATAGTTGGCTTTATCTACTAACCTGTGTCCTAACAATGTGTGAGTCTGGACAAGAAGTGGAAGGGATCACTTCCTATCTGCCCAGTAACAGCCTCACATAGGAAATGCCTTGCAGGAGGAGCAGGGGCAGCATTGAGTGATGCTCACTGTATAACATAGGACAGCACTGAGTGATGCACAATGTGTAACAGCTACTGCAGCTCAACAATTAATCACTAGTGATGTACCGAACGGTTTGCTGGCGAATAGTTCCTGGCGAACATAGCGTGTTCGCGTTCACCACGGCGGGCGAACACATGCGCGGTTCGATCCGCCCCCTATTCGTCATCATTGATTAACTTTGACCCTGTACCTCACAGTCAGCAGACACATTCCAGCCAATCAGCAGCACACCCTCCCTAGCAGACCCTCCCACCTCCTGGACAGCATCAATTTTAGATTCATTTGGAAGCTGCATACATTTTTTATTTTTTTTTATTTTATGTTTTATTTTTTTTTAATTCTTTATTTTTGTAGTGCATGGAGGTATAACAAATGAGCATGTGGTGAGCATGTGGTACCCTAACGGCATTCCTCATGCTTTTCAAGTAACAATTGTAACAATAGGGTATATGTTAATACCCTAGTCTGCGCGGAGCCCTCCATGGGTGAAGATGGATTCATTTTTTTTTTGCATTCGGGTTTTTTTATTTTATTTTTAAGTTCGACAGGTATGATGGCTTTTTATTTGGCCTTTTTTGGGGCTGAAAAATGAATATTTTAGAAAAAAGAAGACGTTGAACTATTTTTAAGGGTGAGGGGGGTAGGTAGGGGCTTGCTTTTTTATTTGGGTGCGTGACTAGGGGCTTGGGGACCCCTAGTCACCTTTGATGGGGGAGGGGGGGATTTTCATTTAGGGCCCCCACCCGCCGCTCAGGGGTGGGGGCCGGGGGGGACAGCCATGTTTACACAGTATAAAGAGGGAGCCATGTTACTCTGTATATAGAGAGGAGCCATGTTTACACTGTATATAGAGGGAGCCATGTTACACTGTATATAGAGGGAGCCATGTTTACTCTGTATATAGAGGGAGCCATGTTACTATCTGAGGTGGTTAGCTATAATTGGCCCTGGCATGTTTGTTAGTCTGGCCTGCATGGTTGTCTGGCATGAATAAAAGTAGCATGTTTCAACTATATTAGTAGTTAGACTAGTTTGCACTAAAACATGTGCAAATGGGGAATTTGCGGTTGTGCAAATGGACTGTTTGCGGTTGTTTGTGGTGCGTGTATTAATTTGTTGTTGAACATACCCGTGCAGCAGTGTTTCCTCCACATGAACAGCAGTAGGGTGTAGCAGAAGCCTTAATTAAAATAAAACATTTCAGAGGATCACTATGCAAATAAAACAAAACCAAAAAAGAAAAATAAGGGTGATGCGTTTCGTTCGCTATGGGAAACACAGAGGAAAGAAAACCAGTGTTAAAGACCCTATCCATTGGGGAAGAATAAAGAGCCATTATTCTAGTAAGGAAGGACTGGGAAAATCCCAGTTTAAAGAAAGCAAAGCTCATGTTTAAGCAATCAACTGCTTTTCCAGTGTCTAAAGCCATGAGCACTCCCTGTTGTGAGCTGATTTTTTCCCATTCTATTAAGTTTATAAAGTGTCTAGTATTGTCCCCTACTTGTTTTACTAGGGCAAACCCTGCTTTCTCCCTGGAAATTATATCCACCAACATTAGTTTAAATCATTTGGCCAAACGTTTTGTGTATAGCTTTGAATCTGCATTTAGCAGTGATATAGGACGTAGATTGGCACATTAAATTTGAAATTTGTTGGGCTTGGGCAAAGTAACCACGTGTGCCTCCAGCATCTCAAAAGCCCTTTTCTTAAATTTGTTTAGTAGACAACTCCCTTATTTGTTATCTTTATGTGGGATTGCCATGTTCAAGGATACCAACTTAACAAATATACATGTACATACATATTCACACATAACAACACACACAATCACTGACCTAAACACACACACACACATACACTCACAATCACAGACCCACGCACACACACACATATATATATATAATCACAGACCTATACACACATAATCACAGATACACGCATACATTCACAGACCTATATGCTCAATCACAAATATGCACACACACAATCACAGATACAGACACACGCATTCAATCACAGACCTATACACACACCTTCACATACACACACACACAATCACAGACCTATACACACAGTCACATGGATACACATGTAAACACAGATTTACACACACACACACACACACACACACACACACACACACACACACACACACAATCACAGACCCACACACATACAACCATAAACCTATACACATACAATCACAGACCTATACATACAATCACATACATACACACACACACAATCAGATAACCACACCCACACCTATACACACAATCACATACATACACACACGCACATACACACACACAAACACAGACCCACACATGCACATACAATAACAAACCTGTACACACAGTCACAGACATCCACACACAATCACAGACCCACATACACACACACACACAATCATAGACCCGCACACACATATAATCACATACATACTGTGGAGGATCACCTGGTATAACTCAACCGGTTACCTACGCTAATTCCCTTCCTTCAGTCGATCAGGAACCATGTAACCCCCCCCACCCCAAGTAACTAGACAACACAAAGTTTTGGAGGTACAACCCACCTATCTATGCAAAATCCCAATGCAAGGGGTGTACATCACACAATGACAGTGTCCCCTCCCAGGGTCCTCTTCCTCCCAGGGGTCCTAGCGTGGCACAGGCACTCCAGTTCGTTTGTCCCCTGTTCCTGCCACCCGAATACATGGTCCCTGACTTCCGGTGACAGGGGGTCTTCTTCCCAGGATCCTTCATGCCTGGGAGCCATAGCTTGGTCCCGCCACACATACACAATCACAGACCTATAAAAACATAATCACAGATACACACACGCAATCACAGACATATATGCAAAATCACAAATAAACACACACACAATCACAGACCTATACACAGTCACATACATACACACATAAACACAGATGTACACACACACACAATCACATGACACACACACACACACACATAAAATTGTGACCTATACACACAATCGCAACCCTTTTACAAGATGGTGACTCCTGCATGGTGCCCGGGGCAGCCTGCTCTCTGGCTTGCCCATCTCTGTCCCAGCAAGCGGGCAGGTAAGATTGGCAGGTTTGCATAATTAACCTTTTTTTCAGATCTAATTGACAATAGTTATGACAGCATAGATATATTCAAACATATGCTCCACGGTATACAAAATGTGTTAAATTGAAAATTGTATTCATTAAGGAACATCATGCAAAGTTAACCCAACTTTACATGCAGGAGGAACTTGCTTCAAGTGGCTTTTTAAATGATTACCACTTTCATTTCAAATGAACACCTCTCCCATTTACAATTTACTAAATAAATTGGTCCAACCTAATACATTATCTAAACCTAAACATCCAATTTGCACACATCCACTAGTAAAAAAATATCTTAAAGGGACCCAGGGACCATTAACCCTATACTGTAAAATATTGCAGTTTCAGTGAAACTGCAATGTTTACATTACAGGTTTACAGGTCAATGCTTTCCTGTGGGGAAGTACTAATGGGCGCAGGTTCCTGAGTCGGCTGAAGTCGTCGTCGGAGGTGCTTGACCCAACACTGAGGAACATCAGCGTTGGAATCATGTTAGTTAATTAAATGGTTTTAACCCTTTAATGGATGGGGGCAGGAACCAGGTGGGGCCGCTGGCGCAGAGTTACATTGTATTCCTAACACTAAGTTGTTCCTTTAACTTTTACTCCATAAATCATCATGACTTGGATGGATAAGTCTTTTCCTATCCCGTGCAAAATTATTTATGATAATTCATCACCTCTCCTTCTTATACGCATGAGAAACACATTGCTTTTCTTTACCTTTGTAAATTTTATGTCCATGCAGAGCGTGGAGATGCTTAACGTCAGTGCTGCCCACTGCGCAGCACAAACCCAGGTAGCACATCCAGTGGCTGTCTGAGAAGTGGCTACTGGAGGTCCCTAGGCTAAAATGTCTCTGAATAGGCAGTGTTTACATTAAAACACCTGCAGGAACTGACATAAAGCTGTAGTTGTTCAGGTGATTATAGTGCCCCTTTAGCAACAACACACGCCATAATACCTAACTTACTTAGACTCCTACTGGGTCTATGTCAATCTACATTTAGCAATGGTAATAGTGTAATAGACAGTACAACATACTGTATGACTTGAGAAATGGCATGAGTTATGGCAAAGCTTATTTTTATGGTTTTTATTTTTAGATCCATATATTGTTTCTCTTCCTGTTTCCCTCACACTGAGTAAACAAAGTTACGCATATTGCAGCATTTGATGATAAGAAGGTTGGTTTCTCACCCCTTTCTGTTTCCTTTCTGTAGAAAACCTGTTAAGTCTAAACTGTGATAACATGATAAATTTACTACAAATGTGACTGTGACGAGACCAATCTCGCCACTGTGCATTGGAGGAGCCTGGTTGCCTGCCTGCTGCCTTTTGACTATGGACCGGCATTTAAATACTTTATTTTCCTATGCAGAAGGTCTATTCACGTATTTCTGCTCTGTCGTTTGGTAGATTCTCGGATTTACTGAATGAACTCATTTAACCCAGATAGCTATGCTATTGAGCCTATTCGTGTAATAAAAGACTTTGGCTCCATGGCAATTGAACTGTATGTGTGTGGTCTGAGAGCCATTCAGTAATAATGTGCGCTCAGACCTAAGCTATCTGGGGATATGTTGCATGTCTGTATTTTATGTAATAAATGTAACCTTGTGTATTTTATTGTATTTTACTGTCTTTTTACTACCATGTGCTTAATGGAGTTTTGCCTCTGTCCTTGGAGATAATTGGATTACTCTGTGGAACTGGTTTTGTGCAGAAAAGCCATGCTTCCTTTGGTCACAAAGGACTTCGATCTATCTTTTGAACCAATGGACCAATGTGGATGATTTTGACATATTTTCATATTTGGAGTATACTGATTCTGAAAATTTAATGTTATGTGAATGTGATGCATACTTTTAAAGTTATGAATAATGTGGAAAAACTGTATTTCTCTGCTTGTGATAATTACATTACCCATTGTGTAAGGTAATTGTATCACAGGCAGAGGGAAGGATTTTGTGTGGGAGTGTCTGAGTGTACTGTACGTGTTTATTGGTTGTTTTCCAAAACCCTGTGGGTGGTACTAATGTGTATATAAGAACAATAAACCCACAGCTCTGTCTGTTCACTGCTTGACCCTCAACACGGAGCTTTGTCTCGTTCTTGGGGGGATTTACTGTATGCTGTTCCAGTTTGACTGCAAGGAGTGTAAACCTATTTGTATGGTTTTTCCTATTCGGCTGTTTACAGCATTCGTATGGTTCCAGTTCAGCTGTTTACGGCATTCATATGCTTCTCTGATTCGGTGGATTGGTGTCTACAGTAGCTGTGCCTGTGTCTCTGAAAGGGTAACGGCGGTTTAACACTTTTTTATGCCTGGGGGTGCCGTTACAGTGACCATGATACTTGTATTTATATAAAACAGTCCTACAGTATGTGTGATAGTATGAAACAAAATATACCATAACAGACCAGTGAGCTAGCTACACACACATACCTCTTGATTGTCCCTATTTAGGAGGGACAACATCCCTGTCAAATCTTCTCTGGCCATAGGATTCAGGAGTTTATCTATCTGTCTGTCTGTCTGTCTATCATCCTTAGGATATCCATCTTCCTGGGGCTCTCTGCAGTATAAGGTTAAATATGACCCTGGAATGAGACACCTGTGACCAGCTATCTTTGCTGCCCCAAGGCCAGTATCCTCAATGCACACTGCACTATATATATGAAAAAATAAGTACACAAAGTTTGGAGTATTCAATAGAATGCACTTATACGACTAACTTGAGATATGATGCAATGGTGAATGTGACTAGGTGCGTGAATGAATGATAAGTGGGAGAGGCTGAGACAGGGCTGGGAAAGGGTGTGTGTAGAGGCTGATTGTGGTGTTGTAAGTTTGTGCGAATGTTGCTTGTGGGGTTGCATGTGTGGGTGTGGCTGCTTATGAGATTGCATTTGGAGATGTAGTTGGAAAATTTAGGCTATAGTGGAGGGATAGGGCTGTAGTGGAAAGAGCTGTAGTGGGGGATAGGGGTTATGGTGGGGGATTGTGGCTATAATTGAGGAGATAGAATCATAGTGGGGAGAATAGTGGTTCAAGGTGGGGGTGAATAGGGGCTATAGTGGGCAGGATAATGCCAGTAGTAGAGCTGCAGTGGAGCCTATAGCAGGTTAACTGCTGCTGTAGTGGGAGGTTAGGGACTATTTTGTGGTGGGTATAGTGCGGTGACAGGGAGTGTAGTGGGGGTATAGGCACTATAGTGGGGGGAAAGAGCTATAGGGGGAAGATAGTGTCTATTCTGGGGTTGATAACGGGTATAGTGGGGTGACAGAGTCTGCAGTTTGGTGACAGGGTCTCTAGTGTAGGACAAGAGGCTGCAGTGAAAGGATAGGGACTATATTGGAGTGGATAGTGGGTATTGTGGGGGTAAGCATGGCTGCAGTGGGGAAACAGGAGATATAGTGAGGTGACGGGGCTTGTTATGGGGTGACAGAAGCTATCCTCTGGTGACATGGACTATAGTGGATTGACAGAGGCTATAACGGGGTGACAGGGGCTGTATAAAAGTTTTTTCACCCTTAACCCCTTAAGGACACATGACATGTGTGACATGTCATGATTCCCTTTTATTCCAGAAGTTTGGTCCTTAAGGGGTTAAGGGAAAAATAAATACAGAAAGCGATGGCACTTCTATAAACACTAGAAAACCAGATCAAGACTTTTTTCACCCCCAATTTTAATGTATCTATCTATAGATTAGATGGATCAATGTGAATAGATAAATACATCGCTCTCAAGTAACCTTGCCTACAATACTCCAACAATCCTCTCCGAAGCATATGTTATGTTATTGTAGTAAGTAAAGCATCTTGTCAACATGTATGTGCGATGTATGTATGAAGTAATGGTATTGTATGTATTTCTATGTGTATTGTTCTTTTGTAAGACAAAAAAAGAAAAATTGAAATTGAAACGTAAAAAAAATGAGTTTTTTCAGCCTCCCTCAAGCTTACCTTGGCCCAGGGTGGGGCAGGGGCGTTGCTGTGGAGGGGGAGGCAAATGGGGCCATGGCCCTCCTTACTTAATGCCACACACACCCTTGTGCCCCCCCAAAATGCCCGCATGGACGTCCCCGGTGCTTCCTCCTGTCATAGAAGAACATCAGAGGTGGCGACAGAGCTGTAATCCTCTTGCTCTGCTCCCTCGCACACCATTTACTGATGCAGTAAGCGCCCTGTGGGGGAGCAGAGCAGGACGATTACAGCTCCCACGCCGCCTCTGATATGCTCACAGCCGTCCGCCTCACAGCAGCCCCACTGGACCCCATGGACAGGCCCACTCCAGCTCTCCCAAAGGTAGGGAAGCTTGGTGGTGCAGTTTACATTGCTTCCTAGTAGCACCTCTAGTGGCAGTCACTCAGACAGTCACTATAGGTACTTCCTCTAGTGACAGAACCTACATTCAGTGTCTCCACAGTCTACATGGAGGTGCTAAGCTTTCCCCATACAGATGCATTAATTCAATGCATCTCTATGAGTAGGTGCAGAGTTTTGCAGCCAATGCTATGGGAAAATATTAGATTGGCTGAGATCATCACACTTGATAATCTCAGCCATAGAGGCGGGGCCAGTCCAGGGGAGACCAACACAGCGTGGGGGAAAAAAAAGGTGAGTAAAAACACCATTCCCTTACGAACGGAAGGGGTCTGATCACCTAAACTCACACCATAACAGACAGAAACGTACCATGACAAACAGACACACACACACACATACCAACAGACCAACACATGCATACCATGACAGAAACACAAACAGATACCATGACACACATCCACACATACCATGACAGGCACACAGACACACACACACATACCATGGCAGACATACACTCACACTGACAGACATACACTCACATATACTAACACAGACTCACACATTATTGCTTGTTTTAATACCTGTGAGGTCCAGTGGGTGGCATGCTGGGGGATTGTGGAGGCGGGAGGCTGGCTGCATGTATTGTTGTGGGGCAGCGAGGGAGCTGTGATGTCCTTGCTCTGCTCCCTGACGCGCAGCTTAGTGAGGCTGGGCCAGAGCAGTTTCATGCTTTTCCTTCCTAGCTACCATTTTAGTTATGGCATCCACCTTCTTTCCTTCATCCTCAGCTGTACTTTTCAAATGCCATGTCATTCATTTAACGTCAGTTCACCTGATGCACAGTCTGCTTCCTTGGAAGGGCATCCCATATGCCCTCTCTAGTATACCCATTTACTATGAAATAACATTTGGTTTGTATATTGCTACCTGAAGGGAGTTTGTTCCTAAAGTATTCAGAGAGGAAAGATAATTACAGATTATAAAGACTAATGAGGAAGGCTACCTCCTAAATATAGAAAGAAAAATCAACCCCACAGGAAGTACCTCTAGATAAAATACAATATAGGCTAATAAACTTTATTGAAAAAAGTACATACTAAACATAGGTATAACAAGTGCTCGTGCAACCTAAATGTCTTGTAAAAAAAAGTGTATAGAAAGTGATAATTAAATAACTGCTAAACCTGTATCACAAATGATCAATTTAGATTCTACAGACTACAAATGTAACATGTAGATCAAAAAATAGTTTGACACAAAGTATCAAGACTGCTTTCTGTAGTGTCCTATGAACATAGTGTGATACATACAGGATTAAATAACTGCTAAATCCATATCACAGACTGCCAATTCCACAGGCTACAACTGTAGCATTAGGATAATTAGCTACTTTAGACACCTAATGGCAGACTTCTTCCTGTACATGTTCGAGAGGGGATTTCTCAGCTCTTGAGAAAGGCGGTGCTGCCGCCGAAACGCGCGTTGTGCTGCCGATGCCTACACGTTGCTTTTATTTTTATTTTTACTTTGCTCTTTTATGGTGATGTGCCTGAGATACTTTAGATACCTGTTAGACTGAGAGATCGGTAGTATACGAGGGCTACCTCGAAGCAGCAGGGGTTGGTCTAGTTAGCATCAGTAGAGAATTGGATACTTACCTATCTACCTATAACTGATTTGCTGCCTCTCCTCCCTCTCGTTTGGTGTACTCCTGTTGCCTATACATACTTGAATATTCTCTTTATAGTGGGGCTGCTTTGTAACAGTGGGGGGAGTGTGCAGACTGTTCCAGAGGTTATACAGTAATGTGTTTGTCCTACCCTTTACATGTTTTTTTTTCTCCCCTAGTAACAGACTTTCTGAGCTACATGTACGTGTAGTGCATACACTCATTAGCTTTGGCTCTCTCATATCTAGATATCTATTTGTACTGCTTAAACAGGCTCCTTATAGGATTACTTTTTTTTGTCTTAGATGTGCTATATAGGTTTGAGTATATATTATAATTAAAATTTACCCATAGGACACTACAGAAAGAAGTCTGCTATTAGGTGTCTAAACTAGCTAATTATCCTAAAGCAGGGGTAGGCAATCTTTTAGAAGTAAAAATCTTAAAGTCCCTTGTTCCAATCTTATTTTTTTATTATTTTTTTTAAGCTGTGTATGTTGCTGTATTCTGCTTGTGTTATGGGTGCTGCAGTTGCTTTTTAGTGTTGCATTTGTGTGTATGTGGGCTATTTTATTGTATATGTTCATGAGTAACTACTGGTATTCAGTATACCTATGAATGTGGGCTGCTTGTGGAATTGTGTGTGTGCATGATATGTCACGTAATGTGTTTGATGGTTTGCATATGTGTGGAGCTGCTTGTGGAATTGCATGTGGCTACTTGTGGGTTTGTGTATGTGGATTGTCAGTGGTGTTTTGTTTGTGGGGACTGGGTGTGTTTGTATGTGGACTATTTGTATGAGGGGGAGGCTTATTCTGTAGCTCTGTGGATATCTAGCAGTGTGGGTGGCTTTCCTGAGATCCAGTGAAGACAGGGCTGGCCAATGTGTATAACCCTTCACAAGTTCTGGGTGGAGGTGATCTGAGATCACCAAAGTCACAGTGGGACTCCTGATAGGAGAGAGCCTGTCTAGCTCTGGCAGCCTTGAGTGCCGTGCAGAGGCATCTCAAGTGCCAAGCATGGCACATGTGCCCTAGGTTGCTGACCCCTGTCCTAATGATACAGTTGTAGCCTGTGGAATTTGCAGTGACAGTCTGTGATACGGATTTAGCAGTTATTTAATCCTGTATGTATCACACTCTATCCATAGGGCACTACAGAAAGCAGTCTTGCTACTTTGTGTCAAACTAGTTTTTGATCTAAAAGTTACATTTGTAGTCTGTAGAATCTAAACTGATAATTTGTGATACAGGTTTAGCAGTCATTTAATTATCACTTTCTATACACTTTTTCACAACACAATTAGGTTGAACAAGCACTTTTTATATTTATGTTTAGTGTACTTTTTATTTTATTTTTATAGTTTATTACCCTATATTGTATTTTATCTAGAGGTACTTCCCGTGGGGTTGATTTTTCTTCCTATTTTTTTAGGAGGTTCCCATCCTCATTAGTCTTTATAATTTGATTCCAAGGGTTAAGCCCTATGTACCTCTGAAACCCCCTTCAAACTCTGATGATGTTTTTTTCCTATTCTGCTGTAGTTTTTTATTGTATAATTACAGATTAGTACAGAGTTACATTCTTACTCCCACTTGGGAACTGATGGCCAGGGCTGGTGCAGAAATGTTTGGCTACACGGGCGAAGATGCATTTTGCCGCTCACCCGATTACCACCTAAAAGTGCATCTTCATCTGTGTGTCTATAAGCTCCCTTTTGAATTTCTCAACCCCTTTTGTGTTTCTTTTCCTCTCTTTTGAATGTCTTACCCAACCTGTTTCTTACCCTACTCCAGATGCTTTCTGTCTTTTTAAACCCTTCCATGTGTCCTCTGTGTGCCTCTTCCCCAGCCCCTTTGTGTATTTATTTTTCATCATCTTCTGTCTCTTTAGCCCCAGCCACTCTGGTTGTCTCTTCCCCCAGCACCTTTTATCTTTCTCCCCACCGCCCCTTGTATCTCTTTGTCTTATCTCTGAGCCCCTCTGGGTGTCCCCCCAGCTCATGTCTGTCTATTTTACCTCTTCCGCTGCTCCTGTCTGCCAGTTTTGCCCCTTCCCCATCTTAGTCTCTTTGTTACCCCAACCCCACTGTGTCTCTTTGGCTTCCCAGTTTCTTACTGCATCTCAATCTCCCTTTAACAACCTGTCTGTGTCCCCCCACCCCCCCAGCAACTTATTTAGTTCTCCCCCAGCCTCTGTGTGTCCCCCACAACCTCTCTGGGTGTCTCTCCCCAGCCTCTCTGTGTGTCTCTTTTGCCTATTCTCTTTCTCCTCTGTGTCTCCTATGCACCTTCCCAAGCCCCTCTGTGTCTCTTTGTTTCCCCTTTGGGTGTTTTTTCTCTCCATAGCCCCTTTTGTGTGTCTTTTCCCCCCAGCAGCTTGTCTCGTTCTCCCCCAGCCCCTCTGTCCATTTGTGTACCTCCAGCCCATTCATATGTCACATCTGTTAAGACCTGCAGTGGTGATGGTGCTGCGGTCTCCTGTTCCTTTCCCAGCTGCTAAGTATTAGTGATTATAGCTCCAGCAGGGGGTAGAGATGAATACAGCTTCCCAGACAATCCTTCCCAGTAGATAGAATATTCCTTCCCCAAACATGAGCCCAGACTTCATGAAGGGTGTAACAGAACTAAAGCTTTATTGAACAAGGCTGTCTTTTATGGGGGATCCTCATGCAAGAGGACCTCCCAAAACAAACAAATACATTTACCAATCACTGTACAGTATTTTCTTAATACACGCCCTCCCTCTGCCTGGGAGATATTGAGATAAGTTAAGGAGTAAATCAATTATCTCCAGGCAAAGGGCACACATTTTCCCCGAAAGTTGGAACACCCCTTTCCTTACAAGGTATCCCCACAAAATACATATCCCCTGATAGCCCCGATCTGGGAGGCAAACATATCCAAATTTCACCTAGATCGGTTCAGGGGTTCTTAAAAAGTGTGGAAGTCCTGTTTTACCGACCACACACGAGGCTCCTGCCCAAAACAGTTCCACGAATTCAGCGTGTGCAGTCGGTCAATGGGGAAGAAGACGAAAAAGCGGTCAAAATACCGAATATACCCTCCTGGCTCATAGTAGCGATTGTTCCCCTGGTCTGTACGAACATAACTACCGAATGCCGCTCTTCTGGTTGTTTGGTAAGTAGGAGAAGCGGGAGTTCGGTAGTTTTCAGCGGGGCTTCGTGCGGTCGAGTGTCCGATTTTAGTTCCAGACACTCGATGACCAAGTCCCGCTGACTCGCCTCGTGCGAACAAGATGGCCGCCATTTTCTTTTCCACGTGGCGTTCGGCTATACGAACAGCGGCCACCCAGGGAACACTTAATTGACGGTGCTTTAGATCATAACAAGCCAGGAGGGAGGTCGGGGTTCGGTAGTTGCAAACTGCCAAACTAATAATCCATTGTAGGCAGGAAAAATGAAACAAAATACACAAAATAGAAGAAAAGGTCGGATAAAGTCCCTTTTTCTTCACATTACTCCCCCATAGTTCCATGGGTCGGCATACCCGCCTAGATCCTGCCGGATGCCCAGGCTCCAGCAGGCTCGAATTGCACCAGCTGTGAAGTCAGGCACCCCAAATCATTCCTCAACAAAACTTCCGCCGGTAGTCCAGCCATAATGCCCACTTCCATCGGCTTTGCGCCATTGCCCCAATTTAACTGTACCCGGGCTGTGGGTATCTTGTGGATGGCACCCCCGGCCACTCGTACTGCTACAGTCCTGTGGGTGCGGGCCTTGGCAGCTACGGTGTGGGGCTGTACCAACGTAAGGGTGGCGCCAGTGTCTCGTAGCGCCTCTGCTTCTTTACCGTCTATAGTGACCAACTGTCTGTGGTGGACCTGGTTGTCGACTTCGGCTTGGGCTAGATCCACCTCATGCAGCACGGCCCACTGTTCTGAGTCTGGAGTTGGCTCGTCCACAGGGGTGTGCTGATAGTGGTGAGCGGCAGCCCTCGGGGTTTGTGGTGGCCGCTCCCAGCTGGTTCGGCTCCGCTGAAGGCAATGGATTTTGTAGTGCCCGGGCTGATTGCACTGGTGACATACCAGTGGAGGTCTCCGGGAAAAACCAGGCTGGGTTGTGGGGGCCACTGTGGGTGGTCTGGGGTTGGTCACAGGTCCTGGTGGTGGAGCACTGGACCTCACCAGAGGACAGTTCCCACTAGCTTCCCCTTTTCGGCCCTCATGATGCTCATCCGCCAGCTTGGCTGCGGCTTCGATTGTAGCCGGCTTTCGGTCTCTGACCCAATCCCTGGTGTCTGCCGGGGTGTGCTCAAAAAAATGTTCAAGTAAGAAGAGTTGTAGTACCTCTTCCAATGTGGTGGCCAGGCAGCCTTGTATCCAGTTTTGGGCTGCCCGATACAGCCTAAAAGCCCATTCAGTGTAGGAGTCTCGGCCCCCTTTCCGTAATGCCCGAAATTTCTTTCTGTAAGTCTCTGGGGTCACGGCATACCTGGCTAGCAGAATTTCCTTTACCTTGGCATAGTCATGTATGGGTGTGTCAGGAACTGCTCTGTAGGCCTCGGCTGCTCAGCCTGTGAGCTTGATGCTTAAAATCGCTGCCCACTGCTCTGATTCCAGACCCTCCAAAGCGCATTGACATTCAAAATCCTGTAGATATGCGTCAATCTCCATTTCTCCGTCCGCAAAGCTTTTAAATGCAGCATAGTTAATTTTTCTCCGCTGCCCTCCATTTATAGATCCTGTTAGGGACGCGTTGTCTGCTTGGTTCAAGCTTGCCTTAGGGCACTGCGTTCTGCGTTCACTTGTGCCAGGACTTGCGTTATCGCCTCAGGTGGGGAGTTCGGCCCATATAAATTTAGCCTCCACATCACCTTATGTTGGAATTCTGCTTCCTCCCGGCTGACATCCGCCCTGCTGCTGGTTTGGTCGCCCTCCATCAGTTCTGCTATGAGGGTAGCTTTCTTCTTGTTGCTTGCCACCTGACCTCGGGCTTCCAGTAGATCTTTTAGCGTCGTCCTTTTTAGTTTCTCGTACTGCTGGGCCATTCACCAGTTGTCTCTCCGTGTTCCATTCAATCCCGTCGCTTGCCACCAGTTGTTAAGACCTGCAGTGGTGATGGTGCTGCGGTCTCCTGTTCCTTTCCCAGCTGCTGAGTATTAGTGATTATAGCTCCAACAGAGGGTAGAGATGAATACAGCTTCCCAGACAATCCTTCCCAGTAGATAGAATATTCCTTCCCCAAACATGAGCCCAGACTTCATGAAGGGTGTAACAGAACTAAAGCTTTATTGAACAAGGCTGTCTTTTATGAGGGATCCTCATGCAAGAGGACCTCCCAAAACAAACAAATACATTTACCAATCACTGTACAGTATTTTCTTAATACACGCCCTCCCTCTGCCTGGGAGATATTGAGATAAGTTAAGGAGTAAATCAATTATCTCCAGGCAAAGGGCACACATTTTCCCCAAAAGTTGGAACACCCCTTTCCCCACAAGGTATCCCCACAAAATACATATCCCCTGATAGCCCCGATCTGGGAGGCAAACATATCCAAATTTCACCTAGATCGGTTCAGGGGTTCTTAAAAAGTGTGGAAGTCCTGTTTTACCGACCACACACGAGGCTCCTGCCCAAAACAGTTCCACGAATTCAGCGTGTGCGGTCGGTCAATGGGGAAGAAGACGAAAAAGCGGTCAAAATACCGAATATACCCTCCTGGCTCATAGTAGCGATTGTTCCCCTGGTCTGTACGAACATAACTACCGAATGCCGCTCTTCTGGTTGTTCGGTAAGTAGGAGAAGCGGGAGTTCGTAGTTTTCAGCGGGACTTCGTGCGGTCGAGTGTCCGATTTTAGTTCCAGACATTCGACGACCAAGTCCAGCTGACTCGCCTCGTGCGAACAAGATGGCCGCCGTTTTCTTTTCCACGTGGCGTTCGGCTATACGAACAGCGGCCACCCAGGGAACACTTAATTGACGGTGCTTTAGATCATAACAAGCCAGGAGGGAGGTCGGGGTTCGGTAGTTGAAAACTGACGAACTAATAATCCATTGTAGGCAGGAAAAAATAAACAAAATACACAAAATAGAAGAAAAGGTAGGATAAAGTCCCTTTTTCTTCACAACATCTCCAAGCCCCTCTATTCCATCTCTCATTTCCTTCACTAGCCCATCCATGTCATGTGTCTCATTCCCCCAGTTCCTCCATTTATGTGTCTCATTTCCTCCCCGCTGTCCCTCCATGTGTCTGATTACCCCCAACTTGTCCCCCGTGTGTCTCATTCAGCCAGCCACCCATATGTCTCACTCCCTACAGCCCCTGTGTCTTATTCCACCAGCCTCATCATGTGTCTCAATTCCTCTAATCCATGTGTCTTATTCCCTCCCCCCTGCCTGATCACCTCTCTCCTTGTAACATTACAATGGACTGCAGTAGAGGAGCTTCTGTTTCTTCTACCGGTCTGACAGGAAGTTGTTCAGTGGTCTCATTAAGAATTTCCTGTCAGACAAGGTAGAAGTTATAGAAGTTCCTCTTTCTTAGACTGTGGCTCGGCAATGCTACATACAGTGACCTCTAGGAGGGTAATGCTGTGCAATGTGGGAGTTGAGTGGGCTATTTTATTAAGTCCTTGCCTTCTATTCACTTAGACTGCTGTTTTGAAGGATGGAACTGTAGTGACATAGAGATCAAGGAAACACGCAGAACTGCTGTCATTATCCACAAAGAAATCCAGGACATTCTCACATTCTTTTTGTGACGTTATAAGCATTTCCCCATATCTGTCAAAATATCAGTGAAGAAGCCCACGTTTTCATTGAGACCAGGCTACTATGAATTAATACTTTAAGGCATAATTAGAGGTTGCATCTGTTTATTATGTTATATATAATATGATGAACATGACAGTAATGGTATTATACTTACAAATAGCTGTAAATTACAACATGCTTTTTTCTTTCATTTTCAAACACTTATGTGTATACTCCTTTTTATTATCACATACTATTAGCTTCCAAGTTGCGGTACCTATAGAAGTTGACCTCTCCATTAGAATCACCCAAGGATTTAAGGCATTCATTATCTCGATATACACTAGAACTGCTGTAACTAGGCAACCGTCCTCTTCTTCCTCTGTGTTGCTAAGCATGAGCTTCATTTACCTTAAGGATGTCACTATCCAAGGTATACCGTAAGTGATGGGGTAACTAGGTAGGTCCTAATGCATTTAAAGGCTTCATTTATTCAAGGAAAAAATGAAAGGGTTTGCAATTATATTCTTGCAGGCTTCAATCATTCTGGTTTGAATGTGCCACTTTCATATAGAGCAATGAAGAGATATCCTAAGTACATCATGTCAAGCAGGGGCATGATTGAATGGCAAGGGACGTTGATAAAGAAAAATATACAAATTATGTATACTGTAAATATCTAAATCTCATTCACTCACACGGGTCCCTGGACTAAGTTTAGGAATCATTAGTAGAATGATGCTCTGTTGATTATGTAAATAAATGCATAACAATGTAAAATACAACAAATACAAAGACTAACATCCTATACTCTAAGTCACACTCTGCTTAATAAAAATCCATAATCAGCATTAAATGTTTATTGGCTAAATAAGGTGGTGCCCCTCCTGGCATAGTTTAAAAAAGTAAGATATACATTTAACCAATAATTGTATCAATAATCCATGTATTGAGTAAGCAAAACCCCAAGAAGGGGATTTATCATGTAGCTACTCTAGATGTTGTATTCAACCATATATTTTAAAATCAAAGGCTTTTTGAATGGCAGTCTTATCTCAATTATTTTTCTGTAGTTTATCATACGTATTCTGATGTTTCATCTGCAGGCTCTGAAAACGAAGAACAAAGGTATATTATTATATTGTCTGATGCATGATGTCTTTATTTACATAGATTGAATCTCTGTTTGCAGACCATATACTTGATTTTGTTTTGCTCTTTAACAAATACAACCTTGATATTAGCTGTACAGCTTTCCTTATTATAAAATAAAATTATTCTGGATACTTTACTCGGGTAAGATTATTTCATGAAAGGATTGTACTATAAGCACATGGTAGAAATCAGCACCTGTCTATAGCTGGTTCCCTGGATTGACTGTCATAGCACTATATTGTTAAAGGGACCTGCAGCAATTGACATTTGGTTTGTGGATTAAAGTCTTAAAAGGTGTTTTACAACAGAATCTTGTACAAATTGCAAGATATTTCTGTTCATTATGCTGTGAAATTGCACAGATGTATCACCAGTCCCTAACTCATGCACCACAAGAAATGCCTCATAAAGAATGATAAATATGGTTACAGTTCCAAGACCGTTTAAATGTCCTGCACTTACCACATGACCTATTGATGATCCAGCCAATAGGCTTAAATGATGCATTAAATAAAGATTGTGTTTGAGGACTGGGGATCCCATAGCAAAATTAATTAATTTCATTTTAAAGTCTCAGAGGAGGGAGGAAAATGGAAATTGGACTTTTTCTGTTTTTTCTGTATATCCATCTAACCACATAACAACAGAAGTACTTGAGTCTGAATTAACTGGCTTCCCAAGCAATCAGGGTACCTGGCTAAATTCTGTTCATTTCACTTTAAACCTCTATAATGTTACATTACATGTTCATGGTAGAGAAGGGTAATTTGTATATATGTGCTGAACATGTATACAAAACCACTAGAACAAGGATTGAAAACCTTTTGGTACTCCAGATATTATAGTCATCTTTTGCATATTCTCTTCCCCACATGTTCCTAACAAACAGTACACACTCTGGCTGAAGTATCCCATGCTACTTATTTGAGTAAACCATACCTGGTTCTGACACACTTTTATCTGGCCATTCAGATTCTGAATTGTTCTATTGTACTTTGAATCCCTT
This sequence comes from Pelobates fuscus, assembly GCF_036172605.1. NCBI lineage: Eukaryota > Metazoa > Chordata > Amphibia > Anura > Pelobatidae > Pelobates > Pelobates fuscus. Next base: position 33,257,092 of record NC_086327.1, read on the forward strand.
TATATCTTATAATACGTTGAGTTAAATTTTGTATTGTTCTGTGTACAGTAAATTTAACTTTATATTAAAGCCACACTATACAAATGTGTTTCCTAACACTATAGAGCCATTCTAATAAGTTAGTTGACCCCCCTATGTCAGTACTACAAAGTAAAGACATTTTATTTCACCTTTGTGCCATTTACTTACCTTTTTACCTATTCTCATTTGCTGCACCTATCTCCAAGGCTAAGATAATCAAGCCCCATAGGAAAACATAGGAAGGCAAGTGTGCATGTACAGTGGAAAGCGGCACTGCATAAATCAGATGGTCTTTATGTGTGTTCCCGAGGCTATTTGGAGGGAAGCACCTGTAGTGGCTGTCAGGGTGACAGCCACCAGAGGCATTTAAAGTTCTGCAAACATTGCAGTTCCTGCAGAACTTGAATGTTGTACATTGCAGGGTTAAAAAGACAGGGATGTGGCAACCAGACCACTTCATTGTGATGAAGCAGTCAGAGCGTCTAGAGTATAATTGGTACTAAACCATGAGCCTTACAAACTAGGAAAATAGAAATGTCAGTATACTTGCTAACAGAATAATTTTATTTCAAAATGTAAAAAACATTTCTGGACAAAGCATTCATTTTTAGTAATTACTATATAGAAACCTAACTTAACTAAAGCAACATTATCAATACTGATCTAATGGTTCTGGAGTATTTTGTTTTTCAGCCTAAATAAGAAATATCAGGATTCCGCTTTATTGGTTGAGATTTATAAATGGAAAATATGTAGTATAGATGGTCATCTGTTCACCATTTTATGAACAGAAAAGGAACTTACCGTATATAATGGGTCTTCACCCTAAAGGAAACAGAACAAATAGGTTATAAAAGGGAAGATATCGCATTTGGACACAATGTCGCGTAGACTGACAGGATCATTCACGGAAGTAAATTTCAAATTAAAGGTAAAAATACCTGAACTGGAAACATAAGATTATGTTCAAAAACTGAATGGGCAGGGCCAGCCGTAGGCAATTAGGCACCCTGTGAGAAAAGTCTTCACGGCGTCACCCCTCCCCCCCACCAAGTTGTCTGTATACAGGCACAGGCAGACAGTCACACAAGCTCAGTAACAGGCAGACAGTCACAGAGCCAAACACACAGTTAAAGGCAGACAGTCACACACAGTTACAGGCACACAATCATAAACAGTTACAGGCACACAGTCACACGCAGACAGTCACACAAACTCTATTACACGCAGACAGTCATACACACTCTGTTACAGGCATGCAGACAGTCGCGCACGCTGATAATCACAAACACACTCAGTAAAAGGCAGATAGTCACACATACAGGCACACACAACGGCACAGCTACAGTGACGCAGGCAGGCAGTCACACACGCAGGCAGGCAGTCACACACACAGGCAGGCAGTCACACACACACACGGAGGCAGTTACACAGACAGACAGTCACACACAGACAGTCACATACACAGGCCGGCAGGCAGTCACGCAGGCAGACACACACAGGCAGGCAGTCAGACAGTCACACACACAAGCAGGCAGTCACACAGACAGGCAGTCACACACAAAGGCAGGCAGACATTCAGTCTCTCTCTCTCACACACACACACACACACACACACACACACACACACACACACACACACACACAAGCAGGCAGTCACACACACAGTCACACACACAGGCAGGCAGTCACACAGACAGTCACACACACGCAGGCAGGCAGACAGTCACACACACACACAGGCAGTCACACGCATACACTCACACAAACAGTCACATACACACACACACAGGCAGGCAGTAACACACAGGCAGGCAGTCACACACAGGCAGGCAGTCACACACAGGCAGGCAGACACACACAGGCAAGCAGACACTCACACATGCACAGACAGTCTCACACACACACACAGGCAGTCACACAACAGTCACACACAAACACACTTACCTTTTTCCAGTGGATGCAGTTGGTTGTTGAGGAAGCAGGGACTCCTTCCTTCTTACCTCTTCCTGTGCAGCAGTTACCAGGGGCTTCGGGAAGGTATTAGCTTCGCCTCCCCCTCGTGATAAGCCCCCCTGCTGCTCGTTAAGCCCCACCTCCGCAACCTCAATATTTCTTTTTTTTTTTAAATAGACCTGGGTGGAGAATAATTAAAAACCACGACAGGGCAATGAACAAATGTAGAAAGCCCTACTTTATACCCTGGTTCCAGATAGGTAATCACGCCCCCGACGAGTCCTCATTCGTGCTCGGGATTTGATTGACAGGTCGGGACGGGTTGTCGTCATGACGTCGGCTACTGAGCGCCGCGTCATAAAAGGAAGTGGATCCCTCGCGGCCGGCGTGTAAACGACCGAGGGGACCGCGAGGAACGAGTGATTCAGCCCTTTTGGGAGGGAGAACGTCCAAGTGTCTCACCTCCTCAGAGGTAGAGACAACAGGTACCCTGACAGTCGGCCACATGGCGCCCCCTGCTCCATGGCACACTGTGCGGCCGTACAGCTCGCACACCCCTAAGCCTGGCCCTGTGAATGGGCAAGTCTCATGAGAAGTGAGACTTACCTGTCAGAGTGCTGTGACTGAGATTTAAAAGAGTGGGAAGATCTATAAAGGCTTTTCCCGCCTTGAGATCGTTGTTGGCGCAGAGCCCTTACAGGCTCTTTTTCTTATTTATTTTTGTTTTTTGGAATTCGAAATTTTATTTTTTTATTTAATAGTACCATTGAGATCTAAGATTTATTTTATATGAATTTATGTGAAGGAGAAAGAAGACTTTGGAATGTAAGTATGAGGTATTTGTATAGGTATTCTATTTATTTGGCCCTCCCTCACTATTATTAGAATAAGCGGATTAGGTAAGGATATTTTTTTATTGGGTATATATTTCTTCACACCTTAATCCTTTTTACCTCTCTACTTCCCCTTTGCCTCTTTTCTTTTTTTAAGTTCACCTTAAAGGGACATGCATTACTTTGAGACAGCTGTCACATTCTAAAGCTTTACAGGCATCATTGCTGAGGAAAACAAAATTGCGGCGCCAAGATACTGGAGGTTGGAGAATAAACATAAGTTGCAAAAGGAAAGGAAAGTGAAGGAAAATAACACATAATATAGCACTTTAATAGTGTTTTGCTATTCTAAAGGAGTTTTATCCCATTTGATGTATATAGAAATATATCTCACTTGTGTTGTATTCGGCATATTGTCATGAATTTCGGATGGTTCCTGCCTAGGTTGTCCTAAAACAAGAATAGTTAATGGATCCTATAACCGCAGAATGAATGCTCATACAAAAAGCTGAGTTCAAGAAAACACATCCTAACTTCTTCCACTAATTAAGACAACCAATAACTAACAGAGCTACTAAAGACAGAGCACATTTAAAATCTGAAATTTAGAAGCGAAACAGAAATAAGTGGCCAAAACACCTCTTGGTTTTTTCGCTGTTTATGAAATGCAAGGGATTTAAAGACTCTTGGTCAATTAAAATGCAGTGTATTTGCTAAGCAAAATTTTAAAGAATTAAATGGACATTATAGGCACCCAGACCACTTCAGTGTTGTGGGTGTAGTGTCTCAGGCCCACTTACTCCTACAATGTTAAACATTGCAGTTTTGTTTACATTGCAGTGCTAAGACAGCCTCTAGTGGCTAACTAGACTTACGCTAGACAACCACTAGATGAGCTTCCAGGCATTTTCCGGACTCTGGATTGCTAACTGGCACTGGACATCCTCACTCTCTGCATGAGGACATCCAGCGTCAGTATAATCCCCATAGTAATTTGAGGCAATGCTTTCCTGGGGGAGGGCCTAATGCGCTCACCACGCATGCGCACTAGGTCCCCCCCATTGAATGATGTCAGAGGAGTTGGAGCACCAACACAGCACCGAGGGAGATCAGCGCTGGAATCGGGTATGTAAATAAAGTTTTTTTTTTTAAATATATATATTTTGAGTTGAACAAACAATAGCAGCGGAACTTGTCCTCCGATTACTGTACAACTACTGTACAACTACTGTACAACGTCTTGTTATATTTTTATGTCTGTGCTCATTCTGTCTGTATTTATTCTTGACCGACACTGTTATCACTTATGTAAAATAGTAGTGCTTGATAATAAACATTATAATAGTAAACACTGAATGAAAAGAAAAATCGAAATAAAGTCACATCCCCAGTAGTGCAGTTTGAAGCCTCACAATTTTTCAACTAGCCACAGCATGAGTGTCTTAAAAAATATTAGTGACAGGCAGCACCATACCCTGTGTCAGAAATGTCCCCCTCCCCTTATCTCAGTGGCTTAACAATAGCGGTCGCAGGTGTAACCAGGCCCGTAACTCCAGGGGACCCTGCTGCCCTGTCGACCCCTGCGATGCAACTCCTGTCTGTCTGTGCCCCTCAGTGTATCCAGCATACAGGGATTTGTACTGCCGTCCTAGCTGCAGCGCTGCTTCTCCTTGCTCTTCGTGCAAAGTATTGTCCGTGAAGAGCAGCTCCAGCATGATCCTCTGGCCGCACTGTCCGAGAGCAGCCCACAGATACAGCTCCAGGGCCCAGGTCACGGCGTCCAGCTCCTCCTGGCGCCCTTCCAGGTCTGGGTCTTGCAGAGGAGCAGCATCCACAGGCTGTTTGGGGAGGGCAGGCAGGGAAAGCAAGGCTCCAGCTGGCTGCAGACCAAGCTCAGCCTCACCTGCTGGTGGGTGTGCTGCAGATCCTCCACAAAGTACAGGCCACCCAGGTGCTCTGCCCCTCGCTCTCTTCCCGCCACCTCTGGCACTGCACTGCAATGCACTGTCAGGTGAGGTGAGGTAAACTTGTTCTCCATGTGGTTCCAAACCACAATGAAACCCAGCTTTTACTGTTCAGCCTTTTCTAAAGCACTTGGGGTGCATGGCCACTTAGCCTTCCATGCTGTCCATCTGCTAGCACTCCATGGGCTGAGCCTTGGTCCCCGGGATCTCACAGCATTTTGCTCTCTGCTCAGGGCCCTTAGCATCTCACAGGCAGCGTATCTGTGCATGTCTGTATCAGTGTGTGTGTCAGTGTATGCAACGGCATGCGTGTCTGTGTATGTATCTTTGTGTGTGCCAGTGTATGTCAGTGTATGTATCTGTGTGTGTCAGTGTATGTATCTGTGTGTGTCAGTGTGTGTATCTGTGTGTGCCAGTGTATGTATATCTGTGTGTGCCAGTGTATGTATCTACTTGTGTGTGTCAGTGTGTGCATTTGCATTTGTATGTCAGTGTATGCAACTGTGTGTGTGTCAGTGTATGTATCTTTGTAGAAAATTAAATTTGCACAGGCACTTTTTTTTATTCATAATGGTGTTAGGTATCAAGGTAGCCCACATTAAATACCCTAAATAAATTCAATGAATGCATATGATAACACTCAATTATAGGTATAAAGTAAAATATATGTTTATTATTACATCTATTGAAAATTAGACATTTATTGCATAAAGTTATATCCTATGTGGACTCAATAATGCAACACCTTAGGTGATATGCCTTGACAAAAAGGAATAAAATGTCCCTAATTGATATGCCACCTCAATAACTAGTTTAAATAGATGCTATATGGGTAAAGGCCCCGTGGCAAAAATGACCTCGCCACTGGTTTTTGGAGTGGCCTGTTCGCCAGCTTCCTGCCCAAAGACTATGGGCCCAGCAAAAATACATGTTAAAAAGTTACTTCCATGGGAAAATGTGCCTCTTCCCCTCCCCATTTTTCCTGTCCTATTGGTTCCCCAGCAGGGCGTTGTACCAGGGACACTGCCACAGGGACGGCTCTCTAATTAGGCGGTTTAGGCGGCCGCCTAAGGCCTCGCGGCCGCCTAAACCACCTGAGGGCAGACTGTGTCGGTTCCTCGGTCATTGACCGAGGACCAGACCCCAGGAGGGGGCCCGGCGGCTTGCCCAATATGCTGCCAGGTGCGAGGCCCCTCCTGGCTGCCCGGCCAGCCACCGCAGACACCGGTCTGCAGCTCCGCAGTGTGCAGAGCTGCAGACCATATGTCTCGCGAGAACTGGACAATCAGAGTGTTGCCGCGGGTTACCACGGCAAAGTTCTGATTGGATCTCGCGAGATTCATGGTCTGCAGCTCTGCGGAGCTGCAGACCGAAAATGATAGCCACCTGACCACCAGGGAGCCCACTGGACCACAAGGGAAATTAAGGTATGCAGTGCACCATTACCTCCCTCCCTCACCATCAACCCCCTCCCCCACCATCACCCCAACCCCCTCCCTCACATCAACCCCCCCTCCCTCACATCAGCCGCCCTCCCTAACCATCAACCCCCCTCCCTCACCATCAACCCCCCTCCCTACCCATTACCCCCTCCATCACCATCAACCCCACCTCCCTCACATCAACCCCCCTCCCTCACCACCAACCCCCCCTCCCTCACCATCAATCCTCCTCCCTCACCATCAACCCCCCTCCCTCACATCAACCCCCCCTCCCTTACCATTACCCCCCTCCCTCACCATCAACCCCCTCCCTCACCATTACCCCCTCCCTCACATCAACCCCCCCTCACCATTACCCCCTCCCTCACCATCAACTCCCCCTCCCTCACCATTACCACCATTACCCACCTCCCTCACCATTACTCCCCTCCCTCAACATCAACACTCCCTCACCATTACCCCATCCCTCACCATCAACCCCCCTCCCTCACATCAACACCCCCTCCCTCACATCAACCCTCTCCCTCACCATTAATCCTCTCCCTCACCATTAACCCCATCCCTCAGCATCAACCCCGCCTTCCTCACCATCAACACCCCTTCCTCACCATCAACCCCCCTCCCTCACCATAAACCCCCCTCCCTCAGCATCAGCCCCCCTCCCTCACTATTACCCCCCTCCCTCACTATTACCCCCCTCCTTCACCATCGCCCCCTCCCCCACCATCAACCCTCCCTCCCTCACCATCAACCCTCCCTCACCATTACCCCCTCCCTCACCATCAAGCTCCCTCCCTCACCATCAAGCCCCCTCCCTAACCATGAAGCCCCCTCCCTCACCATCAAGCCCCCTTTCTCACAATCACCCCCACTATCAATCTCCCTTCCTCACATCAACCCCCCTCCTCACATCAACCCTCCCTCAGCATCAACCCCCCCTCCCTCAGCATGAACCCCCCTCCCTCACCATCAACCCCCTCTCCCTCTCACATCACCTCCCTCACCCTCACACCATCACCCCCTCTCACCATCTCCCTCTCATCAACCCCCTCTCATCACCCATCTCCCTCCCTCTCATCACCCCCCCTCTCCCTCCCTCTCATCACCTCCTCTGCTCACAGAGACATACATTCATACACACACACAAGGATACTCTCTGTCAGACACACTCTCAGGCACCTACACAGGTAAACTGTGCATCAATGCGTATGTGACTGTATGTGACAGTGTGCATGTATTGCAACTCTATTTTTCACTTTTTTGTTAGTGGGGCCTCATGTTTGAGTTTCGCCTAAGGCCTCATAAAGTCTAGAGCCGCCTCTGCACTGCCAGACCCGTTTAAACTGGCTGCTTTGTCCCTCCTCAATCTCTCATCAGCCCTTGCTAGTGTCTGACCCCCCTTCCTTGTGCTATAGTGCTCAATGTACCCTATTGTATGTAAATAAGGCTGTTGGGGGTTTAAATGTGTGTATAAATTGTAAGTGCTGGTTTGCATTAAAGAGTTCCTGTTTTATCCTCAACATAGAGTCTCATCTCATGTGTAAGTGAAAAGGCTGCATCTACCTTGGGGATTGCTATATCACTATACTCCCCAGGGATTATAATCACTAAGCTCTTTTAAGAGCTGTTCCTGCTTGACTCTCTGGAGGAAGAGAGGTTCACCCACTGGAACCTGGAGCCTTGTCGTAGGTTCAGGGTGGGTAGGAGAAGGCAAGTTCCCAGCCAAGCTGTAACGCTGGACGTGGGGACTGTGGTGCTGATGGTGTCTGGTGGAGTGCTTGGAGTCCTCGGTGAGCAGTAGGAGCATCCGTCGGCGGAGGTACCCAACCGGGGTACAGGAAGCTCCATTATAGGCCCTATCTGCAATTAACAATAGTTATCTGGACATAAAAAAATTCAAAGAAAAAAAATCTTGAAAAATAATGAAAAATGAAAAAAATGAAAAAAAAAAACCTGAAAAAAACTTGAGTTCTGGCTGTCACTAGGGTGCCTGGGCTGCGCGCTCAGGACTACATCCGTCCCTTTGAATAAAACACGCTATTTATTGCCTCTAATTGGAGTGCACGCCTATCTCCGCGGGTCGCGCCTGTCATGCGTCATACAGAGTGCATCCTCATGCACATGCACGCTCATTCAATTCTATTTCTGGGTCAGAGCACACTTTACGTATGTCTCAATGTCCATTGATGCTCATTGTCTGACAAACAAATGGTATAATACTGTATCTTTAGCATATCATAGTCATTATGCTTCAGAGTGTTCTATAGAAAATAAAGCTTTCTTGTAAATAATAATGTTTCCTTGTATATGTAAATCTTGTTAAAACACAGCATCTTTATGGATTATTGAACACTGCAAAAGGAACTATATAACTATGTGGGCTAGATAATACAATTGATAAACAACCATCTATAAGTTCTTAATCGAAAAGTAGATAATATAGGGGGAATATTTGGAAAACGTCAGGATTCAGCACATATACCGAGAACTCAGGAGTAGTGAGATCCATCCAATAGCATCCACTTATGGGTGCATGTTTTGGAATCTTTTAGTGTGTACACACTGGGACTGTATATACATTGTTTCTATATTTTTTCAGGTTTTTATTTCGTTTTTTTCATTTTTCATTATTTTTCAAGATTGTTTTCTTTGTATTTTTTTTAATGTCTAGACGACTATTGTTAATTTCAGATAGGGCCTTTACCCATATAGGGTCCTATTTAAACTATAACACTGGTTATTGAGGTGGCATATCAATTAGGGCAATTTTATTCATTTTTGTCAAGGCAGATCCCCTAAGGTGTTGCATTATTGAGTCCACATAGGATATAACTTTATGCAATAAATCAGTCTTTTGCCATTTGCCATATGTATATATTTATATATTTTCACTGAGTTTAAGAGATATCTAATTTTTAATAGACGGAATAATAAACATATATTTTACTTTATATCTATAATTGAGTGCGGTATCATATGTATCTTTGTGTGTGTCAGTGTATGTATCTACGTGTGTGGCAGTGTATGTATCTGCATGTGTGGCAGTGTATGTGTCTGCATGTGTGGCAGTGTGTTTTTCAGTAAATGTATCTGCATGTGTGGCAGTGTTTGTGTGTGTCAGTGTATGTATCAGTACATGTGGATCTGTGTACGTGAATCTTGCATGTATCTCAGTATGTATCATTGTTACTGTGTATGTGTGTCTAATGGTGTGTGCATATCTCTCATAGTATATCCATAGGTATATATTTCATTGTGGCAGTGTTTGTGTGATTCTGTGTATGGCAATGGGCCCCTGTATGTGTGTGTGTCAGTGCATATGTATTTGTGAATACACATTTGTATGCAATCACCAATATTACACACAAACACACCCCTGCATTTAAACACCAACACTGTGCTCAAAAACAGTCCTGCATTCAAACGCCAACACTACACATAAACACAGCCCTGCATTAATATGAAAACATTACGGACAAGCACATCACTGCATTCATACACTAATAGTACATTAAAAAAATCTTGCATTTAAACACCAACACTGAACACACCCCTGATATAAATGCCCAAACTACACACAAACAGATCCCCTGCATTTAAACATCAGCATTACATATGCATAACTAAACTTTCACAAAAATATATCCCACATACAAACATGAATACATTCAGAGATAATACATAGAAACCCGGCAAGCATGAGTAAATGGTATATCCATAGCCGTCAAAGCTTAATGGGATGTGTATGGTAGCTGAGGATCTAACTAATGTCTACCTTTGAATTTCTTACCCCATTTGTGCTCTAGTATATTTTATTCCCCTTTATATTTCTCTTACTTCCCCCCAGACCCTTTGTTTGTCTCTTACCCTCAGTCCATTTCTCTGCCTCGTTCTCCATCACAGCCCCACTGTGTGTCTCTTTCTCCCCTCAGTTAGTTTTGTGTGTCCCTCCTCTCCCCTCCACTCCCCTCCACTCCCCTACCCTTTATGTGTTTTTCCTCCCAAGCCACAGGCATAATTTTGTAGGTACACAGTCATAAAAGGCACACAATCAAATTCATACAGGTACACTGTCATACAAACACAGACATAATCATACAGACAGAGACATACAGACACACAGGCAGAGGCAGACACACAGACATACAGACACAGTCACGCAGACACATACAGGCAGATACATACATGCATACAGAGATATACAGACATATACATACATACAGGCATACAGAAACATACTGGCATACTGTTATGGGCAAATGCAAATATTACAAGTTTTAGAATGAAATGTTGTATTTCTTAAACTGTGTACTTTGTCTTTAAGAGATATTGCAAATTGGCAAGGTGTTAGAAATGGAACATATTGTTTTTCATAGATGTTTCTATAAGCAATAACCTCAGTGCAAAATATGTTTATGCCATTTTGTCCCAGACGAATAACAATAACGCATAAACAAGCTTCAAGGCTATACTATGACTCTTTCAGTACACTATATACTGTGGTAACCCCAAGTTAATGGAACTTCCCCAAATCCGGGAATCTCCCACGACTGTGCACTTACGTCTTACTATAAACAACAGATAAGCTATTCAGACTTTAAGATGCCATCTTGAACTAAGTTAGGGAAATTTCCATGACGTATGCACCCTTTAGTTATGGCCTTGTATCTTTGCCAAATTAAGGGAGGTCCTAAATTTATTTAAAGTAGACAAGTTACTTTTTCATATATGAACTATGGTGACTCTAAAATGAAGACACCTAAGGTATAAATAGGTGTACTTTTAAATGTTAAGACAGAGGAGAGACTTGGAGACAGATGCTGCTCCATCTTAAAATGACAGAGAGGCTGACATGATGACATGTTCAGAAGGGTATGTTAACCTATTAATGATATTTGCAAGCATTTAATTTCATCTTATAAACTCTGCTATAATGGATTTGATATGTCTATATTTATATTTTTATATAATTAATATCTAAAAGACAAAATCTATTGCTTCCAAGACAATCCTTATTTTATATTGTATTCTCAATTATTTATATATGTAGATAGATGATCTCTTACTAACTATATAAAATGATGGCTAAGATATCTGTATGGTTAGCCCTACTAAGTTCCATGCTTTAAGACATTATAGTGGTAAATAAGGGAACCGCCAGCGGTTACAATACAGAAACATACATACAAAGACATACAGGCATACAGAGATATACAGACACATACATACATACATATGTACATACAGAGAAATACAGGCATACAGAGACATACAGAAACATGCATACATACAGAGACATAAAGGCATACAGAGACATACATGCATACAGAGACATACATATATACAGGCATACAGTGACATATACATTCAGTTACATACATGCATACAGAGACATACAGACAGTACCAATTACATACTTACATCTGTTCAACCTGGTCCCTAAAAATGGTGAGGGAGGAATAAAAGAACTAAGTGCCTGTAGAAAAAATGTAAACTTACAATTTGATATCTTCTTTTTTCTAAAATCTTCATTTTTCAGCCCCCAAAAAGGCCAAATAAAAACCTTAATACCCGTCAAACTTGTAAAAAATTAAATAAAAAACCAGAGAGCCTGAAAAAATCAGACAAAAAAGAAAAAACCTGATGCTAAAAAATGTATCCATCTTCACCCGGCAAGGGCATGGCGGTTCTTTGGAATTTTTTCACGCTGTGTAAAATGACACAGAGCACTCTGGTTGAATTTCAAGCCTACCAGAGTGCTGGGACAGGTAAATGTAGAGACTCATCTGTCAGGAATCGATTAAAGAAAGGTAAGTTCGGCATGACAGTGCCGCTTTAAGTATAATTTGATAAGGATAGTGACAGATACTTGTTGGACTGTATTCAATGTTGGTTGGTGTACTTGTAATTTTGTTATCTCAACAAACATTTTTGTCTCCGGTTAACCATTTGTTTTTTTGTTTAAAAAAAAAAATCTTCTTTTCCCACTAAACAGTAATACATATAGTTGATGCATAATATTTACTTCATGTCTTCAATAAAATAGTAAATTTATGTCACTAGTGTAAAAAAAAAAAAACGAAATTGCTGAATATTTAATATACAAAATATTGCATGAAAAAAGTTAACATAAGTAATACAATTTCCTGAGAAGTGTTACTCCCTCTTATATAGGGCAGTGACATTTTCAGCAATGGTAATGTTTCTACCTTAGAACCAAGAATCCCAGTCAGACCAAGCCACCAGTAAGTGTCCCTGGGCAAGATGATATATATCTACCTAACTCAAATTCTTATAGATTGTAAACTTGTTTGAGTCTGGCTTTCTTCATATAGTCTCTCTATAATTTTACGGTACTACTGAATACATTGGTGCTATATAAACTCATAAAAATAATATATAAGTGTATATATAACATATACACCTCTTCAAGTTCTCACGAAAAAAAGCTCTTGCATAATGAGCTAATTTTCAAGTTTTCCTTACCTGAAGATGTTTGTCTTTTTTCAGGAGCAAGAGTTCTGTGGTACTGTAAGAACGTTGCACTGATGATAAGCATTGCTCCAAGGATGGACCCACAGATGATTCCTGCTATATATCCACCACAGGATCCACCAGTTTCTAAAACACCATATTATATAGGTATTGAGACACAGTGCTGTAATATATTCCAATTTAGCTTTCTGAACCCCATTAATTACATATTTAAGTATTTTGCTGTCCTTGATTCCATACATATGTTCTTCACAAAACCATTCCCTTTTAACATGTCCATACTTCTCAGAATATTTACAAGTTATCCAGATTATTAGATTTTTTTGTTTTGTTTTGTTAACAAATAGAGCTGAGTAATTTCACAGAGATAAATGTTAATATGCATTTGTCTGTGATTAATTAATAACATCGAACAGGGACTGTGAAATGTGGATTAATAGGGAGAAATTATATTTGCAAAGTAGTGTTGGAATTGTGGGTAGCAATTTATAAGTTTGTTTTTGTAGGGTTTAAAGATGTCATATCCCCTTCAGTATATATAGCTTAGTTAAATAATTAGCTCCACAAAAAATAATGTCAATACTATACTTTATGCCAAAGTATATTTTATGAGTTAACATAACTAAGCAGCAATGTCAAAGAAGTGCAAACATGTCCAAAGGAAAGCATAAAAGCAATGCCAGTAGATATGCAGTAAATGGCTTAGTGGTTTACAGTGGGACACACACATTGAAGTGCCATAGACTGGTGGGGTTCACGCCATCCAGACACAGCTGCTATTTCCATATTCTGACATTTATTCAGGCCCTGTCATGCTACCATACTTTCCAACATTTGGACAAAAAGGGGTATTTTAATTGTAGGGGTGTGGGTAGTGGTGGAGCTGTTCTGAGAAATTTATGTAACTTAATACTAACAATTTTATGCAGCTAAAATGTCATTTATAACAAGAACAATGTATCTTATTTACACAGACTAATTTCTAGACACATTTACTTTAGTTTAAAGACACATTACTCTGAGTATTATTGCTGTAGAGCTCTGTATACACTCAGACACGCCAACAGTATGGAGCTCATAGAAAAGAGGTGCATTAGGAGAGAAAGGAGGGACAGAGTGACTTGCGCCAAAATAGGAACTGCCCCATCTAAATAGGGACACTTGGGTAATATGTGGATTTTGTCCCTATAAATATGTTGACATCACATACAGTTCTGAAGAATTGCAGTATCTTGTATAGACTGTTTTTGCAATATCCCTAAATGTTTGTTCACAACACAACACAAATAATACGAAGAGCAAAAAATAATTTAAAATGTTTAGCAAACTAATCAAATATTATTACTATAATTATATGTGCAGCTGTAATATAAAACGCTTTAATTTCAGTGAATAATCAAAATAAATACAGTAAGACAGTGACATTGCATAAACAAAACTACATTTTCACTCATAAAACTGACTAAATTAGCCAGTAAGGAATTTTGGCTTAATAACAAACACTGTAAAGGTAAATGGTCCAGCAGACAGAGGACGGGTAACTGTCCGAGTGCACTGTTGTGGATGGGATGTACATAAGCTTGCTTTGTGAGCCTTAGTCATAAGACTCACAACACCACTGTGTAAGGGTTTTAACATTATTTACATTTGTGGTAATACATTTATTTTCAATCCAATGTTAACTTACTTTAAAAGTTTTAATCTCCTTCTCTGTAAATTGAACTTCAATCCCAACGAGGAGGCTCATGCAAGATCTAGCGAGCTAACAGTGCAGGAGATAGGGAATTCTAAAATAAAACTGTGCAATAAAGGGAGTGTAAACATTAGATCTCACTCTACAGGAAGTGTTAAGGATTGCTCTGCAGTTATTTGCAGGGAGGTGTTACTAAGGCTGCCTAAACAAAGTGATTTAGCTCCTGCATGGCAGAGAATTAAACAGTGAGATTGCAGGAGAATGATCTGCACACAAACTGCGTTATTAAGCTAAAGTTGCTTTGGTGACTATAGTGCTCCTTTAATATAGTGATAATGAGTCAGTGTTGTAGTGGATACAGTATCTATACATAGCTGATAGACTCAAGTTAGTGTTGTGAACTTAATATTGTTTCTGTGGATTATATGAGAACATTGTTTTCATTTATGTCACTACTGTTTTACTTTTACCGATTCTTTCCCTTACAGTGTTTTTTATTAAGCTGAATTCCCTTACTGGCTAATTTAGTTAGTATTGTAAGTGAGACATTTGTTTTTTTATTTGCTGTCATTATTTTAATGCGTTTAAGTTCCTGTTTTTATTATGCAAAACATGGCTTTTTCTTAAAACCAAATCAACGACGGCGCTACACACTAAAATAGATTTCATCGTTAATATAATGTGAATGTATCGTGCTATAACCAGCTGTCAATCTCTGAAATTGAAACCTGGTAGAATACAGAGTGTAATTATATGCAATCGTAAGGGAGGCACATACACATGTAGACTAAAAACATCTAAAATGTATTAATATGTAAATAAAAATAAAAATGTGCAGTTAAGGAAAATAGAATTTAAACAAACAACAACATAATTTTAGTGCAATTCAGTAGAAAGTAATGCGGCTTCATTAAGGATCTATATTATGTGCATACATCAAAACGATTAGAAAAAGAAAACACTATGGGAAAGCTATCAAAGTTTTGCACCTTTCTAGCACATATTTGGCAATTTTTGTGTGCAGTTGCCAATCCAGTTTATCTGTCTTTTTTTTTTTTCCTCGTTGTGTTTTTTTTTTCACTTCTATCATTTTTTAACAAACAATGCTTTTTTTTTTTTTTTGCAATGGAACAGATTTATCATTAGTTCCTTCATTGCCAGAAAAGTTTAACTTATTTCTGTTACTGTAAATTTGGGCCCCTTTTCCAAAATGAGTGCTTCTGCAAAATACTTTTTGATAAATTTTTAGAACAAATACAATGATCAAATTTGGAGACCGAAACTAATAAACACTTTTTAGAATACTTAGATAAATATCACCCAATGGCGTACTATGCGGGGTGCGGGGGGTGCGGTCCACCCCGGGTGCCATCAGGAAGGGGGGTGCCACCAGGGCTGGCCAGGCTTGTAGTTCAGTGAGCTGTGTGGCTGCACCGGGTGCCATAGCAGCAGGGGCGCGGGGCAGCCGACACAGCTTACACGCAGGGGCTGGGAGCAGAACACCTGCATGGAGATTTGGGTGGCAGAGCCAGAACGGTCATGGGGCGGAGCCAAGACGGACTTGGGGGCGGAGCTAAATGCAGCCTCATACTGCTGCACACAGAGGGGAAGCAGGAAGGAGTCCCTGCTTCCCCAACTAAGTGAGAGAGTGTGTGCTGTGTGTAACTGTGATTGTGACTGTCTTTGACTGTGTGTGTGATTGTCTGCCTGTGTGTGTGTGACTGCCTGTGATTGTCTGCCTGCGATTGTCTGTGTGACTGTGTGTGTGAATGTCTGCCTGTGATTGTCTGTGTGACTGTGTGTGTGAATGTCTGCCTGTGATTGTCTGTGTGACTGTGTGTGTGATTGTCTGTCTGTGATTGTCTGTGTGATTGTCTGCCTGTGATTGTGTAACTGTATGATTGTGTGTGTGTGTGTGTGACTTTCTGCCTCTGATTGTGTGTGTGTGTGTGTGTGTGTGACTGTCTGTGATTGTGTTGTGTGTATGTGTGACTGTCTGCCTGTGTGACTGTCTGCCTGTGACTCTGTGTGTGACTGTCTGTGACTGTGTGTGTGTGTGTGTGTGTGTGTGACTGTCTGCCTGTGTGTGTGTGTGTGACTGTCTGCCTGTGATTGTGTGTGTGTGTGTGTGTGTGTGAGTGACTGTCTGTGACTGTGTTGTGTGTATGTGTGACTGTCTGCCGGTGATTGTGTGTGTGACTATCTGTGAATCTGTGTGTGTATGTGTGACTGTCTGTCTGTGTGATTGCCTGCGTGTTTGACTGTCTGCCTGTAACTGTGTGTGAGTGACTGTGTGTGGAACTGTGTGCATCTGACTGTGTCTGACAGTCTTCACCCTGCAGTGAGCCGGCAGCCAGGATATGATGTCATCGCGGCCTCTGCATCATTACAGGACGTGCGATGGACCTGTGCAGAAAGAGCACAGAGATCCCAGCAGCAACCACTGACCACCAGGGACTGAGGATCCATTCCAGCCCTTCTAGAGCAAGGTAGGAAGGCTGGGTGGATCTCGTAATTATTAAATGTGTGTATGTATGTGATGTTTGTGTGTGTATGTGATTCTGTGTCTGGGATTGTATGTGTGTGGGTCAGTGATTGTGTTTGTGTATATCTGTGATTATGTGTGTGATTGTGTGTATCTCTGCTTTTGTGTTTAGTAGATAGCTCCCTTATTTCCTGTCCTTAAATATTGCAATCCCACATAAGGAAAACAAATAAGGGATTTATCTACTAAACAACTGAAAATAAGAAAAGGGCGTTTTTATTTAATCCTTTAGCTGTTTAATAGATCATTCCCTGAATTGGTGCCCGTATGTGAGATTTCCATATTTAAAGATACCAAATGAGGGTGTTGTTTAGCAGATAGCACCTTATTTGGTGTCCTTAAATATGGCAATCCCACAAAGTATAGCAAATACAGAGAAGTTATCTGCTAAACAAAGATTGAAATTAAGAGGTGTCAGCCAGCCCACAACAAGTAATCTGGGTGGCTAATGTGAATTATATGCAAATGTGTAGTAGATGCCAGCATGCAGAACACAGCATGCTGGCATCAGACAGCCAATGGCAGCATATTACCCCATCCCTTAGTTTTACTGCTCCCCCTCATGTTTTGACTGTGGTATCTTATGTGTCCCCCCATATATATTGTTCCTAGAGTCGCCACAATGTCTGCATGTGTATCTGTGTGTGACTGTGTTTGTGTGTATATGTATCTGCATGTGTGTATGTCCGTGTATGTGTATATGTGCAGACATCTAAAAATCTCTCCAAAATCTCTACACACAAATACACTCATGCATTTCAACATTAACACTACATACAAACCCCACCATTATATATAACCATACCACTGCATTCAAATACCACACAACACACAAATGCATGCTTGCATTCAAACGCCAACACTACATACAAACACACCGCTACATTCACTCACATATACTCCATACAAAAACATGCATACATTTAAACACACAAACAGTGCTTTGGTTGTTTTTATATTTAAAGTTCGGGGGGGTAAGGGGGTGCCAAAAATAGGACCCGCCCCGGGTGCCAAATGCTCTAGGTACACCCCTGATATCACCTTCTGTGTCTTCTGCCCTATACCTTTAGAGATATCAGAATTAGTTAGAAAAGTTAAAAAAAAAAAAAAACAGTCAACTCAAGCACCCAAGAACCATAATCACTAAAGCTCATTGCAGTGTTTATGGTTCCAGTAATGCCCTGTTGCCCCCCATTGTAGACAGTTACTGCTGAGGAACATCCAGCTAACCTGCATTTGTAGTGTAGGAAGGGAGCGGTACCCAGCAGATCGAAGGTAATAAGTCAAACCATTAAAAATTGGTTTGCCTACTTAAAATAAGGAAATGGGTGGGGGCTGGGCACCACAACCACTACAATGAGCTGTAGTGTTTATGGTCCTTGGATTGTTCCTGTATGACATATAATAGTGTTAATAGATGCTTTCTCTCATTTTTATGCTTATTTTATAAATGTAGTGATTGCTGAACAGAGATTCAATATAAATTTGTCATATTGGTGTGCACATGAACACGTGTGGCTTCTGTTTAATACATATCAGAATATTTAGGTTTGGTTTTTACAATTTTATATGTCTATGTTCCACTTTTATGTAATTCTGAGAACACTATAGGCATAGTGCACAAGATACAGAGTGCTTTCTTCTAACCGGTTTCATTGCATGCTTATAATGTAGTGCTTATTAAAAACCACATTAATTACCATTGAATTGCACAAATATATATTTTTATATACTGCACATATAGTATTGGATGGATCTTTGTTAAAGTTTTATTGATATGGAAACACGTTTTAGATTATTTTAGCTTAAATATATATGTGCCTCTCTTACTACTGCATATAATAATCAAATGGCCATTTGTATGCTGAAGGTATAGGTTGGGTGATAAATGTTGGATGCATTTCTCAGTACTTACCATTAACTATCACATATAATGTAATAGCTGTATAATTTGTCTTGTCTGGTTTAAAGATCACACATATATAAAGTCCTTGGTGTTGTGGTTTCATCTTTTCAACAGACAGCATTCTCTGGTTTGTATTTAATTGTGTTCCATTGAATGTCCACTGGTAGGTGAACGATGTATTAAAGCCACATTCTAAATTAATCACAGAACCAGCATTTAATTGTAACTTCATCATAAGGAATGTGTTTTCGGGACCATCTGTAATATAAAAAAGGAGGTATTACTTGTGTACTCAGACAAAATTTGTCATTGATTTTTGCTGCATTAGTATAAGGAAATATTTGATGCTGTAAAGATTCCTGTGTGGAACACATCTACATACCTGCATCCTTCTGGCAATGTTTCTGATACACAATGCTGCCATAGCACATCCTTATATTCAAGTGTATCCGTTTGTCATAGATTTGATGAGGTCAACCATGTGTCATTTTGGCGATTATGCACACGTGTATTCTATATTTGAATATTTGACAGGATAATTCACAAATTACCATGAGGCTAATTTTACAGCATGAGATCATGCCCTAATTTAGAAAATGATTCAATAAAGTTTAGAGTCCTGAAGCAGATCATATAAAAAAAAAAAACTGTAAGCAAAACCGCTAGAATTCTAGAATTTGAAGCTATTTTGGAAGAAGATGTGGCAACGAGGGCATTGGTTTACTCATTGTCATTTCCTACCTTATTTCTAAAACAAAACAAAACTTTAAATAATAAAAAAAAAAAATTAAATCTGATCAAAGTTATTTTTTTAATAAAAAAAAATCCAAGATCAATCACTCTTTCATACCATTATACCATCATAACAGGAATAGGGGAAGTTAACTGGCTTAGTATATTCTCTCGTTTTTTTTCCTAGTTGATACCTACAGGTTGGTAGGCTGTCTTACACTACAGGCAGCCAAAGAATAAGGTCCATTCAGTTTATTATCCTAGTATCCACACTTGATATGTACGCTGGTCCTAACATAGTGTACAGCTGAGATAAACCGGTATTCTTTATATAATGGTTTACTGTTGGTATGTTATGGTTTACAGTAGTGAGTTACTTTTAAGGTCTGGCAGGTAGCAGAGGACCTCAGGTTATAATCACTGATATGACAATTCCTATGATGGCACATGCTGTGAAATGTAGAATGCTTCGAACATCTGCCTGTAGACTCCCCAGGTCTGATTTTTTTAGTGCATGTAAAAAACATAATTACTAGTCTGACTTACAGTATTGGAAAGTAGAGAAAATATTCAACTCAAACATAATACATTTCCTAGCATTAAACGTTTAAAGTAACAACATTAGAGCATCAGACAAGCCCTATGTTCACTAAAATGAGTGTCAATCTGTTCTGCTGTCACTTCTTTATCAACAGAGAAATGACATGCACTTTATGAAATCATTAATTTGTAACCTTATAGACAGCAGGTGAAAGTAGCAACAGGGTAAGAACCACTCGC
This sequence comes from Pelobates fuscus, assembly GCF_036172605.1. NCBI lineage: Eukaryota > Metazoa > Chordata > Amphibia > Anura > Pelobatidae > Pelobates > Pelobates fuscus. The sequence goes on from NC_086327.1 coordinate 33,277,459, forward strand.
TGAGTTTTTCCCAAGCAGAATAATGGGAGCTGTTAGTGACAGACTTTTTAGTAACAGTTGCCGATAACTTTTTATTGCTACTTGGGAAGTTGGCAGACGTTACGCAACCACTGCTTGCTAACAGTACCTGCAGGGACTTTAGCAAGTAGCAGCTGGTCAGTAAAAAGTAGCGACAGGTTTTCTATGCCAGCGTAACTATTTAGATACAGACACTAGTAAACATGGCTACCATCTGAAATTTTGAGGCCCCTTACACAGCTCAAGTTCTGGGCCCTTGGAGCCACAAGGATGGGTAAAGTTGCTGCAGTGTGTATTTATAATGGATTCAGTGTGTGTGTGTGTGTGTGCATAGTGGATGCAGTGTGTGTGTATATATGTTTGAATGTATGTATAGTGTGAAATAATTTATCTTGAGTCCAAGGCTTAAGCTTATAGGTGTCCTATTATGATATCCTATATTAAAATTGACAAACTTGGACTCAGGAAATGCTTGATGCTTAAAACGACACTTAAGACCATGTATGTCTAGTTTCGGGAGCAGATAGCCCCCACCTGAGTTGTCTGTTATCAAATATTTTTGTTCTTTCTCTATCTTGGAATTTATTTGTTATATGTACATGACATTCCTCCATAAGGCCCTGGGGAGTCTACACAGCTAAACGGACAAGGGCACATGTATGAGTGTGGGGATGGTGCTAGTGATGGGCTGTATGTGTTTAGGGGAGTGGTTATGGGTTTGTAGTGAGGCAGGGATCATCTTACCTCAGTGCCTTTTGGGATTCTGGCCAGCAAACCCCTCCCCTGCCTCTGTGCTCCTGTTTGTCCTGGGCCTGGTGACTTTTCCTGCTTGAGGGATGGCTGTGGATTCAATCCTCAGAGCTGCTGCTGCTGCCCTCAGAGCTGCTGCTGCCCTGCATGATGGCAGGCACCTTCAGGAGCTCTATGCTCCCCTCCAATCTGGCCTGCCCGCCGTGTGGGTTCACCCCCCCGGTCAGGCCTCTCCTGGGGCCTCACACCCGGCTACAGCCCTGATCCCCCCCTCGGGCCTGGTATAGGAGTTGGAGCCCGGGCCCAAGGCACCACCGGGCCGCGTGTCAGCTCCATCTGCTCCATTTGACACGTGGCCTGCGTCATCTACCGCCTCCCGCGCACCCCCCGGCCACCCCCAAACTTCTATCTTGCCTATATTTCTTTTCTTTGTTAATATTTACATGGACACTATAGTCACTAGAACCACAGCTTAATGTAGATGTTCCGGTATCTATAGCCTGTCCCTGCAGGCTTTTTGATGTAAACCTCATGTAAAAAGGCAGTGTTTGCAATGTTACATAGTAACAACTTTAGTGGCAGTCGCTCAGACAGCTACTAGTGGTGCCTCCTGGGTCAGTGCTGGATGTTCAACATCTCCTCGCTCTGCTTCAATGCAACTCTATGAGGAGATGCTGATTGGCGCAGTGCTGAATTTTGCGCAATAGCCTCCCAATGCTTTCCTGTAGGAATTGACTGAGATTGTCAAATTTGCAAGCTTAGATGAGACCCGCACAGTACTGGAAAAAACGTGAGTAAAATCACCTGTTTAACGGGGGTAATGGGGGCCAGAAACCAAAACAGTGCATTTAGATGTTTTTATTCTTGACACTATAGTGTTCCTTTAACAAGGTTCCTTTTAAGGTAAGTAAGGGTTGAGTCCATGGTATGGGCCGTTCTGCCCGCTGGTTCTCTGTTTATCTCTGTTGGCGTGTTCTATGTTAGGTCCCAGTGTTCTTAGGTTCCCTGCTCGGTATATTCATGGTCTGCCAGAATGCCGTGGGCTCCTCCCCAGATGACAGGGTAACTGTCTCATTCCCCCTTTGGATGTTCAGCAATCCATCTTCTCCCCATCAGTAGCGGACCTCTCTCAGTTTTTTGGCCACAGGCGCCAGCTGTCTCCTCGACACTAGCGCTCCGAAGGGAATGTCCCCATACATCGTCACACAGCAGCCCTCTAGTCTGACCATCTTAAGCTCTCTGGATCTGTTGAGGATGGCGGTCCTCACCGCTATATCTCTGGTGATGACTATTGTGTCTCTCGGCCCTCCCGGAGGCGCGGCTGCCGTCTTGCGTACTCTGAACGCTGAGACCACCATCCCTTTGGTGTCTTTATTTTTTAGGCCCATCGAGGCCACCAGTCTCTGGCTGAAGAGTAACAGGGCTTCGTCACTCACTGTTTCGGGGATTCCCTGCATGCGTACGTTTTTGCGCCTGTGGCGGGACTCCAGTGCGGTCACTGACCGGGCGAGTTTCTGCACTTGTGTGGCCAGGTCATCTATTTGGTTGTGGGTGTCCTGCATCTGGCTCTCCCTGGACTGCTCCTTATTCTCCATTTCGGAGACCCTCTTGGGCCTCTTTCAGGTCTGATTTCCAGACTTGCCTTATGTCCTGCAGGAGGTGTTTGATGTCCCCTTTAGTCACTGGGGAGGAATCCTCATCGGAGTCCGTTTCTGGTGTGTCATCTTCTGGTTCGGGGAGGTTAGTATGTCTCCCTCCTCGTGGGATACGTCCAAGGCCTCCTCTGCTTCCCGGGCCGCGGGCGCCATTTTGGCGAGAGCCGCGTTCGCGGCTGAAGGTCTCTCAAAGGAGAGCCTGATATCTTGCAGTCTTGGGATCTCCGTCGGCTGGTTCTTTCTATTTTTGCGCCCCATGGTAGTCTCTGTTGGAGGGTGAGTGGGTATGTCACCTGTGGGGTCTCTATGTTGCTGATGTTCAATTTTATTTAGCTTCTCTCTCCAAAATATATATTTTTTAAGAAGGGAATGGTCAAGTTAAATTCCCCACTGCCCTTAAAAACAACAACATATTATTGATATTCCAATTACAGTTCCACATTCAGCATATAAATACAGTATCACATAAACCCATACTAACAGGAAAATAGTTTATAATTACTTACATACAATGTGAAGGCGTCACTGATAGTTTTACTGACAGGATTTTCTGCTATACACCAATATCGATTTGCATCAGCACGCCTAATCCTAAGAAAGGATATTCTATATTTATCATATTTGACATTAGAAGAGAGACTGGATGTATTATTCCAAAGGATTGTTTGTGCATTGGCGACTTCACATGTCAAGGAGATTAGAGAACTTTCCCGGGGCAGTTGCTTGGATGCTCGTATCACTGGCTTTCTTAAGTACTCTGTAGATAAATCAGTAGTGATGTTGTCAATTATATCACCATATTAAATCAAGGGTTCACATTAAATGCATGATAAACTGCTATAAAACGTTGGACACAATAATAATGTATTTTACAAGAACATAAGACAGATTGTGGAACCTCTGATTGAAAGAGGCCATGCATTTAGGGCCAACCTTAGGCCTTCAGGTGGCCTGTGCAAAACATAGGAGTGATGCTTCCATCTAATGCTGTAATGCTTAGCCAAGCCTTTAAGTTACAAATTGAAGTTCTCAAACACCTTTATAGAATAGGTTGAGCAAATTATTGTGAAATATAATTTCCATAGTGATCAGACAGTCTTAAGCATTATGGAAATTGTATATCATATATACTTCTTTAGGAGCAACCTTATTCAAATTTGTATATCTCACAAGCGTCTATGTGTGTCTCCTAGGGCCGCCATCAGAAATTTTGGGGCCCCCTAACCCAGCTCAAGGTGTGACCTCCGGGGGCCCACCTCCAAGCCCACCCCTGGGGGCCCACCTCCAAATCCCGCCCACAGGAATACACACACACAAGCACACGCACTGATACAAAAAGGACACAGATATACACACAAAGATACACGCATACTGATACACACACATACATACCAACAGACACAGATACTGAAACAGACACACACTTACTGAAACAGACACACACATATAGGCATACATACTGATACAGACATACAGACACGCATAATACATACAAACACACATACATACATACCGACACAAATACATACACAATAGCCCGATTGCCGCAGTGCTGGCCGGGCCCTTGAAGATACAAGGCCCACCGGGTGGCCCTAAATGCTTGGGCCACCTGATGGGCCACATCAGCGTACAGGCCCTGGTGCAGCTGCACCAGTGGCAGCCGCGCCGCTACACTTGGTGCCCTGGCACACCGGGACCCCCAGGACCACCAGGCCTATGACAACTGTCATGGATGTCACCCCCTGATGGCGGCCCTGCTCCTAGCTGCTGTGCTCCCTTATGTGTTTCTACCTAGCCTTCATAGATTTCTCTCTGTCACTGACCTGGAATGCCAATCAGGAGTAGTGATGTCGCGAACATGAAATTTTCGGTTTGCGAACGGCGAACACGAACATCCGCAAACGTTCGCGAACCGACGAACCGGGCGAACCGCCATAGACTTCAATGGGCATTTTAAAACCCACAGGGACTCTTTCTGGCCACAATAGTGATGGAAAAGTTGTTTCAAGGGGACTAACACCTGGACTGTGGCATGCTGGAGGGGGATCCATGGCAAAACTCCCATGGAAAATTACACAGTTGATGCAGAGTCTGGTTTTAATCCATAAAGGGCATAAATCACCTAACATTCCTAAATCACAATGGATATGGATTGACACCTGACATATGACATATTGACACCTTGACATATGGATTGACACCTGTCCTCAGAGACCCTGATACACACTGACACAGAGCAGAATAGGGATTGTTCCCCCTACATAGGGTACCTTGGCAGATATGGATTGACACCTATCCTAAGGATCCCTGATACACACTGACACAGAGCAGAATAGGGACTGTTCCCCCTACATAGGGTCACTTGGCAGATATGGATTGACACCTATCCTAAGGATCCCTGATACACACTGACACAGAGCAGACGAGGGACTGTTCCCCTTACATAGGGTCACTTGGCAGATATGGATTGATACCTGTCCTCAGGTACCCTGATACACGCTGACACAGAGCAGAATAGGGACTGTTCCTCCTACATAGGGTCACTTGGCAGATATGGATTGACACCTGTCCTCAGGGACCCTGATACACACTGACAAAGAGCAGAATAGGGACTGTTCCCCCTACATAGGGTCACTAGGCAGATATGGATTAACACCTATCCTAAGGATCCCTGATACACACTGACACAGAGCAGAATAGGGACTGTTCCCCCTACATAGGGTCACTTGGCAGATGTGGATTGACACCTGTCCTCAGAGACCCTGATACACACTGACACAGAGCAGAATAGGGACTGTACCCCCTACATAGGGTCACTTGGCAGATATGGACTGACACCTATACTTATGATCACTGATACACACTGACACAGAGCAGAATAGGGACTGGCAGATATGGATTGACACCTGTCCTCAGAGACCCTGATACACACTGACACAGAGCAGAATAGGGACTGTTCCCCCTACATAGGGTCACTTGGCAGATATGGACTGACACCTATACTTATGATCACTGATACACACTGACACAGAGCAGAATAGGGACTGGCAGATATGGATTGACACCTGTCCTCAGAGACCCTGATACACACTGACACAGAGCAGAATAGGGACTGTTCCCCCTACGTAGGGTCACTTGGCAGATATGGATTGACACCTATCCTAATGATCACTGATGCACACTGGCACAGAGCAGAATAGGGACTGTTGCCCCTACATAGGGTCACTTGGCAGATATGGATTGACACCTATCCTAAGGATCCCTGATACACACTGACACAGAGCAGAAGAGGGACTGTTCCCCTTACATAGGGTCACTTGGCAGATATGGATTGATACTTGTCCTCAGGTACCCTCATACACGCTGACACAGAGCAGAATAGGGACTGTTCCTCCTACATAGGGTCACTTGGCAGATATGGATTGACACCTGTCCTCAGGGACCCTGATACACACTGACAAAGAGCAGAATAGGGACTGTTCCCCCTACATAGGGTCACTAGGCAGATATGGATTAACACCTATCCTAAGGATCCCTGATACACACTGACACAGAGCAGAATAGGGACTGTTCCCCCTACATAGGGTCACTTGGCAGATGTGGATTGACACCTGTCCTCAGAGACCCTGATACACACTGACACAGAGCAGAATAGGGACTGTACCCCCTACATAGGGTCACTTGGCAGATATGGACTGACACCTATACTTATGATCACTGATACACACTGACACAGAGCAGAATAGGGACTGGCAGATATGGATTGACACCTGTCCTCAGAGTCCCTGATACACACTGACACAGAGCAGAATAGGGACTGTTCCCCCTACATAGGGTAACTTGGCAGATATGGACTGACACCTATACTTATGATCACTGATACACACTGACACAGAGCAGAATAGGGACTGGCAGATATGGATTGACACCTGTCCTCAGAGACCCTGATACACACTGACACAGAGCAGAATAGGGACTGTTCCCCCTACATAGGGTCACTTGGCAGATATGGATTGACACCTATCCTAATGATCACTGATGCACACTGACACAGAGCAGAATAGGGACTGTTGCCCCTACATAGGGTCACTTGGGAGATATGGATTGACACCTATCCTAAGGATCCCTGATACACACTGACACAGAGCAGAAGAGGGACTGTTCCCCTTACATAGGGTCACTTGGCAGATATGGATTGATACCTGTCCTCAGGTACCCTCATACACGCTGACACAGAGCAGAATAGGGACTGTTCCTCCTACATAGGGTCACTTGGCAGATATGGATTGACACCTGTCCTCAGGGACCCTGATACACACTGACAAAGAGCAGAATAGGGACTGTTCCCCCTACATAGGGTCACTTGGCAGATATGGATTGACACCTATCCTAATGATCACTGATGCACACTGACACAGAGCAGAATAGGGACTGTTCCCCCTACATAGGGTCACTTGGCAGATATGGATTGACACCTGTCCTCAGGGACCCTGATACACACTGACACAGAGCAGAATAGGGACTGTTCCCCCTACATAGGGTCACTTGGCAGATATGGATTGACACCTATCCTAATGATCACTGATGCACACTGACACAGAGCAGAATAGGGACTGTTCCCCCTACATAGGGTCACTTGGCAGATATGGATTGACACCTGTCCTCAGGGACCCTGATACACACTGACAAAGAGCAGAATAGGGATTGTTCCCCCTACATAGGGTCACTTGGCTGATATGGATTAACACCTATCCTAAGGATCCCCGATACACACTGACACAGAGCAGAATAGGGACTGTTCCCCCTACATAGGGTCACTTGGCAGATGTGGATTTACACCTGTCCTCAGAGACCCTGATACACACTGACACAGAGCAGAATAGGGACTGTACCCCCCTACATAGGGTCACTTGGCAGATATGGATTGACACCTATACTTATGATCCCTGATACACACTGACACAGAGCAGAATAGGGACTGGCAGATATAGATTGGCACCTGTCCTCAGAGACCCTGATACACACTGACACAGAGCAGAATAGGGACTGTACCCCCTACATAGGGTCACTTGGCAGATATGGATTGACACCTGTCCTCAGGGACCCTGGTACACACTGACACAGAGCAGAATAGGGACTGTTCCTCCTACATGGGGTCACTTGGCAGATATGGATTGACACCTGTCCTCAGGGACCCTGATACACACTGACACAGAGCAGAATAGGGACTGTTCCTCCTACATAGGGTCACCATTTTTAGCCCAATGCAGCGCATCTCATCAGGCCTTTTTTAGTCGAATGTATCGCCCACTGTCAGTCCCTTCGGGATCCATACCTCATTCATTTTAATAAAGGGGAGATAATCTAGACTTTTTTGACCTAGGCGACTTCTCTTCTCAGAGACAATACCTCCTGCTGCACTGAAGGTCCTTTCTGACAGGACACTTGAAGCGGGGCAGGCCAGAAGTTCTATCGCAAATTGGGATAGCTCAGGCCACAGGTCAAGCCTGCACACCCAGTAATCAAGGGGTTCATCGCTCCTCAGAGTGTCGATATCTGCAGTTAAGGTGAGGTAGTCTGCTACCTGTCGGTCGAGTCGTTCTCTGAGGGTGGATCCCGAAGGGCTGTGGTGATGCGTAGGACTTAAAAAGCTCTGCATGTCCTCCATCAACAACACGTCTGTAAAGCTTCCTGTCCTTGCCGGCGTGGTTGTGGGAGGAGGAGGATGACTTTCACCTCTTCCCCTGTTAGATTCCCGTTGTACTGTGACATCACCCTTATACTGTCAGGATCGGGACAGGGATCCAACACGCAGAGTACAAACAGGAGAAGTTACGTATACCGGACCTTAGAATTGCCGGACTAACGTAAGGAGTAAGCAAAGAATGGTCTAGAGACAAGCCGAGGTCGAGGGAACGAGAGAGCAGGTAAACGAGAGACAAGCCGGGTCAAAAGGGTAATAGAGGTAAGCAGGGTAGAATAATACAAGCCGGGTCAGAACCAAAGAGACAAATAGAAATAAGAGCGCTGAGTGACTAGACTAGCTAGAACCACGACAGGGCAATGAACCAATACACAAAACCTTATTTTATACCCTGGTTCTAAATAGATGATCACGCCCCCGACGAGTCCTGATTTGTGCTCAGGACTTGATTGACAGGTCGGAACGGATAGTCGTCATGACGTCGGCTACTAGAGCCGCGTCATAAAAGGAGGCGGATCAGAGGCGTCCGGCGTGTAAACGGCCGAGAGGACTGCGAGGAACGAGTGAGTCAGCCCCTCTGAGAGGACGGAATTCTAAGTGTCTCACCTCCTCTGAGGTAGAGACAACAGGTACCCTGACAGTACCCCCCTCTCAGAAACGCCCACCGGGCGGAAGGAACCAGGACGAGACGGAAACCGGGAATGAAAAGCCCTGCGGAGGCGAGGAGCATGCACCTCCTCCTGGACCATATCCTTTCCAGTCCACAAGATATTGTAACCTCCCCCGAGAAATTCGAGAATCGAGGATGGAGTTGATCTCATACTCCTCCTGGCCCTCAACCTGAACAGAGCAAGGGGAGGGTGCAGCAGAGGAAAACCTGTTACAAACTAGAGGCTTCAACAAGGAAACATGAAAGGAGTTAGGAATGCGCAAGCCAGGTGGAAGGGCAAGGCGATACGCAACAGGATTAATTAGAGTCAGAACCTTGTAAGGACCAATGTAACGAGGCGCAAATTTCATAGAGGGAACCTTCAAGCAAATGTTTCTGGTACTCAACCATACCCTTTCCCCTGGAACAAAAACCGGAGCCGCCCTTCTACGCTTGTCTGCGTGTTGTTTGAACAACGTGGAATTATGAAGGAGAATTTGTCGAGTCTGATCCCACAACGTCCTCAAATTGGCAACATGAACATCAACCGACGGTACCCCTTGGGAAGGGGAAACCGAGGGAAGAATAGGAGGATGAAAGCCATAATTCATGAAAAAGGGGCTAGAACGAGTCGAATCGCAAACGAGATTGTTGTGTGCAAACTCCGCCCAAGGAATCAGACCGACCCAATCGTCCTGGTGTTCGGAAACAAAACAACGCAAATATTGTTCAATCTTTTGGTTGGTGCGTTCAGCAGCTCCGTTAGACTGGGGATGATATGCAGAAGAGAAATTCAATTTGATACCCAATTGAGAACAAAAGGATTTCCAAAAACGGGAAACAAATTGGGGACCTCTATCAGAGACAATTTCGGAGGGTATACCATGTAAATGAAAAATCTCTCTCGCGAATATCTCAGCCAATTCGGGAGAAGACGGAAGTTTAGGTAAGGGCACGAAATGAGCCATCTAAGTAAACCTGTCAACCACCGTGAGAATAACAGTCTGTCTTTTAGAAATAGGCAAATCGACAATGAAATCTATAGCCAAACAGGACCATGGTCTCTCGGGAATTTCCAAGGGGTGCAAGAGCCCACAAGGAAGCGTATGAGGTTGCTTAGTCTTCATACAGACCTCACATGCCCCGACGAAATCCTTAATATCCTTACGTAATGAAGGCCACCAGAAATCTTTAGAAATCAAGGAACACGTCTTGCGTATGCCAGGATGCCCAGCCACCTTGCTGTTGTGAAAGCACTGCAACAGTTCCAGTTGGAGTTCAGGAGGAACGAAGTACCGTGCCCCGGGAGCCTGTCTGGGAGCCAGATGCTGCACCTTCATGATCTCGGCAAGCAACGGAGAGTGTATCCTGAGATTCGTGTTGGCGATAATATTGCACTTGGGAACTACAGAGGACAAAACCGCATCAGATATAGTAGAGGGTTCATGTTGGTGAGACAAAGCATTGGCCTTAGAGTTCTTAGAACCAGGTCTATAAGTGAGCACATAATTGAAATGAGTGAGGAATAAGGACCAACGAGCTTGCCTGGCGGACAAGCGCTTGGCTTCCCCAATATAGGACAAGTTCTTGTGATCTGTCAAAATAGTAACAGGGTGCAAGGTCCCTTCCAATAAATGTCTCCACTCCTTTAAAACCATAATAACCGCTAATAGTTCCCTGTCACCAATGTCATATCTGCTTTCAGGCCCAGACAATTTCTTGGAAAAAAAAGCACATGGATGTAACGGTTTATCCACACCTAATCTTTGAGACAAGATAGCACCTATACCTGTCTCCGAGGCGTCTACCTCGAGTAGAAAGGGCAAAGACGTATCAGGATGAACTAAAATCGGTGCTGAAGCAAAAAGATCCTTGAGTGTTTTGAAAGCAACGAGAGCTTCAGTAGACCAAGTCTTAGTGTCAGCCCCCTGTCTAGTCATGTTGGTAATAGGCGCAATAATAGACGAGTATCCTTTAATGAAGCGCCTATAATAATTGGAGAATCCAATAAACCTCTGAATGGCCTTGAGTCCCCTGGGCAATGGCCAATTTAAAATAGACTGGAGTTTAACCGGATCCATCTTAAACCCGTCTCCAGAAATAACGTACCCAAGAAAGTTTATCTGAGACTGGTCAAAACTTCATTTCTCCAATTTGCAGTACAATCCATGTTGTAGAAGTTTGCGCAATACCCTTCTGACTTGTCTGTGGTGAGTCTCAATCTCACTAGAGTGTATAAGTATATCATCCAGATATACAAGAACGCAATCATGTTGAAATTCCCTAAGAACTTCATTAATCAGGTCCTGAAATACTGCTGGTGCATTACAGAGACCAAAAGGCATTACTGTGTACTCATAGTGCCCGTAACGGGTATTGAAAGCTGTTTTCCATTCGTCTCCCTGTTGAATTCTCACCAAGTTATACGCCCCTCTGAGATCTAACTTGGTGAAAATTTTGGAGCCTTTTAAACGATCAAAGAGCTCAGTAATCAAAGGAATCGGGTAGGCATTTCTAATAGTTATTTTATTCAATCCCCGATAATCAATACAAGGCCTTAATGTACCATCTTTCTTATTCACAAAAAAGAACCCGGCCCCGGCAGGGGAGGAGGATCTCCTAATGAATCCCTTGTCCAGGTTCTCACGAATATACTCCTCTAAGACTAGGTTCTCCTTAGTAGATAAAGGATATACCGTGCCCCTCGGAGGCATGGTACCGGGCAAGAGTCTGATCTTGCAGTCAAAGGGCCTGTGTGAAGGTAGAGTGTCAGCATTCTTCTTGTCAAAGACTGCCTTTAAATCCAGGTATAGGGGTGGTATTTGTAAGTCTGTAGATTGGGTAGAATTAACCAGTGTGTCAGCTACGCAAACCGGTGAGACCTTCTGTAAGCACCTGCTCTGGCAACCTTGACCCCAAGAGACTATTTCACCCAATTCCCAATCGATAATGGGGTTATGTTTCTTAAGCCAAGGATACCCCAAGTCTATTGGAACAGAAGGAGATGAAATAAGCATAAAAGATATACCTTCCTCGTGTAAGATACAAACAGTTAAGTTAACAGGTATGGTCTCATGAAAAATAACAGGTTCAGATAATGGTCTACCATCTATGGCCTCAACGGCCAAGGGTGTATCCCTTAGCTGGGATGGGATAGAGTGTTTAGTGACGAAGACTTGGTCAATAAAGCTTTCAGCAGCTCCGGAATCTATCAACGCCATAGTATTTAATACTCCCTTCTCCCAAGCTAAAGAAAAAGGTAGTAGAAGCCTATGATCTTTATAGTCATGTATAGAGGACAAGATAGAAACACCCAAGGCCTGTCCTCTAGAGGAACTTAGGTGCGAGCGTTTCCCGGGCGGTTAGGACAGTTTAGGCGTAGGTGACCTCTTGCTCCACAATACATGCACAACCCCTCCCTTCTCCTGTACTGTCTCTCCTCTTCTGAGAGACGAGTATTGCCTATCTGCATAGGTTCTGGAAGCGCTAACGTTGTAGATTCAGGATTTTGGAATGAGGGAGCTAGTCTAAAGGAAGGTCTACGGGTTCTATCTCGAGTGTTCTGTCTCTGTCTTAAACGTTCATCAATTCGAGAAATAAAAGAAATTAAATCCTCCAAATTTTCAGGAAGCTCTCTTGTGGCAACCTCATCTAGAATTTCGTCTGATAGTCCGTTAAGAAATACGTCCATATAAGCCTGTTCGTTCCACTTGACTTCTGCTGCCAAGGATCTGAACTCTAAGGCATAATCAACAAGGGTTCGGTTATGTTGTCTGAGACGTAACAGTAGTCTAGCAGCATTAACCTTTCTACCTGGAGGATCAAAAGTCCTTCTAAAAGCAGTGACAAAGGCATTATAATTATAGACTAACGGATTATCATTCTCCCACAAAGGATTAGCCCATCTCAAAGCTTTATCAATGAGTAGTGTGATTATGAATCCAACCTTCGCCCTATCTGTAGGGTAGGAGCGGGGTTGTAATTCGAAATGAATACCTATCTGGTTTAAAAAACCTCGACACGTATCCGGAGAGCCACCATAACGTACAGGGGGAGTTATACGAGATGAAGCACCTACTGTGGCTACCTCTAGGCCTGAACTTACAGGAGAGATGGATGCCGTACGCATCTCTTCTGATTGGTTACTAGAACGAGATAGTAAGGCTTGCAACGCTAGAGCCATCTGGTCCATTCTATGATCCATGGCCTCAAATCTAGAGTCAGGAGAACTGACCTGAGTGTTTGTACCTGCAGGATCCATTGGCCCTGTCGTAATGTCAGGATCGGGACAGGGATCCAACACGCAGAGTACAAACAGGAGAAGTTACGTTTACCGGACCTTAGAATGGCCGGACTAACGTAAGGAGTAAGCAAAGAATGGTCTAGAGACAAGCCGAGGTCGAGGGAACGAGAGAGCAGGTAAACGAGAGACAAGCCGGGTCAAAAGGGTAATAGAGGTAAGCAGGGTAGAATAATACAAGCCGGGTCAGAACCAAAGAGACAAATAGAAATAAGAGCGCTGAGTGACTAGACTAGCTAGAACCACGACAGGGCAATGAACCAATACACAAAACCTTATTTTATACCCTGGTTCTAAATAGATGATCACGCCCCCGACGAGTCCTGATTCGTGCTCAGGACTTGATTGACAGGTCGGAACGGATAGTCGTCATGACGTCGGCTACTAGAGCCGCGTCATAAAAGGAGGCGGATCAGAGGCGTCCGGCGTGTAAACGGCCGCGAGGACTGCGAGGAACGAGTGAGTCAGCCCCTCTGAGAGGACGGAATTCTAAGTGTCTCACCTCCTCTGAGGTAGAGACAACAGGTACCCTGACATATACACTGTGTAAAGCATACTTTTTAATTTATTTTGAAAATGCTGCATCCTTTCCGACTTGTTGTAATTCGGTAACATTTCCGCCACTGCTTATACCGGGGGTCTAGTAGCGTGGACACCCAGTACAGTTCGTTCTCCTTCAGCCTTTTTATACGAGGGTCTCTCAACAGGCACTATAGCATGAAAGACCCCATTTGCACAAGGTTGGATGCCGAGCTACTCATTTCCTGTTCCTCCTCCTCAGTGATCTCAATAAAGGTATGTTCTTCCCCCCAGCCACGTACAACACCACGGGTACCAGATAGGTGACAATGAGCACCCTGGGATGCCTGTTGTGGTTGGTCTTCCTCCTCCCCCTCAAAGCCACATTCCTCCTCTGACTCCTCTTCCTCACAATCCTCTTCCAGCGTTGCCGCAGGTCCAGCAAGCGATGCTGATAAGGCTGTTTCTGGTGGTGGTGGTGACCACAACTCTTCCTCTTCCTCTTCACGCTCATCTATGGCCTGATCCAGCACTCTTCGCAGGGCACGCTCCAGGAAGAAAACAAATGGTATGATGTCGCTGATGGTGCCTTCGGTGCGACTGACTAGGTTTGTCACCTCCTCAAAAGGACGCATGAGCATATAGGCATTGCGCATGAGCGTCCAGTAATGTGGCAAAAAAAATCCCAGCTCCTCAGAGGCTGTCCAGCACCCCGGTCATACAAATATTCATTAACGGCTTTTTCTTGTTGGAGCAGGCGGTCGAACATTAGCAGTGTTGAATTCCAACGTGTCGGGCTGTCGCAAATCAAGCGCCTCACTGGCATGTTGTTTCGCCGCTGGATATCTGCAAAATGCGCCATGGCCGTGTAGGAACGCCTGAAATGGCCACACACCTTCCTGGCCTGCTTCAGGACATCCTGTAAGCCTGTGTACTTATGCACAAAGCGTTGTACGATCAGATTACACATATGTGCCATGCACGGCACATGTGTCAACTTGCCCAACTTCAATGCCGCCAACAAATTTCTTTCCGTTGTCACAAACCACTTTGTCAACATCCAGTTGCTGCGGAGTCAGCCACTTTTCCACCTGTGCGTTCAGGGTGGACAGGAGTGCTTGTCCATTGTGACTCTCTGCTTTCAAGCAAGTCAAACCCAAGACGGCGTGACACTGCCGTATCTGGGATGTGGAATAGTACCTGGGGAGCTGGGGGGGTGCCGTTAATGTGGAGCAAGACTCAGCAGCAGAAGAGGACTCAGCCAAGGAGGTTATGGAAGAGGATGGAGTAGGAGGAGTAGAGGAGGTGGCAGCAGGCCTGCCTGCAAGTCGTGGCGATGTCACCAACTCCTCTGCAGAGCCACGCATTTCATGCTTGGCAGCCGTCAGCAGGTTTACCCAATGCGCAGTGTAGGTGATATACCTGCCGTGACCATGCTTTTCAGACCAGGTATCAGTGGTCAGATGGACCCTTGCCCCAACACTGTGTGCCAGACATGCCATTACTTCCTTTTGCACAATCAAGTACAGGTTGGGTATTGCCTTTTGTGCAAAGAAATTTCGTCCGGGTACCTTCCACTGCGGTATCCCAATAGCCACAAATTTTTTGAACGCCTCAGACTCCACCAGCTTGTATGGTAAAAGCTGGCAGGCTAATAGTTCAGACAAGCCAGCTGTCAGACGCTGGGCAAGGGGGTGACTTTCTGACATTGGCTTCTTACGCTCAAACATGACTGTGGGCAGATGAGCGGGAACTGCTCAAGGCGAGAGATGGAGTGGCAGATGGTTGAGAGGGGGCAAGGAGGACAGCAGTGGTTGACGTGGCTGAAGATGCTGGACCAGGAGGAGGATGGTGACTTTCAGTTTGTGTGCTGCTTGTACTCATGTGTTGATCCCATAGGCGTTTGTGATGTGCGATCATGTGCCTACGCAAAGCAGTTGTACCTAGGTGGGTGTTGGACTTCCCATGACTCAGTTTCTTTTGGCACAGGTTGCAAATGGCATCACTGTTGTCAGAGGCAGACACACAAAAAAAATGCCACACTGCTGAGCTCTGCAATGACGGCATTCTGGTGGTGGCCACAGCATGCGTTGATTGGCATGCTGTCGGGCTGACCCCGGGTGCCGATGCATGCTGTCTGACTGTGCCACTAGCTCCTTGCGACGACCTCCCCCTGCTTCCAAATCGTCTCCTCCTCCTCCTCTCTGTCTCCCCATCTGAACTTTCGCCCTGTTCTTCTTCTTTCCGAGCGGGCACCCATGTAACATCCATGGACGCATCGTCATCATCAACCGCTTCACTTGTATCTGACAACTCAGCAAAGGAAGCAGCAGCAGGTACAACATCATCATCATCATCACACCGTACGTCCATGTGTGTAATGCTGCCTGCCTGAGACATATCCCTGTTATCTACATCCTCTGGCAATAATGGTTGCGCATCACTCATTTCTTCAAACGGATGTGTAAATAACTCCTCTGACATACCAAGTGAAGCGGCTGTGGTGCTAGGTGGCGGCAGGCGGGAGAGTGGTATCTTGAGAGGTGCCCGAAGCTAAGCTGGAGGAGGATGGGGTTTCCTGTGTTAGCCAGTCAACTTTTCAAATTCAGGGTACGTGGCCTCTGAAAACTGGGCATTATTCTAGGGCAAAAGGGAATCACAGCACCACGACCACGATGGCCCCTGCGGGGTGGCCTGCCTCTGCCTGTCATTTTTATATTTGGATTAGTGGTATTATGCGTTCAAGCTACTGTGAGACCAGATATGAGTGGCACTGTGCAGTGGCAGAGGTTGGCAGAGTACACGCTGTAGGCCTGACACACCCGCTTGAAGACAACTAACTGCTATTCAATCTATAACAGTGAAAAAAGTTTTTTGGTTTAAATGCACGCTATTGTGACACCAGATATTAGTGGCAATGTGCACTAACAGAGGTTGGCAGAGTACATGCTGTAGGCCTGACACACCCGCTTGAAGACAAGTAACTGCTATTCAATCTATAACAGTGAAAAAAGTTTTTTGGTTTTAAATGCACGCTATTGTGACACCAGATATGAGTGGCAATGTGAACTGGCAGAGGTTGGCAGAGTACACGCTGTAGGCCTGACACACCCGCTTGAAGACAAGTAACTGCTATTCAATCTATAACAGTGAAAAACGTTTTTTGGTTTTAAATGCACGCTATTGTGCCACCAGATATGAGTGGCACTGTGCACTGGCAGAGTACACGCTGTTGGCCTGACACACAGACGGTTGCAGACAACTAACTGCTATTCAATCTATAACAGTGAAAAAAGTTTTTTGTTTTTAAATGCACGCTATTCTGACACCAGATATGAGTGGCAATGTGCACTGGCAGAGGTTGGCAGAGTACCCGCTGAAGGCCTGACACCCACTTGAAGGACACTGACTGCTATTAGCTTACAGTGAAAAACTTTTTTGCTTTTTAAAGGCACGCTATTGTGACACCAGATATGAGTGGCAAAGTGCACGCTGAAGGCCTGACACCCGCTTGAAGGACACTGACTGCTATTAGCTTACAGTGAAAACTTTTTTGCTTTTTAAAGGCACGCTATTGTGACACCAGATATGAGTGGCAAAGTGCACGCTGAAGACCTGACACCCGCTTGAAGGACACTGACTGCTATTAGCTTACAGTGAAAAACTTTTTTGCTTTTTAAAGGCACGCTATAGTGACACCAGATATGAGTGGAAAAGTGCACTTGCAGAGGTTGGCAGAGTACACACTGAAGGCCTGACACCCACTTGAAGTACACTGACTGCTATTAGCTTACAGTGAAACACTTTTTTGCTTTTTAAAGGCACGCTATTGTGACACCAGATATGAGTGGCAAAGTGCACTTGCAGAGGTTGGCAGAGTACACGCTGAAGGCCTGACACCCAGACGCTTGCAGACAACTAACTGCTATTCAATCTATTACAGTGAAAAACATTTTTTTGTTTTTAAATGCAAGCTTAAGCTATTGTGACACCAGATATGAGTGGTGGCACTGGGCAAGTGGGCACAGTATCCACTGTGAGCCTGACACAGAAGCTGGCAGACAACTAACTGCTATTCAATCTATTACAGTGAAAAAAAAATGTTTTTGTTTTTAAATGCAAGCTTAAGCTATTGTGACACCAGATATGAGTGGTGGCACTGGGCAAGTGGGCACAGTATCCACTGTGAGCCTGACACAGAAGCTGGCAGACAACTAACTGCTATTCAATCTATTACAGTGAAAAACATTTTTTTGTTTTTAAATGCAAGCTTAAGCTATTGTGACACCAGATATGAGTGGTGGCACTGGGCAAGTGGGCACAGTATCCACTATGAGCCTGACACAGAAGCTGGCAGACAACTAACTGCTATTCAATCTATTACAGTGAAAAATATTTTTTTGTTTTTAAATGCAAGCTTAAGCTATTGTTGTTGTAGAATTATTAGGACCCTTTAAATTTCTACCCTTAAATTTCTGCCTTAGGCCTCATAGTTCAAGTCTTACAAGAATGCTTTGTTCATAGAAATTGTGTGTCAGCGGAAATGTTAGGTTCCTGTTGAGTGAAACATTGTAGCAGCTAGTCTTAATAAAATGTGAAGTTACTAAAAGCCTTGAGAAACTAACCTTGAGACTAATGTGCCAACTACTCAAAATGGCTGCCAAAGCCCCCCTCCCATCGAGTGAACTCCTCGTGCTAACAAGATGGTGCTGGAATCCGGAGGAGAAGTTCATGACGACAGTAATGACACAAGATGGTACACCCAGTAGGGAGGGCATTTAACTAACCACTTAACACCTAAACCAATTAATAATGTTTACTTGTTGTTATCTTAAATTTCTTTAGTGATGTAATTATGCCTTTATAAAGGTCTGCGCACCCACTTTTTAACAGATGCCATTAAATTTCCTGAAGTTCTTTCATTAACCTGAACCTCGTGTCTCAGTGTGAATTTACTTCTGCGTGCACGTAACTTTATTATTTTCAATTTGGACAGGAACAGATAGTCATTCAAACGTATTGGTTTGCATAAAAGAATCCACTACAATTTGGCGCCCAACCGTGCGGCTCTGGGTTATGCCCTACTAGGGCAGCCGTCCAAGAAGACGCTGGGTGGATGAATCCTGGAGGAAGGAGTCTGATCACCTCTGAATACACGGTAGAGATTGCTGCAGCACCTAGCCGGTATGTTCCCACCCCTGTGATTAACCTGCCCCAATGTCTGAGACTGCTGCTGAGAGGACATCAAAGTCAGGTAATAGCTTGCCCAGAGACCCTACACCTTACTTGTTAATACTTACTTTACCTGCAACTGTTGGCTATCTGTTACCTGGGTGTGTTTGAATTGGTTTGTCCTTAGCTTAGTGCCCAGGTAGAGTGATTGCCTGTTTACCCCTTTTAGGTGCCACGTGGCTGTGGCAGTAAGGAAAGAGGGGGGTGGATCTGTGGAAGTTTTCCTGGGGGTCCTCTATTGCCTGATTACCTCTTTTAGGTGCCGAGTGGCTACGGCAGTAAGGAAAAAGAGGAGGGGGGATCTGTGGAAGTCGGTGTAGACTCACTGCTTCCTGGGGGTTTCCCATAGTGTCGCTTTGACAGCTTAGCTAGCCTCATTGGACACCACTTTACTCTGCTTGCAGAGAGGTGGAACACTTCAGCCTCGAGCGCTGACGCTGGGAGTGTTCCGGTTTAACTTTTTGTGACGTGTGGATTCGGGCAGGCATTGCAGTCTCCATCACCACGTGGTAGTGAGTGTGGCGGAACCAACCTCGCCACTGAGAACTGGAGAAGCCTGGTTGCTAGCCTCCTGCCCAGTGATTATGGTCCCTGGGAGATATTGCCCTTTAAGGGACTGAATTGGGGCTTATGGACTGCTACCATAATGTACTGACCCTTTAAGAACTACTTTTGGGCAGGTGGATTGTATTATACTGTCCCTAGCTCTTTAAATACTTTGGGGACAGATTGGTACTTTTGTATATGGCACTTTGGACACATTCGAAGCTGTCGAAGCTGTCGAAGCTGTCGAAGCTGTCGAAGCGGTCGAAGCGGTCGAAGCTGTCGAAGCTGTCGAAGTTACCGAAGTTGTCGAAATCGTCGAAGTGGCCGGTATCGGACAAAGGACCACGTGGCGGCGGCCATTTTAACTTCGAACACTGCCGACCCTTAACATCAACTCCACAGCATTCATATGCTTGGGAGAATTTAAAAGGTTTCTCGGATTCAGTGATTGTGGTGTCTGCCAGAGTGCTTGGAGTCCTCAGGAAGCGCTAGGAGCATCCTTTAACGGAGGTACCAAGTCGGGGTGCCAGGCGATCCGTTACAGTGAGACTTGCGTGTGGGTCCGCAGGTGCACTATGGGAGTGAGGGTAGAGGTGGTTACGGGTTCAAACCACTGTAACGAGGGAGGCGTACGGAACTCGGGCCGGTGTTTGCTGTTTTCCGTCGCCGCCATGTAGTGAGACTAGCGGTAGTCATTCCCCGAGCGGGGACACTACGAGGTTGAGGGAGGTGGCTTCGTCCACACGAGTAAAGGTCGAGCACTGTAGACCTTTTTCCATTTTTCTTTCCCTATATCTGGCACGCCTTATATAGGGACGATGGGACAGAAGTTAGGTAAACCCAGTAAGGGTTGGTTAGCATGTGATTTAGTAGAAGATAGAGAAGGAGAAGAGATGATTAAAAAAGTTGATAAAATTGCTAAAGTGTGTGGAATTACCGTACCTCCATGCGGTAGATTGCAGCCAGAGAGCTGGCGTAAGTTACTGACAGAAAAGAAAGGGAAGCTGTTGGACCATGATTTAGTCCGTACAGCAGAAGCTTGGTACCGAGTGGCAAAAGCTATTCAGCAAAAGGGATGGATTGAGGAAGAGGTTGATCACAAAGGTTTAAAATTGTTTGTATACTATAAAACCTTTGTTGCCGGGAAGTTCTCCCAGCCGGCGACCCAGTTATGGTGCACACGAGGTGGCCACTCCCAGCATCACGTCAGCAATGACTGAAATGCAGCTGACCATGGCTCCCACCCCTGGTCCCTTCCCTATCACTGCCCCCGTTTGCCCAGTCCTGAATGCTGATGGATCCGTATTTTCCCCTCCATCAGTCCCGCAGCTCCCATCATCCTCATCCTATCCTTTACCCCGCCCATCTCCCTCCAGCCCATTTCACCCCTCCAATATGCCCTCCTTCCGCCCGTCCTCCCTTACTGTATCACCTGCATGCCCCCTTGCTTGCCCATCTTCCTCTTCTCCTCCTATTGACCCATCCCCTCCATCCGTCTCCCCTCCTACTGCTCCCTTACTTCCCCCTCTTGCATCTCCAGCTCCTCCTACTCCACCTTTCCCTCCACCTACTCCTCCAGTCCCTCCTACTCCACCCTCTCCCCCTCCTACTCCACCCGCTTCCCATCCCTTCCCTTCCCCATCATCATATCCGTATCCTCTATATCCTTCCACCCTTCCTAGTTCCTACCCGCCGCCACCGCCTTGGCCTCTCACCTATCCTTACTCATCACTCCCGCCCTATCCATCCATCTCCCCTGTCCCTCCCGTAGTCACGCAGTCGACCCCGATCACACCTACCTACACTGTGCCCACATCCAACATGGCCGCCACTTCCTCACTTAACCCAAACGCCCCTTCCTTCCACGCCTCCAATATGGCGTCCCCCAGTAATACAGCACCTCTCATGCCAGTCCTTCCGAATGATCTGCTACCACCAACTCATAATTCACCAGCAGCCCCGGCTGGTGGGGTGCCTCTTCTACCTCCAGCCTTGACACCACAGGTAGTACACCCCCTGGGAGTCCGGGTGACACGTGCAGATGAGTCTGACACGGTTAGCTCTCATGGTTACCAGATCCCGCCAGAATCCAGGGAGGTATCGCCCCAACCACCCCGTCGTTCTCTAAGCGACCCTTTTGGTCGCAAGTTTCAGGGAGACAAGGCTCCTATAATGTATGTCACCTTTAACCCAACGCAGGCCAGTGCCCTGATGAAATCACTTCCTGACCCTGAGAAGCAGCCCATGCCCTTCTACAGAGCAGTAGTTCAGATTCAACAAACCTATTCCGCCGCTTGGCGAGATTTATTGAGCCTCTGTGCCATTAAGGCTGGAGATGCCTATTGGCCTAACATTGCCCGCCACCTCTGCACTAATTGGCTAGTCAGTGATACTGATTATATGTCTGGAATTGAGTTCTGTGATCAACTGAGAACCTGGGCTAAGGATAAGCTTGCGGACCTAGCAGCTGGCCTTAATGACATTATCCAGGAAAAAGGAGAATCCGTAGAGAGGTTTCATGCTAGACTTTTCCAAGTGTTCACAGACCTGGGGTTTGAACTCAGCAACATAATACACGCTCAAATGCTTTCTGGTGCCTTTGTTCAGGGCATCAAAGATTCTATACGCAAGGGTATTATTGCTGCACGCCCTGAGTATAGAGTGGTTCCCCTTGATAAGCTGCTTCTGGTTGCTAGAGGACTAGAGGCAGCACAGATTCCAAGAAGATCTAATCCCACCCCTCTTATGGTGTCACGACCACCGGTCCCTAAAGGCACTAAGCCTGCAGATGGATTTTGCTTTAACTGTGGGGAAAAGGGTCATTTCAAGAGTGATTGCCCAGCACCCCTTAAATACCAAAGACCATATGCTGACAGGGAAGTATCCAGGCCTACAGCTACCACGAAGGCCCCAAAACCTCCTTCACCTGATTCAGCCCAAGAAGACTAGGAAGTCGGCAAGCCTGTGTCATTAACCCCTGTTATGGCAGTGTCTTCAGGGGAACAAGGGGGGCCTCTAGCTACTGCAACTTTACCCATTGAAGGTCAGCCCACCACTTTCCTTGTTGACACAGGTGCAGCCCGAAGTGTTCTGCGAGAACAAGACCTGCCTGACACCTCATTCCTTTCTAATATTGATGTCTCCTGTGTAGGAGTGGATGGCCTTCCAAGGCAGAGTCCCCTGACTACTCCTCTACGGGTTGGCAGCTGCCCCAGTCTGCTTGCCCGTGTTGTGGTGTCATCCACATGCCCCATTAACCTGTTAGGTGCTGATGTTCTCTCTCGCCTGCAGGCGTCTATCACCTTCACACCAGACGGCCAAGTGGAATTATCCTCTGCTCTGTCTGATTCAGACACCTCAGCACTGTGCTCCTTACCTTTGATGCTTCATCTAGAAAAACCCCAGGGTAATGCAAAGGCTCTGAGGGACAACTTCCCAGACTCTTTCATGAACAGTGTCCCTAAGACACTATGGTCTTCAGGCCCAGAGGATATAGGCCATCTTAAAGTCCCACCTGTGATGGTCAAGCTCCTTCCAGGAGCCAAACTGCCGAGGAAGTCTCAATATCCATTGAAGCCTGCTCAAGCTGCAGCTATCACTAAACAAGTCCAGGCTCTACTAGAGAAAGGAGCTCTTGTCAAGTGTGAATCACCGTGCAACACTCCATTATTTCCTGTTAAGAAGAAAACACCCAAGGGTGAACCAGAGAAATATCGAATGGTCCAGGATCTCAGAGCAGTAAATGAGGCCACAGTTCTGGACACCCCAATTTTACCAAATCCACACACACTCCTCTCTGGCGTTCCACCATCTGCTAGATACTTCACGGTGATTGACCTGGCCAATGCATTCTTCAGTGTTCCCCTGGACCCAATCTGCCAGTATCTGTTTGCCTTCACACTTGAAAAACAACAATATACATGGACTGTTATGCCCCAGGGGGCACAAAATTCTCCAAGCCAGTTTGCAAAAGCAATGTGTTCCATCCTTGACCCCTGGCAATCTGACCACCCTGATGTTGTCCTACTCCAATATGTGGATGACCTACTCCTTTGTGGAGACGACGTCCCCACAACAGAAAAATGTTCTCTGGATCTCCTTTGTTATCTTGCAGATCAAGGATGTAAGGCGTCTCTTGTCAAACTTCAATTTTGCCAGCCTACTGTAATTTTCTTAGGCCACTGCCTGTCCCATGGCACCAGACATCACACACGTGATCGTGTCAGAGCAGTTTTGGCCATTCTACCTCCAAAGACTACAAAATCCCTTCATGCCTTTCTAGGCCTCATCTCATATTGCAGAGCCTGGATCCCTGAGGCCTCTCTGCTCATGCAACCCTTGTATGATGCTCTCAAATCAGACCCATTCTGTCTGTCATCAGAAGCATATGATTCTATATTCTTCAGCGTGCAATTGCCTCTGCCCCTGCTCTTGGCCTACCAAACTACGACAAACCTTTCAAATTATTTGTGTCTGAAAGAAAAGGCCATGCTACAGGTGTCCTCACTCAACCACATGGTCCTGGCGGACGCCAGAGGCCTATTGAATTCTTCTCCTGCCAACTGGACATCGTGGCTAGAGGAACTCCCTCCTGCCTTCGTGCTGTCTTTGCTGCTCAAGAACTTATTGAATGTACTGGGGACCTGGTTCTTGGCCACTCTCTTACTGTTTTGGCACCTCATGATATTTCGGCCATAATTAACCAGGTCCAAATCAAACACGTTACAGCTGCCAGACACCTTCATCTCCAATGTCGTCTACTGCTACCTGACAACGTCACTCTTCAACGATGCCAGGTTTTAAATCCGTCCACTCTTCTGCCACTCCCTGAGGGGGTAGCTATTATGGATTCATCATGGACGAAGGATATGTCCTACTCCTTACACACACCATTGGAAAAATGCACTCCAATTTGCCCTCCTGCAATGGGCCAGAATATGCCTTCTGCACCATGTGGTACAAGCCGACCATCAACCCCGACCCTCATTACGAAGATGAACTTTATCAATTGGTTGAGGTAATGCTCATCTTACAAGATTTTTACTGCGATACTGAAGGCAACAGCATGGCTTTAGTCCAATTACCACATGAACTTGACCATCTGTACCATCATTGGGACACAGCCATTCCACATGTCCCTGTAACCAAGTCAAAGACTAAGTCATGGGGTGATCTTGGGCCTATGGCGAAACTATGGGCCACCATGAACGATTCACAGCTCCAGGAACTAGGCGTTGTCAAATATCCATCAACTGAACCTGAACATGTGAAGGCATGGCCACGCTACCTTCTGGAAGAAGAATTTGAAGATCTGGTCATAAAGCACGACTATGATCCAGAAACACCCCATGACTGTTTTGAACAGATGAAAATGGAAACAACACATCTACCAACCGTGCATGAGGATCCACTAATAGATCCTGACTTCACCCTGTTTGTGGACGGCTCAAGGTATGCTGATGAAGAAGGAAGATACCATACAGGATATGCCGTCACCACAACAGATAAAATTATTGAGTCATCACCTTTACCGTCAACAAAGTCTGCGCAAGAAGCTAAATTACAAGCTCTAACTTCAGCATGCAAGATCTCTGAAGGAAAGTGCGCCAATATCTACACAGATTCAAGCTATGACTTCGGACTGATTTGGAAAACAAGAGGATTTCTTACCACTGCCGGTACACCAGTCAAGCACAGTTCTGCAATCAAGGAGCTGATGGACGCCCTCCTACTTCCAGAAAAAGTGGCTGTTTTGAAGATAAAAGCACATGGGAAGTTGGACTCGGATGAAGCAAAGGGCAACCATCTGGCTGATCAGGCTGCAAAACAGGCTGCAAGAGAACCACAGGAAGTAGAAAGAAGAGTGTCCGGAAATGAAGAAACTCCCATATTTACTCTGCAGACTCTTCCAACTGATCTAAAAATCCTACGGGAACAGCAGGCTACAGTTGCCCCTGAGGAAATACAAAAATGGAAACAGAAAGGGGCCGTTCTAAAGGATGGAGTGTATTACAACAACCTCAGATTCTGCCTCCCTAAGAATTTGTACCCAGCAGTTGTTCAATGGGCACATGGTCCTGCACACTTATCAAACGATCTGATGAATGCTCTTGTACAGAAGTACTATGAAGCTCCTGGGATTACTACACTAACCAATAATTACTGCAAGGCTTGTGTCATCTGTGCTAAATGCAATCCTGGGAAAACAGCCAAAGTCCCTTTAAAACACTTGGCTAAACCCATGTATCCATTCCAAAGAATTCAGATAGACCACATCCAGATGCCAAAGAGTGGCAACTACGAATATGCACTAGTAATAGTGGACATGTTCTCAGGCTGGCCAGAAGCCTACCCAGAGGTTAACTTTACCACCAAAACAACAGCACGGCGTCTACTCACAGAAATTGTATGTAGATTTGGATTGCCGGAAGTTATTGAAAGCGACCAAGGCCCGGCCTTCACAGCATCAGTAACCAAAGAGATTTGGACTGCTCTAGGAGTGACTCTTGCTTTACACACACCTTATCACCCACAAAGTAGTGGTAAAGTGGAGCGTATGAATGGTACCCTGAAAAATAGAATGTTAAAAATGTCACAAGAAACAAAAATGCCCTGGCCAGAAAGCTTGTCAATAGCCCTGTTCAGTGTCAAACATACACCCAGAGGAAAGCCCTCATTGTCCCCTTATGAGATTCTATTTGGGACTGCACCCAGGCTAGGTTGCTATTTTCCCCAACAACTACAGCTTCAAACTGATGTTTTAGTAGATTATGTAACTGAACTTGCAGGTGCCTTAAACAAAATCCATGCCCAAGTTTTCTCTTCAATTCCAGATCCTGATTCTGACACAGGCAACCACAGTCTGCTCCCTGGTGATTGGGTCCTAGTCAAGAAATTTGTGAGAAAACACACCCTGGAACCAAGATTTGACGGACCATTCCAAGTTCTCCTGATCACCACCACCTCTGTCAAGCTGGCTGGAAGGCCTCACTGGATTCACGCCTCTCATTGCAAGAAGACACCTGCCCCAGAGGAAGCTGACTCTGTACAACCATGTACTTCTGGTACATTATCCCCTTGATTGGCCTCCATTACTAAAGATGCTAGTGGGTACACCTTCTGGTATAATTCATCATGTACCCGCGTAGCCACATTTACCTTTGATTACTGTGCCATTGTAGATTGCCCATTTCCCAGATCACAGATCCAAGCCTTTTATAAAGATATACCACAAGCAAAATACTCCTATGTTTGTGTGGTTGACAAGCAATGGGGGCACAATTGTAACCATTGGGGGGCTGCAGGATGGAATGCTGGGCCTGCCTGGGGTTACAAACCAAAAAGTGCCTTATCTAAGGTAGATGACCATGGTAGATCCCTCCTTCAAAGAATGACTTTAAGAAAGCCTGGATGAGGTACACCTATGAAATTGATGTTAAATATTGAACATCCTGGCCCAGAGGATGCTGACCAATATGTAATGGGAATGTATTGGAAGAGAGGTTCCTATAACAAATTAGGTCATTTCTATCTTAAAGATATGTGCCACTCTCCAGAGTGGCAAGGGGCTGATCATATGGTCCCAAATCCGCTGAAACCACATATCCAATCCTTTAAGGACATGATGGCCATAGCCTACCCAACCTTCGAAGATACTATGGCCGCTGAAACTGGCTTTAATGATATAAATTTGTGGTTAGAGTGGATGAGATATAATGCCAATAAGCATAATAGAACTGCATGCTACGTATGCGGTGGTGCCCGACCCCATCTTGGCACCGTTCCCTTAACTATCCCTTTGGAAATAGAGAATTGTTTTCTAGATCGTTTTGCCAATCATTATGGTTCTAAACAGTCCCTCTGCAAAGCATGGACAGCAGAGTACCCTCTCTTAGTTGGAAATGTCAAACCCCCAGACGGAGTTACGATTTACAAAGGTAATTACACTTGTTATACTAGCTATGACAGAACTGGTAAATTTGTGGGTAACTTTTCCAAGGGTTATTGTGCCACCTACAGAACTGTTCCTAAGCACCTGCTACAGCATCATACCAGGTCACTGTTAAATGTAAATGGAAATGTTAGGTTCCTGTTGAGTGAAACATTGTAGCAGCTAGTCTTAATAAAATGTGAAGTTACTAAAAGCCTTGAGAAACTAACCTTGAGACTAATGTGCCAACTACTCAAAATGGCTGCCAAAGCCCCCCTCCCATCGAGTGAACTCCTCGTGCTAACAAGATGGTGCTGGAATCCGGAGGAGAAGTTCATGACGACAGTAATGACACAAGATGGTACACCCAGTAGGGAGGGCATTTAACTAACCACTTAACACCTAAACCAATTAATAATGTTTACTTGTTGTTATCTTGAATTGCATTAGTGATGTAATTATGCCTTTATAAGGGTCTGCGCACCCACTTTTTAACAGATGCCATTACATTTCCTGAAGTTCTTTCATTAACCTGAACCTCGTGTCTCAGTGTGAATTTACTTCTGCGTGCACGCAACTTTATTATTTCCAATTTGGACAGGAACAGATAGTCATTCAAACTTATTGGTTTGCATAAAATAATCCACTACAATTGTGACACCAGATATGAGTGGTGGCACTGGGCAAGTGGGCACAGTATCCACTGTGAGCCTGACACACAGTTGCTTGCAGACAACTTACTGCTATTCAATCTATTACAGTGAAAAAAAGGTTTGTTGGTTTTTAAATGCACACTATTGTGCCACCAGATATGAGTGGCACTTTGCACACTGGCAGAGTACACGCTGTTGGCCTGACACACAGACGCTTGCAGACAATTAACTGCTAATTAATCCATTACAGTGAAAACATTTTTTTTGTTTTTAAATGCAAGCTTAAGCTATTGTGACACCAGATATGAGTGGTGGCACTGGGCAAGTGGGCACAGTATCCACTGTGAGCCTGACACAGAAGCTGGCAGACAACTAACTGCTATTCAATCTATTACAGCGAAAAAAATGTGTTTTTAAATGCAAGCTTAAGCTATTGTGACACCAGATACGAGTGGTGGCACTGGGCAAGTGGGCACAGTATCCACTGTGAGCCTGACACAGAAGCTGGCAGACAACTAACTGCTATTCAATCTATTACAGTGAGAAAAAAAATGTTTTTGTTTTTAAATGCAAGCTTAAGCTATTGTGACACCAGATATGAGTGGTGGCACTGGGCAAGTGGGCACAGTATCCACTGTGAGCCTGACACACAGATGCTTGCAGACAACTAACTGCTATTCAATCTATTACAGTGAAAAAAAAGTTTGTTGGTTTTTAAATTATTATTATTATTATTATTATTGCCATTTATATAGCGCCAACAGATTCCGTAGCGCTTTACAATATTTTAAGAGGGGTGATGTAACAATAAATAAGACAATTACAAGAAAACTTACAGGAACAATAGGTTGAAGAGGACCCTGCTCAAATGAGCTTACAGTCTATAGGAGGTGGGGTATTAGAAACATTAGGATAGGAAATATCAAGTAGGAGTGAAGCAGAGCTGGAGGAGAGAGCAAAGCACTATCCTATAGGAGAGAGCAAGAGACAGGTATGTAAGGGAGAGATTACTCTGGGAGGCCATACGCTTTCCTGAAGAGATGGGTTTTAAGGCCCTTCTTAAATGATTGAAGACTAGGGGAGAGTCTGATGGCAGTAGGCAAGTTATTCCAAAGGAGAGGAGCCGCCCGTGAGAGGTCCTGCAAGCGCGAGTTTGCCATACGGGTGCGAGCAGCGGTCAGGAGGTGGTCGCGGGCAGAGCGGAGGGTACGAGGAGGGGCATACCTCTGGATCAGTGAAGAGATATAAGAGGGGCTGGAATTGTTAAGTGCTTTAAATGTATGGGTTAGCACTTTGAATTGACTCCTATAGGATACAGGGAGCCAATGTAAGGACTGGCAGAGGGGCGAGGTGTGAGAGGACCGACTGGATAGGAAAATCAGTCTAGCTGCAGCATTCATTACAGACTGTAGCGGGGCAGTACGGCTTTTGGGGAGACCAATCAGGAGAGGGTTACAGTAATCCATGCAGGAAATCACTAGAGCATGGACAAGCTCCTTGGTAGCATCATGCGTAAGAAAGGGGCGGATGCGGGCTATGTTTTTGAGTTGGAACCTACAGGACTTGGCAACAAACTGGATGTGAGACTCAAAGGTGAGACCAGAGTCAAGTATGACGCCAAGACAGCGCGCTTGTAGGGATGGACTTATGTGGATATCACTGACTTGAAGGGAGAGTGAGAGAGGAGGATCAGTATTAGGAGGAGGGAAGACAAGGAGTTCAGTTTTAGAGAGGTTAAGTTTGAGAAAGCGTGACGACATCCAGTCAGAGATGGAAGAGAGGCAAGCAGTGACACGTTGCAGGACGGCCGGGGAGAGGTCCGGTGAGGAGAGGTATATCTGAGTGTCATCAGCGTACAGGTGGTAGTTGAATCCAAAAGAGGCAATAAGTTTTCCAAGAGAGGCAGTATGAAGAGAAAATAGAAGGGGACCAAGGACAGAGCCTTGGGGAACTCCAACCGAGACAGGGCGAGGGGAGGAGGTATCCTTGGAAAAGGAGACACTAAATGAGCGTTGGGAGAGATAGGAGGAAAACCAAGAGAGGACAGAGTCACAGAGACCGAGTGATTGAAGAGTTTGAAGGAGGAGAGAATGATCAACTGTGTCAAAGGCAGCAGAGTTTGTCCATTTCTCAGTGCCCTGTCGTGGTTTCCAGTTGGTTATCCGAGAGCGTGTTCCTTGTATTGATTTCTTGTGTATCTGACCTTGGCTTCCCTTATTGACTATCCGATCTCTGTATTCCTTGACTTTTGACTTGGCTCCTGACTATTCTGATATCTCCATTCCTTGACCATTGGCTTGTTTATCGTTTGCGTTATACCTTTGTCTTGGCATATCCTTATCTTGAGTCTTTTTGCCTTTTTACGTTAAATCCGTCCATTCTAAGGTCCGGTAATACGTCTTGGGTATTTGCTTTATATCTACTTAGGTTCTGCGTGTTGGGCATCTACAGTAATCCTGACAGGTACGTGCATGCAAACCTAAATGGAAGTCGTGTGATGCTGCCAACCATGTGAGTCTCCTCATAGAAACATAGAAACATAGAATGTGACGGCAGATAAGAACCATTCGGCCCATCTAGTCTGCCCAATTTTCTAAATACTTTCATTAGTCCCTGGCCTTATCTTATAGTTAGGATAGCCTTATGCCTATCCCACGCATGCTTAAACTCCTTTACTGTGTTAACCTATACCACTTCAGCTGGATGGCAATTCCATGCATCTACTACCCTCTCAGTAAAGTAATACTTCCTTGTATTATTTTTAAACCTTTGTCCCTCTAGTTTAAGACTATGTCCTCTTGTTGTGGTAGTTTTTCTTCTTTTAAATATAGTCTCCTCCTTTACTGTGTTGATCTGGCCGGGCTAGAGACTCTGGCAGGGGTTCTAGGTAGGGAGATATCCTCAGTTATATCTGAAGTGTGGGACATTCTGGAATGTGAATAAATGCGTAATGTGAATTATGATACTATAAGGTGTGGAGTGCCATCTGACATGTATTTGTCCCATCCTTACGGGGAGTGATACCCTAAAAAACGTTAAAAGGAGTGGAGTGGACCGTTTGGGTGCCAGTTGGTGATGTATGAAACGTTGGCATAGCGCGTGACAGATTCCGTCGGAACGGTAACCGCTTGTGATGATTGGTTTAGTGGAATAGCGTGAAACATTAATTTTTCTGTGATATGCTGTAGGTAGGCCGTTGCCTCAGTGAGGTGTCCTGGAGGCGTGCTGGTGACCCGAATTTAATGACCCCACCGTGGTGGCTCCTAAGCCTGCTGGTCTGACTGGGGGTGTGTACGAGTGGGAAACAACGGAAATCATTTACCTTGTAGCTAGCAAGGTTGTGAATGTTCTAAGGTGGGTCCTGGCCAGAACAGTACAGAATCAAAATGACCAGGGATGGGGGTTTGATGACCTAGAATTTAATCATAGGGTGAAGGCAGATAGAAAACAGTTCAGTCATCAAATAAGTATATTACCTTGGCCAAATGCCCCTGTTCTCAATTCGATTAAGTATCTGTGTGATGTGCTTGAACAACAAATCCGATCGATGGAGGTCCCACCTCGCTACTTGCAGGACTTAAAGGATGTGCTGTTAATGTCTTGGTGCTATGTACTACAGGACACTTGTCTTGTGGAATCCATTCCTCAATGCATAATAACTGTTTTGGCAACACAAGGAGGACCTATACGATATTAGGCAGGTGGTTTTAATGTGGCTGATCAGTGTACAGTACCATAATATTACTTATTTTCAGTGGTATAACTGTATAGTAATACATTTCATATTTCAAATATACACAGCTTTTGTTACCGTGTACTATTTCAGAGTTTACCATGTATCATTTCAAAATATTTTCTTCAGTTTATTAAAGAAATGCTAGCGTGTTACGATTGTAATACAAACCTGTACTCCTAACACTATAGTATCCTAGGGCATTCTTAAATGAATCCCCATCTCTCCATTTGAAACCGCAAAAATATAGAAAGAGAGATTTAACTTACCTTATTTACAATACTGAGTCTCCATTGATGCTGATGCTCACTTTGCCTCCCATGATGTAATCTACAATGCTCCTCTTACAGGAGGTTAAAAAAAATTGCTTCTCAAGGGAAAGCACTGTATTTAGTGTTTTTCCACGAGCAGCATTTGGTCACATGACCGAGTTTGACTTGGTTGTTGCTGCAGAAGCGCCTCTAGTGGCTGTCTCAAAGATCATAGGCCATTACAGGTATGTTTAGCCCTGAAGTGTAAACATTGCCGTTTCTACAAAACTGCAATGTGTTGCATTACAGGGTTAAAACTAGAGCATAACTGCACCCATGCCACTTAATTGATGCATTTAATGGACCTTAACAGCCCTAATGGGGAATATTTATTAGAAATTGAATGGACCACTAAATGCACCACTTTTGTAGTTCTTTAGCTATCCAACTTGAATAATTAAAGGGACACTCCAGGCACCCAGACCACTTCTGCCCATTGGAGTGGTCTGGGTGCCAACTCCCACTTCTCTTAACCCTGCAAGTGTAATTATTGCAGTTTTTTATAAACTGCAAACATTACCTTGCAGGGTTAACTCCACCTCTAGTGGCTGTCTACTAGAAACCTGTGCTAGAGCGTCGCTGGACGTCCTCACGCTGTGTGAGGACCTCCAGCGTCGCTCATTTCCCCATAGGAAAGCATTGAAATGCATTTTCAATGCTTTCCTATGGGGAGCGCATTAGGTCTCCCCGGCCGGTGGGCGGGATCAGTCTCGCCCACCGGCCGACGCAGTCAGAAGGAGGAGCGGTGCGGAGGGAGAAGACGTGGGACATCGTCGCTGCCTCAGGTAAGTGACTGAAGGGGTTTTCACCCCTTCAGCAACCGGGGAATGGGAGGTGGGAGGGAGAGGGGACCTGCAGTGCCAGGAAAACGAATTGTTTTCCTGGCACTGGAGTTTCCCTTTAATTAAAAAATTTAACTTGATCTGAATCAATAGTTGCACTAGTTTTGGTCAAATTAAAAATTATCAAATTAAAAATTATCATCCAAACCAAAACCAAACTAAAAATTATTTTTGTGCACATCTCTACTGACTATGACAAAGCAGTTGAATGGAACTAAATTCTGCTTTATATGCATTAAGGTATGACTTCTCTCAATTTTATATAAAATAGATCTGTTTATTTGTTCTGTATTTGCCAGTATTTAACTGGTTAACCAATGCAAAAGTTATATACAACAGTATACATTTTTAAATCCATGTTATTTACCTAGGTTTTTTTTTTACACTTTATTCATTCAATTTACTGCAGGTCTTTGCATGCACTGGACCTATGTCTCAGTTGTAATTTAAATTTTGATTGGCACATTAGGGGAATAGGGACATTGTTTAGATTTCACTTGTGAGTCATGATCAGTGCTGGCACGACCTCTAGGATAACTAGGGAGCGTGCAGTCTCTGGGTGACCAACAGGAGGGAAGCAAAGGGGAAGACGAAGACACACATAGGGGCTAGGAGGACAAAGAGGCACACACACACACACACATTATATATATATTTGTAGTCAGGGTCATTAAGCCGTACTTGAAGTCGTAGGTTATGATTGATAGTCGGTTGTGGTGTGCCTAAACCGACGACTGGGTAGGCCTGAAATAATGAGGACCCACCTAAGAAGTATTTGCTATGGGGTATTGGTGGGTGGGGAGTTTGGGTCAATCTCGGCCCTGATTAGAGGTAAGGCTGAGTTTAAATAGGCCGGTAACCCCTTCCACAACTAAAGGCTCCGCCTCAAAATTTGGAGTCGGGATCATTAAGCCGTACTTGAAGTCCTAGGTTATGATTGATAGTCAGCTGTGGTGCGCCTAAACCGACGACTGGGTAAGCCTGAAATAATAAGGGCAAAAAGGTTTAAACATAACGCTTTTAATGCTTGTTATTCATATAAGCAATTCATTGAAAGCTTTCCTAAGTTCTCTTTCTAGCTTTGGAATGTATCTGCCATAAGCTGCTGATTTACACCTGTAACGGACCGTTTCAGCAGATAAGGGGTTAAAATCCGTTTAGGCGATATTGCCCTTTCAGATATAAAGGCACAGCTACTGCAGAACACCAAACTCCTGAACTGGATACAAAATAGCACTCCAACTCCCGAACTGGAACCTCACTAATAGCTGCTAGCAGACGAACTGGAAAAGCAGACAATCAGCTTACACTCCTGGCAATCAGTCTCTAACAGCATACAGTAAATCCCCCCAAGAACAAGACAAGGCTCCGTGTTGACGGTCAAGCAGTGGTCTGTTTTAATTAACACTCACATACTTTTATGCAAGTCCCCATGCAAGGGGACATCCCACAGGGAGGGACAACATGTAACCAATCGCGTACAGTAAAACATAAAACACACCCAGCACAAACACATAAAATCCTCCCCTCTGCCTGTGATATAATTACTGAACACAATGGGTTAATGTAATTTATCACAGGCAGGAACAATACAGTTTTTACAGCATATTCATAACTTCTAAAATATACATCGCATTCACATAAAAATTATATATTCACAATCAATCCATTCAGGGGAACAACATATGAAAAAATGGCATGAATCAGACCAGGGGTTCAGAAGTTAGTAAAGTATCTTTTGGGGCCTGGCTGGCAGCATGGCTATCTGGCCCAAACCGGTTTTACAGAGCCCTCTATCCTGGAGACAATGGGGAAAATAATCCAATTATATCCAGGGATAGAGGCAGACTCCATTGAGCACATGTCACCAGTAAAACACAAAAGGATACAAAAATACATAACTCCTATCATACTGAATTGAACGGACCAAATCTCCCAGGGTCCACAGTCACAGGGCAAGAGGCGGGCAACCAGGCTCCTCCAATGCAATGTGGTGAGATTGGTCTCGTCACACCACCTACCTAGTTTCTTGATCATGTGTACGGGGACGTTTTTGCTGGATGCGGCTGAAGCGGCACCGATCCTAAAGGCAGGGCCGCCATCAGGGCATGACAACCATAACGGTTGTCATGGGCCCGGCGGTCCTGGGGGGCCCGAGCCCCACATTCATTATGTGCACATATATATAGCGATTTTCGCTATATATATGTTCACAGAGGGCCCCCTGCTACCTGTACAATGAAGAGGGGGCCCAGCAGCACACTCTGTCCTCCTTTCCAGCTGCTCTCTGTCTAACTCCAGAGCGTTGCCACGGGTTACTATGGCAATGCTCCGCACAGTACGCAGGCCTGTCTCACGAGAGTTAGTCAGAGAGGAGTTAGTCAGAGAGGAGCTGGAAAGGAAGACAGAGTGTGCTGCTGGGCCTCCTCTTCAATGTACCCATAAGAACCAGGGAGGAGGGAATAAAATTAAAATATACACAAATAATTAAAATAAAAAATACTCCCCTCCCCCCTATTTTACACACACACTGAAGCCTTACAAGCACACACTCTGCACTACACACACACACACTACATTCACTAAACACACTCTGCACTACATTCACTAAACACACTCTGCACTACACATACTCACACTACATTCACTATACACTCTCTGCACTCACTACAAACACTACATTCACTAAACACACTCTGCACTACACCCACACACTACATTCACTAAACACACTCTGCACTACACACACACACTACATTCACTAAACACACTCTGCACTACACACACACACTACATTCACTAAACACACTCTGCACTACACATACTCACACTACATTCACTATACACTATCTGCACTCATTACAAACACTACATTCACTAAACACACTCTGCACTACACCCACACACTACATTCACTAAACACATTTTGCACTAAACACACACACACACACACACTACATTCACACTTTGCTCTACACAAACACACTATACATTCACTATACACACGTTGCACTACACACACACTACATTCATTAAACACACTCTGCACTATACACACACACTACATTCACTAAACACACTCTGCACTACACACACACACTACATTCACTAAACACACTCTGCACTACACATACTCACACTACATTAACTATACACTCTCTGCACTCACTACAAACACTACATTCACTAAACATACTCTGCACTACACACACACTACATTCACTAAACACACTTTGCACTAAACACACACACACTACATTCACTAAACACACTTTACATTCACTATACACACGTTGCACTACACACACACTATATTCACTAAACACACTCTGCACTATACACACACTACATTACACACACACACTACATTCACTAAACACACTCTGCACTCACTACAAACACTACATTCACTAAACACAATTTGCACGACACACACACACACACTACATTCACTATACATACTTTTCACTACACACACACACACTACATTCACTAAACATACTCACACTACATTCACTATACACTCTCTGCACTCACTACAAACACTACATTATCTAAACACACTGCACTACACACACACACACTACATTCACTAAACAAACTTTGCACTACACACACACTACATTCACTATACACACGTTTCACTCACTACACACTACATTTACTAAACACGCTCTGCACTAAACACACACACACTACATTCACTAAACACACTTTGCACTACACACACACTGCATTCTTTATACACACGTTGCACTCACTACAAACACACTACATTCACTACAAACACACTACATACTCTATACACACTAAATTCACTATACACACTACATCCACTACAAAAACACACACTCTGCATTCACTATATACACCTACATTCACTACACACACACTCTGCATCTAATGCATGCATACAAACATTACATACATTACACAAAACGTACAATCTGCATCCACTATACACACTACATCCATGACACACATACTGCATCCACTATACACACTGCATCCATGACACACATACCGCATCCACTACACACATTCTACATCCACTATACACACTGCATCCATGACACACATTCTACATCCACTATACACACACACAAACACTTCATCCTTGTGGGCGGACTCAGGGCTGGCCCTGGGGGTCCAGATCTTGAGCTGTATCAGGGGCCCTAAAATCTCTGATGGCAGCCCTGCCTAAAGGAGTGCCTTGGGATGGACATTGGGTCGTAACCTAGGCTGACAGCCATGGCTCTAACATAGTGTACGAATTCTGCAGTAGTCAGGTGTTTGTCATACGTTGTGAGCAAGGGTGAGTAGCTTTGTTGTTCAGTGAGGGAGAGGCAAAAGGTATCCAAAACGGACACCGGACACAATTTATTATGGGTCGTAAAGTATAGGACCTCTGTCAGGGGGCCCATCTGGTTTGTCTTAGTTGTTGTACATAGTGGTCCCCTTGTTTATGTAGATCCCTTATTCTGATGTAACTTGTATTCCCGGATAGTCTACTCACTGTGAATTCATTGGCTCTTAAGACCCATAAAATACTATGTACATTGCTGCTTTGATTATGCAGTACTGGGTTCGAATTGGTTGGTGTCTAACAAATCCGATGGAGCCTTGAATTTTTCCCCTCAATTGGTTGTCTTTTGCGGTTGGAGGGCCGTCTGTACAAAGTAGGCCTTTTTGTATGTCTTTCAGGTGATTTTATTACATAAATGGTCTGTGATAGGGGAATAAGGTGAGTAGGTTGTGTTGTACACCTGTGAGGCACAGCTTGATGGAATTGTGTGCCAGCTTAAGGTGTAAGTGGCAGTGAGCAGTGAATGCAATTATCGTGTCAATGGAAAAGGTGTTGGTGATGTGATGTTCGGATGTGAACCTGGAGAAGATAGTAAGTGCTCTGTCGCAGGACTTCCTAGTGTTGTCTGACAGAGCGGATTTTGCCAGGGTTTGGGTGTGTTCCTAAGGAGACTTAGTCCATGATCAGGTCCTGAATGTTGGGGTCACCTCGGGTGTAATGGCCGCTGTGGGGTGGTGTTTGAAACAGGCCTAAAAGTTGGAACGAGGGAGAGAGTCAGCTGCAATGTTTTCCCGACCAGGTACTGTCACGCCGCCTGCGGTATTCCCACAAACTAAGGGGAATACTGCTAATCACTCACCAGAGGTGTCCTCTCCTCTCTCAGCAGCCGGGTCTGTATCATTAAAGACGCCAGCCGCTGCAGCTGTGGATAATTTAAGTGTTTACTGTTTAACCCTTAAAGGGCCAGATCAATTAATTTAATATGGGTGTGTTGCACACATAAGCTTGATCACATGTTTCCCTACAGCCTATCAGGAAACGCCTTTAGCTATTTATTATTATTATTATTGCCATTTATATAGCGCCAACAGATTCCGTAGCGCTTTACAATATTTTGAGAGGGGGGGGATGTAACAATAAATAAGACAATTACAAGAAAACTTACAGGAATAATAGGTTGAAGAGGACCCTGCTCAAATGAGCTTACAGTCTATAGGAAGTGGGGTATTAGAAACATTAGGATAGGAAATATCAAGTAGGAGTGAAGCAGAGCTGGAGGAGAGAGCAAAGCACTATCCCATAGGGACAGGTATGTAAGGGAGAGATTACTCTGGGAGGCCATACGCTTTCCTGAAGAGATGGGATTTAAGGCCCTTCTTAAATGATTGAAGACTAGGGGAGAGTCTGATGGCAGTAGGCAAGTTATTCCATAGGAGAGGAGCCGCCCGTGAGAAGTCCTGCAAGCGTGAGTTGGCCGTACGGGTGCGAGCAGCGGTCAGGAGGTGGTCGCGGGCAGAGCGGAGAGTACGAGGAGGGGCATACCTCTGGATCAGTGAAGAGATATAAGAGGGGCTGGAATTGTTCAGTGCTTTAAATGTATGGGTTAGCACTTTGAATTGACTCCTATAGGATACAGGGAGCCAATGTAAGGACTGGCAGAGGGGCGAGGTGTGAGAGGACCGACTGGATAGGAAAATCAGTCTAGCTGCAGCATTCATTACAGACTGTAGCGGGGCAGTACGGCTTTTGGGGAGACCAATCAGGAGAGGGTTACAGTAATCCATGCGGGAAATTACTAGAGCATGGACAAGCTCCTTGGTAGCATCTTGCGTAAGAAAGGGGCGGATGCGGGCTATGTTTTTGAGTTGGAACCTACAGGACTTGGCAACAAACTGGATGTGAGACTCAAAGGTGAGACCAGAGTCAAGTATGACGCCAAGACAGCGCGCTTGTAGGGATGGACTTATGTGGATATCACTGACTTGAAGGGAGAGTGAGAGAGGAGGATCAGTATTAGGAGGAGGAAAGACAAGGAGTTCAGTTTTAGAGAGGTTAAGTTTGAGAAAGCGTGACGACATCCAGTCAGAGATGGAAGAGAGGCAAGCAGTGACACGTTGCAGGACGGCCGGGGAGAGGTCCGGTGAGGAGAGGTATATCTGAGTGTCATCAGCGTACAGGTGGTAGTTGAATCCAAAAGAGGCAATACGTTTTCCAAGAGAGGCAGTATAAAGAGAAAATAGAAGGGGACCAAGGACAGAGCCTTGGGGAACTCCAACCGAGACAGGGCGAGGGGAGGAGGTATCCTTGGAAAAGGAGACACTAAATGAGCGTTGGGAGAGATAGGAGGAAAACCAAGAGAGGACAGAGTCACAGAGACCGAGTGATTGAAGAGTTTGAAGGAGGAGAGAATGATCAACTGTGTCAAAGGCAGCAGAGTTTGTCCATTTCTCAGTGCCCTGTCGTGGTTTCCAGTTGGTTATCCGAGAGCGTGTTCCTTGTATTGATTTCTTGTGTATCTGACCTTGGCTTCCCTTATTGACTATCCGATCTCTGTATTCCTTGACTTTTGACTTGGCTCCTGACTATTCTGATATCTCCATTCCTTGACCATTGGCTTGTTTATCGTTTGCGTTATACCTTTGTCTTGGCATATCCTTATCTTGAGTCTTTTTGCCCTTTTACGTTAAATCCGTCCATTCTAAGGTCCGGTAATACGTCTTGGGTATTTGCTTTATATCTACTTAGGTTCTGCGTGTTGGGCATCTACAGTAATCCTGACAGGTACGTGCATGCAAACCTAAATGGAAGTCGTGTGATGCTGCCAACCATGTGAGTCTCCTCATAGAAACATAGAAACATAGAATGTGACGGCAGATAAGAACCATTCGGCCCATCTAGTCTGCCCAATTTTCTAAATACTTTCATTAGTCCCTGGCCTTATCTTATAGTTAGGATAGCCTTATGCCTATCCCACGCATGCTTAAACTCCTTTACTGTGTTAACCTATACCACTTCAGCTGGATGGCAATTCCATGCATCTACTACCCTCTCAGTAAAGTAATACTTCCTTGTATTATTTTTAAACCTTTGTCCCTCTAGTTTAAGACTATGTCCTCTTGTTGTGGTAGTTTTTCTTCTTTTAAATATAGTCTCCTCCTTTACTGTGTTGATCTGGCCGGGCTAGAGACTCTGGCAGGGGTTCTAGGTAGGGAGATATCCTCAGTTATATCTGAAGTGTGGGACATTCTGGAATGTGAATAAATGCGTAATGTGAATTATGATACTATAAGGTGTGGAGTGCCATCTGACATGTATTTGTCCCATCCTTACGGGGAGTGATACCCTAAAAAACGTTAAAAGGAGTGGAGTGGACCGTTTGGGTGCCAGTTGGTGATGTATGAAACGTTGGCATAGCGCGTGACAGATTCCGTCGGAACGGTAACCGCTTGTGATGATTGGTTTAGTGGAATAGCGTGAAACATTAATTTTTCTGTGATATGCTGTAGGTAGGCCATTGCCTCAGTGAGGTGTCCTGGAGGCGTGCTGGTGACCCGAATTTAATGACCCCACCGTGGTGGCTCCTAAGCCTGCTGGTCTGACTGGGGGTGTGTACGAGTGGGAAACAACGGAAATCATTTACCTTGTAGCTAGCAAGGTTGTGAATGTTCTAAGGTGGGTCCTGGCCAGAACAGTACAGAATCAAAATGACCAGGGATGGGGGTTTGATGACCTAGAATTAGGTAAGGTAAATATGTGCTGGTTCATGAAGCCGCGAGAAACACTGTATGGGAAAGTATTACCTGTGTCTTAGACGGCTGGTTGTTGCAGAGCCAATTTTCATATAATTACTGACTATGATGGGAGGCCTAAGGTAGTGATGAAGGTGAGTATTGAATACACTAGACTTACATACCTGGTTCTTAACTGTAGTGAGGTATTTTACACAAAAGGAGCGAGCCTAGCTTCGGTAGAGCTGGACCTAGCTGTAATATATGATGAGGAATATAAAGAGGGAAATTACTGTAAATGACCCCCTCCCCCTACTCCCAGGCGGGTGTTTGTCCCCCTATGTGCCTACCTGTTTGAATTGTGTTTGAATTGTGTTTCTTCCCTCATGTGCCTGTATACTCCTTGGTTCTGCACCCCTCCCTGTTACAGGTGCCTCATCTCAGGTCCCTATTTAGCCTTGTACTGCAGAGAGCCTCAGATGGAATTTTTTCCCAAGTAAGTGGTTAATCTCATAAGAGCAGACATTAGACTGTGAGAGTAGGACCTGCCAAAGATGGGGTACATTGACGTTGTGGCAGGCTTATGCAATGTATGATCATATAATGTAACTAAATCCCCATTTTTTTGCCTAGATTAGGTGTTTTAAAAAAAAAAAAAAAAAACTTTTACAAACTAATAAAATCTGTCAACATTGAAGTTGCTGTTTAGTAGATAGGAGAGTGCGCTGGATCTTGTGTATTTATTGTATAATATGGCCCCCAGCAGCACCCCATTTAAGCATGTTTAGGTGAGTGCAACCATCCCCCCATGTTTCCTATATATATATATATATATATATATATATATATCTGTATGTCTAGGGGAATATTCACTACCATGGCTTAGGTAAAACATTTAATTTTCCTTCAAGCCCTCCTGTTGTTCACATAATACACATTGTGAACAATAACTATCCCTCCTGTGTCAACCAGGATATAGGATTACATTGTCTGCCTGGTGACATGGGGCCATGAAAAGGTCATAATGGAGAAAACTTATAGACCATATAAACATCTCATTCCTAGCTTTGACTAGGGTATAGTTTAATGATGTTGTGGTCTGACGCCTTAAGTGGGTAACCTGTGCCCAAAACTCCAGCTACAGTCACCCTACCCTAAATGCACATACCTTGAAATAAGGTGAGGCCGCACAAGGAGCCCTGGACATCAGGGTACCAGTGTCAGATGTTAATATATGTCTAAGGGGTTGTAGTAAGCACTTAACTATTAAGTATTGCATATATCATGAATATAGAGAAAAAATAATTACCAAATGTGCAACAATTTTCTTTCAATGTCGCCTAGTTAATCATCAATATCATTATTTGTAGGATTTCATTAATAGAAAAATAATAATTTGATAAATTGTACAAAGGCAAAAATAGCAACAAAAAGAAGAATAACAAGAAGAATTCCCCATAGTACCTTCTTTGCTATTCCTTCCAAATAACCTACTAATCTAAATGTCCAATCAAATTATCACAATGATGCAACCCGATGGGAGGTAAAGCAATATCGGGGCTTGTGGAATCTATCCTTAACACACTCAACATATGTCAAAGACACACATTCTACATCTGTCCCTGGGCAAGCTAACACTTCCTCTTTCTTCGGCTAACCCTACAAAAATAAAAGTAAGAAATAAAAATTTCACCACAGTGCTCTGTGCAACACCCCGATTGTTGAAAGGGTTATTACAGAACCTGTGGCATTAGACAGCACTTTCCCGATACTTGCGTGCAAAGTTTATGTCCTCATAAGTAAGCATCTCAGTTTCTTCAGCCTGCATGGGTGTTGGTCAAACATACGCAATTGCAAAATGGTTAGTATAGGGTCAGCCAGAGGAGAGAGATAGGTGAGCAGATCCCAAGAATCTGGCAGCACAAAAACTCCAGGATGGTCTCTACAATAATCCATACAATAATACCATGTGGAGAAATAACAATACAAAAATATCTCACTTGGTGCTATTGCTCACAGGTACTCCCTCAAGTACCAAATAAACATAAATATTACTAAAAAGAGAATGCACACTAGAATCACCAATGTAAGTTATGCAAATATTTAATGAACCAATAAAAAGCATAAATTGCATACAGCAAAAAATACAAAATGACAATATAAAGGCATAAAAATAAAACAGTAATAATTTACCAAATTTCTCACAAGCCTAACCTGGCAGAAACACAGGTCCCCAATATCCCTAACATTTCAGCACCAACTGGCTGCCGTTTCCAAGGGTGTTTATATCTAGACTTACCAGAATCTCTTAATATAGCCCCCATACAGCTGAAGGCCATCAGTAATCCTAGAGGTCCGAAACCGGAAGTGACATCATCACTTTCGCGATCGGTATTAAATCATATCCCTATCTGCAGTATACATCCCATATAGTTTTATAGTAACATCCGAAATACAAAGACTCCTGACATATATAAGATAAGGGTAAAATATATGGCAAATAACGCGAACAAATCGGCCGGTACACTCGCCCATGCGCGTTCGTGACACACGTATATATCGCCATCACAGTTGCTGGAACAAATGCCCATCTTAAACTATTGAGTGCCGCGCATGCGCAATGCCTATAATAGAAATATAAGCGCACAAAATAAAGAACGAAAAGAACGAGCGCTGATCTTAAAGGGCAATATGCCCCATTATACAAGTACAGGATCCTCAAAACGTTTACCATTCTATATGTAACCATAAGGTGGAATATAAAAGAAGCAGGTAATAACAAGCAAAAAAAGGAAGTATAATAAACTTCCAAACAAGTATTTAGAGCACCATAGCATATCATTACTGGTAATAATAACCATCACCACACAAAGGAAAAAAGAAAACAAAAGACCACCAAAATAAAGTGCAAATATATTTAATAAACACGTGATCATATTGGCTGTAGAGTAAGCATCTCCACAGGTGCCACACTTAAGCTCACAAATTCATTACTTACTGGATATATATACACATCACATATCGTATTGTACATACATAATTCATTATACATTGGACATATATACAAAATCATATCATTCTGTATCCATACTCATATCTTATGCTGATGTTCCCACTCAAAACACAAACGATCATTATATCCACATGTCCACATTGAACCAATTGTTTTACATAATTGCATCATATCATATTACATCTCCAAAGTGTGAGTGTATTTGAATAATCATTCTTTATTTTGGCATAACAATATCATGCTAATGCATATTTATTCTTTTGTGATTTCTGATTTCGTATACAATATAACGAGGTTACTGGGAAGGGTTTTTTGGGAAGCTGTCTGTATGCAATCACCAACAAGCCTATAACATATAGAGGTAGTTCCCGACTTTACAAACTAATTGGTTCCGAAGCCTAGTTCATAAAGTGAGAGTTCATAAAGTGAGAACTAATTTCCCATAGACCGCAATGTAATAAACACGGGTTCCGTTCCTGACCAACACATTTTTCCATTGAAAACATTAATTATGAAGTATAAATACAGGATGAAAGCATAGCAAATACATATATGTTGTAAGAACATTACCATATTGAAATCTTCATCAAATCATCATCAGTTCAGGGGGGGGGGGGG
The DNA here is from genome assembly GCF_036172605.1 of Pelobates fuscus. NCBI lineage: Eukaryota > Metazoa > Chordata > Amphibia > Anura > Pelobatidae > Pelobates > Pelobates fuscus. The sequence continues at coordinate 33,321,966 of NC_086327.1, forward strand.
GTGTTTAAGAAAGAGATGTTCTGTTCAAGCTTGCTTGTGGATTAGTTTTGCCAGCTCAGATTAAAAATAGATACAATAAAACAAAATTCAGAAACAGTATGACAGTGTTACCATAAATGACATAATCTACACAACTTTGAATACAGAACTATATCTCAGCATTGCTGTATATCTAAGATGAAGAATATCATATTGTCCTGTCAAATAGTCATTCATTCAGCTCAGCAGCTGTATCCTGGCATTTGAGTTTCAGAACCTACAACAAATAAATATTGATTTGGTATTAATTGACCAAGGACTGATGTACTACATTCTTACTATGCACTACACAATGGTTGTTAATACGTGGGTTTGGGAGAAAAAGTATGATGTGTCTGCACATATATCTTGATTTAGATTCAAAGTAAACACATGAAAACCTCACCCATCTTTTTTTTACAAGCTGCTGACTGTTATATATTTATTATCACAGCCTGATTCTAGTGCCTTTCTCCTATATTGTCACTGGGGAAATGGGTGATTTTTTTTTTAAAGTATTGGGAAAAATGAAAAAAAAAAAAAACAGAAAAATAAAACAAAAGTAAACTATGCTTTCAGTTAAAATGTTTTGATCTTAAATTTGACATCCATTCTAAATTAACTTTGAGTTCATGGTAGTTTTTACTCTGAGTAATTTAGTCTTGAAGAAAATACAGAGAAACCCAAGCAGTATATGCAGTGGATAGAGACTGAGCAGATGGAAAGTTTTTGGTGGAAAAAAAACTCTCTTAGCAGCAAAGTCCACCCCAACACACCAAAGGTATGGGGGTGCACTCTATTAAATTAAAGTTGATTTGTCATCATCTGGGGACCTTGCATATCCTGCAGTGTGGTGGCTGGAGGAAGCAGGGAAAGGGGAAGTTTACTTACCTAAACCTGTCCCTTATTGTCACCATCATCATCTTCCTGCTGGTCCTCTTCAGCTCTTGACGTTTCATCTTCCAGGAACCAACTCCAGTGTTGTACTCTTGCATGAGTGAGATTGCATCAATGACTTTGGCACTTGGCATATGAAGAGTAGGACGTTGATGGCAGCAACAATGAGGGACAGGTTTTGGTCAGTAAGATGCAAGTGCATTCTTTGATACATTTCAAGGAAAAGTGATGGGCTTTATATGACATTTGGAATTGAGCATATTATTAAACGTCACACCCCTCCCTATTTAAGAAAAATTAAAAAAAATTGAATTCTTTATTTTTGAAGTGAATAGATAGACATTCAAACTTTTACTGACACATCAAGAGTAAATGTGACTGACTTTGCAAATATGAGACAGGACATATCAAGAGACTTGCACTTTTTTCCCCCCAGAGAGAGTTTAACATCACAGTGTTTTGCAGTGCAGTGCAGTGGTACAGACATAGAATAACCCCTACCTATTTTATACGGGAATGGAAGGGACCTTATCTTGGCTGGGTTCCATCCTGGTCGATCAGCTTCCTCAGGGAGCCTGTTTCCTTAAAAAACGAGCAGCCACTAGATTGTTATTAATTTATTATATAGCTCAGGAATTAATTCCAGGTCACTTCTTAAACAAATCAGAGCTCTTGTACTGCTGTTCAGAATACTTTAGTTGTGTTCCATATAAGCCTTACCCTGAAAACAACAGTATAATAGCGTGTAGGAAAAAGGGCACCTGATTAAGATGTAGAAATTGCACTACTGTTTTCAGCAGGACTTTCACAATTGTATTTTTTGCTACAATATGATCTACCAGAGGGATGCTCAAACATCCCCAGACGTTTTAAATAACAGCTTCCATGATGCTTTGTCATTCTAAAAGCATTTTGAAGGTGTGCAAAGAATCATGGGAGTTGTAGTTTTAAAACATATGGGGATCTACCTTTTGGGCTCACCTGACCTACCGATTTATGTGATTTATATAAAGACTCTGCACAATCTGGGAGAAGCCTGATAATGTACTTTTATATTGTGAAGAGAAGCATTTTGTAACCAAACGGAAGTTATTTTTACACACACATCTCACCTTTGCGTTACCTACAGCATCATCATATTCTGCAGGTGGATTTTGTTTGCGATCAATGTATGCTGGAAGTAGATCACAAACATAATTAGGACATATTTCTAATAGTTATTATTCTATAGATCAGGGATTCCCAATTAAACTTTCCCATGGAATCCTTTGACATAGTGTATCATGGACCCCCCCCAAATTTAGATTTTTTGCAATATATATACCAATTTTTACCAATAGTAAACGGATTGTAGTACTTAGGAGCAGGTGTTATTCTGTGTGTAGAGTTGGTGTTTGTATATAATTTTAGTGGGGATGTGTTTGTATGTAAGGTTTGCATTTGCATGCAGAGGTGTGTTTCGATGTAGTATTGGATTTAAATGCGGATGTATATTTATGTTTAGTATTTGTGTTTAACTGTTTGTATATCATTTTACAGTTAGAGTTCAGGGGTATCGTTGTGTGTCTGTCAGGATCGGGACAGGGATCCAACACGCAGAGTACAAACAGTAGCCAGATACGTATACCGGACCTTAGAATGGCCGGACTAACGTAAGTAGCACTGTATAGAATGGTCAAAGACAAGCCGAGGTCGAGGGTAACAGAAGACAGGTAAGCGAGAGACAAGCCGAATCAAGGGTAACAGAGATAAGCAGAGTAAGGTAAACAAGCCGGGTCAAAACCAAAAGGGAAAATAGAATACACAAGCACGATGGGCGTGTCCTGACATCCGATGTGAACGGTCGCAAGTGCTGTGAGCTCCCGGCCGGCGGCAACAATACTGGCATAAAAAACTGATATTATCTATTTAATGGGCAACAAAAGGAAACAGACTCAGCCCTTATACACCCAAGAATCGGGCACGCCAAGAAACTCGAGCGGTCTCGATAAGTATTTCCGAGATACAGTAAAAGTACTAGGAGAAGGCCTAACGGACAACATGGCGACGCCATCTTGCCCGCGCAAAACGCCTGACCCCAGCGAGACAGGAGAAGGGATCTCCCCATCAACCAGCATCGCAGATGGACTAGCAAACATTAGAGAAACTCTCGCACATCTACCTTCCAGGGAGGAACTGGCTAGCATGATAGCGAAGCTCGAATCCTCCGTACAAGATCAAGTATCCGCCATTTCTGCAGACATCAGGCAAGTAAACACGAGGGTGGGAGACCTGGAAGAGGACAGAGATCAAATTTTAGACAGACTCCTCACCCTAGAACATCAACAAAAAAACAGAGACACCAGAACCCTATACATTATGAGGAACACTGAAGACCTCGACAATAGAGGCAGAAGAAACAATATTAGGATAAGAGGGTTACCAGAATCACAGGAAAACCCTGAAAACCTACATAATATACTACAATCTCTGTTTAACAAGATTCTACAGAGGCCAGAAGATACCCCAATTCTATTAGATAGAGCGCACAGGGCCTTAAGACCCAAAGGCTTACCACAAGACTCCCCCAGGGACATAATATGCAGAGTCCACTATTACACTGAAAAAGAGGACATTATGAGAAACGCCAGAGAATCTTCAGACATAATGTTTAACAATGCGAAAATACTGATTCTCCCTGACCTGGCATGGCTAACCCTAAGGGGCAGACGGGCGCTGAGACCATTAACGTTAGCTCTGCAACAAGCTAATATAAAATATAGATGGGGATTCCCCTTTGCACTCACGGCCTCCCACCAAGGAATTCAAGCCACCCTAACTTCAGCAGCAGAAGTAGAAGCTTTCACCCAACGCCTAAACATACCTAACATAGAGATACCGGACTGGTACGATATATCGGAACCTGAAAAGACCAAACCGCAAAACATAAGACAGACGGGACAAGTATTGGACACGCGGAGAAGAACTTCATGGAAGACCCCGCCAGCCTCACCATTCCTAAGATCAAGGAAAAATCCAATGACTCCTAGGAAAATAAACTGAAACAAGGCCTAGAAGCAAAAAGGACACAACTCCTAAAGTTAAAAGAGACATATAATTGCCTAAAGTATTATTGGACTTGCCCACCCACCTAATCATCGACTAAGGGAAGGGTAATTATACTCAGATAATGCCGATAAGTAATGCGATACGTAACTGTAAATCATAACTATACCAACCAGCCAATTAAGAATACATTGGTTACTGCACTATGATAAAATAATTAGCTGCTGACCCATATGTATATGGATTTTAATGTATGCATTTGACATGTTGTTATTAAGTAATTGACTTGATATATAATTTCAACCGAAAGGGTCAAAACACCATATTATTTTTAGTACCTGTCACATTGATACCTATCTAAAACATCCGCCTAAACTACACCTGTTCAAAGCCAGTTAAGGACGACAAGCGTCAAAATGGCCGCCATCCGGAGAGTTAACTCAGTACCGGAGGCAAAGAATTAATAGCACTGTACACAGTGATATAGTGCTCCAGTTCACTTAGGACACAACCCACGGCCCTGAAGGCCAAGAGCGGTACCAACACTTACTTCACTACCTAGCCACAATTCTAAAATTCATCTGGGCTAGCACCTAGTGCTAGACTAACCCAGAAGAGAGTACCGTCTCCTATTTAGAGGTTTACCTATATTCTAACTTCTCACTTTACCACAACCCATCTAAAGGTAGATCTCTATAACCACACGAAGGGTCCAAAGTTCCTCCAGAACTCCCCTTCGTAGTACTTCATACCCGCGACCTCATTGAAAAATACCTGTAAATAGTTGATGTTATATTGTTTATTCGTTAATGTACTTATTTTGTTTGCCTGTATACTAGCAGTGTTACACACACACGAACATTCCCGAACATTTACTCCACCAATCGACCAAACCCAACGCATTTACACAGTAATAGACTCCCATACAGCCATCCCAACTATCGAAGAGACAAAACGCCAATACAACACTCAACAATGGGCTCACTGAAAATATGTTCCATTAATGTTAGGGGGCTAAACACGCCAGAGAAGAGGAAGATGGTCCTAACAGACGTAGCAAAAACCAAAGCAGACATAGTGTTCTTGGAAGAAACACACCTAAAAGGCGCAGAAGCCCCAAAACTCAAGCATCATCAATTCCCCCATGTGTATTACAATAACTACAACCAGAGTAAGTCACGAGGCGTAGCAATATTAATTGGGAAACAAGTCCCATTCACGTACTCAACACATATCACGGACGAATCAGGTAGATTCATTATCCTACAGGGCACAGTGGGGGTGGAACCTATAACCCTTGTGGCAATATACCTACCCAATAAACATCAATGCGGGGCAATGAGGAAGATAATGGCAAAAATAAAGCAAAATACTAAGGGCATCCTCATAATAGGAGGAGACTTTAATATATCACTCGATGCCAATAGAGACAGCACATCAACACATAGTACCCATCTTAACACCACCAGACTTCAAATGCAACACATCATCAAAACCCACCAACTATCAGACTGCTGGAGGGTATTCCACCCGACGACAAAAGACTATACCCACTACTCCATCCCGAACAAATCATACTCCAGAATAGACTTTTTCCTCATAGAACATAGAGACTTAAGTCTGATATCAGACACGTCGATAGGCCCAATGACCTGGTCCGACCACTCGCCAATATATCTCACAATATCTATCCCTTCACTCCCACGCCCCAAAGGAACGTGGAAATTAAACCCCTTTTTGTTACAGACACCAAAAGTGAAGGACTCCATAGAAAAGTCGATAAAACATTACTTCCACGAAAATAAAACCCCAGATACCTCCGCTTTTACACAATGGGAAGCACACAAAGCAGTAATTAGAGGGGAACTGATCAAGTGGGGCGCTCAACTCAAAAGAGAGAAAAACAAAAAAATCAACGACCTACATAAAGAAATATCAAAACTAGAGGAAGAACACAAACTATACATGACAGACAAGGCCTATTGCAAACTCCTAGCCCTTAGAACCGATTTAAAATCACTCCTCCAAGATAAAGCGAAAAAAGCGATTCTCTGGACAAAACAGCTCCATTACGCTCACGGGGACAGAAGTGGTAAATTTCTAGCAAAAGCCTTAAAACAAAAACAACTGCTCACATACATACCTAAAATCAAACGCTCAGATGAGACCTACGCACACACCACGGAAGAAATAGCAGACACCTTTCATACCTACTATACATCTCTATATAACCTAAAAGACAAGGAAAACAACACAGAGGGAATTCAATCATACCTAGAAACCAAATTCGACACTATCCTCCCAGCAGCTGCTACAAGGTCCTTGGAAGAACCATTCACTATAGACGAAATTAACACAGCTGTAAAACAGACCCCACATAATAAAAGTCCAGGCCCCGATGGGTTCTCAGCCTCATATTATAAATTATTCCAAACAGAACTAACCCAACACCTACTAGAGGCAATCAACTCTATCCCACAAAAAGAATACATCCCAAAACAGACATTAGAGGCAACAATAACCCTCATACCCAAACCAGGGAAAGACATTGAGAAATGCACCAGCTATAGACCAATATCCCTAATCAACGTAGATATAAAAATTTTCACCAAAATGCTAGCAACTAGACTCAGACCATTCCTGCAAAACCTCATCCACCCGGACCAAACAGGATTCGTCCCAGCCAGAGAAGCAAAAGACAATACATCAAAAATTATAAACTTAATACATAACACGAAGTACACCAAAAATCCAACCCTGCTCCTAGCAATCGATGCTGAAAAAGCATTCGATAGAGTCGATTGGTCCTTCATGTTCAATACTCTAGAAATGCTGGGATTTGGGCAAAGATGGATAAAATGGATCAAGGCGATTTATTCCGTCCCGACAGCCAGACTTAAAGTAAACGGCCAACTTTCCAAACCATTCACGATAAGCAATGGCACACGTCAGGGGTGCCCGTTATCCCCACTACTATTCATCCTAACATTAGAACCCCTTTTACAAGCAGTAAGAAACCACCCCGACATTAAAGGTATCACAGTCCAACAAACGGAATATAAAGTATCTGCATTTGCAGACGACTTACTCTTCACCATAGAACACCCCATTCTCAGCCTACCCAAATTAATTCAAACCATAGACGAATACAGTACACACTCAAATTTCAAAATTAACGCAGACAAGTGCGAAATCCTCAATATCACTACACCTCCAGATCAAGTAAAGAAATTAAAACAAAGATACCCCTTCCAATGGGCCAACCACTCCATTACATACCTAGGGATCAAAGTTACCAATACACATAAAACCCTATATAAAGAAAACTTCCCGGACCTATTAGCAGCAATCCAAAGGGACTTAAATAGATGGGACAAACCACATTTCAGATGGATGGGTAGGATTAACATCATTTCAATGAATGTCCTACCACGCATTCTATACCTCCTGAACACCATCCCTATACATATCCCGGGGATTTTCTTCAGGAATATACAATCGCTGCTCACCAAATTCATATGGGCCCATAAACGTCCGAGGATTGCCTTCAATTTATTGACCAAACCTAAAGAGGGGGGGGGGCTGGGATGCCCCAATATACAAAGATACCACAAAGCAATTCACCTGGGACGAATCCTAGAGTGGTCACGGGAGGGGAAATCTAGGAAGGCGTGGGTGCACATTGAACAAGCACAAATACAAATTCCATTAAGATCACTCCCCTGGTCCCTGCCCATAGACAATGAGAACTTAACTAAAGACCTACCGACCATCGCAACTACCCTCCAAGTATGGAAAACCATACGCACGTACAAAGACTTTGTCCCGACACCTTCACCCTACTTCCCAATATCCCACAATCCCAGATTCCCCCCAGGCAGGAATAATACCCTATTATCTAAACTTCAACTTAGACCTGCAAACAGAGAAGTTATGCTACAAGATCTAGTCACAACAGAAGGACTCATTCCACTGACTGACATTATAGGTTTAAATCAGCCTACGCTATCACAATCGTTTCAATATCACCAAATTACTCACTTTCTATCCAAAGAAGGCCTGCTACACTGGCAACCCAGAGAGGCCACTAGATTTGAGGAGCTATGCACATGCCCGCCAAAAACTAAAACTATTTCCATATGCTACAAAATACTACAAGATAACACAAATGGTTCACTCCCCTGGTACACAATCAAAAACAATTCCTGGTTCCCCTCCCCAGTGGAGGACAAAACTTGGAGAGCGATTTTTATGAAAATGATAAAAGCCCACTCTAGCGTAACAATCCAAGAAATAAACTATAAATTTCTATCTCAATGGTACACCACTCCAATTGACATCAACAAATATGATTCAAATGCTCCAACGATTTGCTGGAGATGCATGAAGGCGCTGGGCAACTACCGCCATCTATGGTGGGATTGCAGCAGAATCAAGGGATTCTGGAAAGAAGTACAGAGAATCACAGAGCTAATAAGCAAAGTCCCAATACTACTAACCCCAGAAGCACTCCTTTTCTTCCACATCCCAATCTCCTTGAAACAATTCAAAAACTCAATAATACTCTATCTTTTAACTGCGGCCAAACTTGTGGTAGCAGGGCTATGGAAAACTGATGTTAGACCCTCAAGACGGGAGTGGTTTCAAAAAATTGAACACATTAATAAAATGGAGGAATTGAGATTGTCAGCACTAGACAAATACCTCACCTATTACACAATATGGGACCCATGGAACTCCTTTCTAAGAAATCCTAGCTAATTTAACTTAATTTAATTTAATCTAAGACAGCAGCTAGTAGTGACAACAGACTTATTGATGGGTATCAATTGTTCAAGAAAAGCTCAATTCCACCCCCCCCCTCATGAGCCCATACATATATATATACACGTCGATAGGAACTACATTGTTTTGTCTGTAACAGTTCTGTTTCTTTGTTTACTCCACAACTGTTGGGAATTGTCTCACAACACCATTATTTTATATTGAAAGACTTTTGTATTATTATTACATCTAAGCATCTTGATTGTACACTGCTAAACCTTTCTATGCATACCAAGATTGAAATGTGAAATGTATACTTTATTTGTAAAACCAAATAAAAAGAAATTACATAAAAAAAAAAAGAATACACAAGCACTGAGTGACTAGAACAAGCTAGAACCACGACAGGGCAATGAGCTAATGAAAGAAGCTCTGTTAAATACCCTGTTCAGAGCAGTAACCACGCCTCCGAGGCGTCTTGATTGGTCCTGCAGCAATTGACTGACAGGTCGTTCCGGAGGAGTGTCCTGATTACTACTTCCTGCCTAGATGCTGTAAAAGGCAGTCACTCCCTCGCGGCCGGCCTAGCATGACCGGATAGACTGAAGGGAGCCATCAGACCGTCTGGATGGAGGAACAGCTAAGTCTCTACCTCTTTCGGAGGTAGAGACCACAGGTACCCTGACAGTACCCCCCCTCTCAGATACGCCCACCGTGCGGAATGAACCGGGACGAGATGGGAAGCGAGAGTAATACGCCCTGCGGAGACGGGGAGCATGAACATCCTCCTGAGGTACCCAACTCCTCTCCTCAGGACCATATCCCTTCCAATCAACCAGATATTGTACTCTCCCCCGGGAGATTCGAGAATCAATAATAGAGTTGACCTCATACTCCTCCTGACCCTCCACCTGAACGGAGCGAGGAGGGGCTATTGTGGAGGAAAATCTGTTACATATGAGTGGTTTCAGCAATGAAACGTGAAACGAGTTCGGGATGCGTAAGGTATTAGGAAGAGCTAAACGATACGCAACTGGATTGATACGGGTCAGCACCCTGTAGGGTCCAATATAACGAGGAGCGAACTTCATGGATGGCACTTTTAAATGGATGTTCCTCGTGCTCAGCCATACCCTATCACCTGGAACAAAGACCGGAGCCGCCCTTCTACGCTTATCAGCGTGTTTCTTAACCAACATAGAGTTGTGCACAAGGATTTGTCGAGTTTGATCCCACAACTTCCTCAAATTGGCAACATGAACATCAACCGACGGCACCCCCTGGGAAGGAGAATCCGAAGGAAGAACAGACGGATGAAAACCATAATTCATGAAGAAGGGGCTTGAATGAGTAGAATCGCAAACGAGATTGTTGTGTGCAAACTCCGCCCAAGGAATCAAACCGACCCAATCGTCCTGGTGTTCTGAAACAAATCAACGTAGATATTGTTCAACTTTTTGGTTAGTGCGTTCAGCAGCTCCATTGGACTGAGGATGATAGGCAGAGGAGAAATTCAATCTGATGCCTAGTTGGGAGCAGAATGATCTCCAAAAACGGGAAACAAATTGGGAGCCTCTGTCAGAGACAATTTGGGAAGGTATCCCATGCAACCGGAAAATCTCCCTGGCGAATATCTCCGCTAATTCGGGCGAAGATGGGAGTTTAGGTAAGGGAATGAAGTGAGCCATTTTAGTAAATCTGTCTACCACAGTGAGGATGACAGTCTGCTTTTTAGAGATAGGCAAATCAACAATGAAGTCCATTGCCAGACAGGACCAAGGCTTTTCAGGAACCTTTAAAGGGTGCAGAAATCCGCATGGAAGCGAATGGGGTAGCTTGGTCTTGGTACAAACTTCACATGCCCCGATGAATTCTTTAATATCCTTGCGTAAGTCAGGCCACCAAAAATCTTTAGAGACCAGCGCATAAGTCTTGCGGATACCAGGATGCCCAGCCACCTTGCTGTTATGGAGACAGCGTAGCACCTCCAGTTGGAGAGCGGCAGGAACGAAGTGTCGATCCCCAGGAGTCTGTTTGGGTGCCAAATGCTGAAACTTCATGATCTCAGAAAGCAATGGAGAGTGAATCCTGAGATTCGTGTTCGCGATGATATTCCCCTTAGGAACTATGGAGGACATCAGTGGTTCAGTTATAGTGGATGGTTCATATTGGCGAGACAAGGCATCGGCTTTAGAGTTCTTAGAACCAGGTCTATACGTGAGTACATAATTAAAGTGAGTGAGGAACAAAGCCCAGCGAGCCTGCCTGGTGGACAAGCGCTTAGCCTCCCCAATATAAGACAAGTTCTTATGATCCGTTAGGATAGTAACAGGGTGTAGTGTCCCTTCCAGTAAATGTCTCCACTCCTTTAAAGCCTTAATGACCGCTAACAGTTCCCTCTCCCCGATGTCATATCTGCTCTCAGGCCCAGAAATTTTTTTAGAGAAAAAACCACAAGGGTGTAACGGTTTATCCACCCCTAACCTTTGAGACAGAACAGCCCCAACTCCTGTCTCAGAAGCATCGACCTCGAGCAGGAAAGGCAGAGTCGTATCAGGATGAACTAGAATGGGAGCTGAGGCAAAAAGTTCCTTGAGAGTCTTAAAAGCACCAAGAGCTTCCTCAGACCAGAACTTAGTATCAGCCCCTTGTTTCGTCATATTGGTAATAGGCGCAATGATAGAGGAGTAACCCTTAATGAAGCGCCTATAGTAGTTGGAAAAACCAATAAACCTTTGGATAGCCTTGAGTCCTTTGGGCAAAGGCCAGTCTAAAATAGATTGGAGTTTACCAGGATCCATTTTAAAACCTTCCCCAGAAATCACGTACCCAAGAAAGTCTACCTGAGACTGATCAAAACTGCACTTCTCCAATTTGCAGTATAGACCATGTTGCAGAAGTTTGTGTAACACCTTTCTGACCTGTCTATGGTGAGTCTCAATCTCCTTAGAGTGTATTAGTATGACGTCCAGGTAAACAATAACACAATCATGCTGAAACTCCCTAAGTACCTCATTAATCAACTCTTGAAATACTGCAGGAGCATTGCATAGTCCAAATGGCATAACAGTGTACTCGTAATGGCCATACCGGGTATTGAATGCCGTCATCCACTCGTGACCATGCTGGATTCTCACCAAATTGTAAGCCCCTCTGAGATCTAACTTGGTGAAGATTTTGGAGCCCTTAAGACGATCAAATAACTCGGTAATCAGTGGGATGGGATAGGCATTTCTGACAGTTATTTTATTTAAGCCTCGGTAATCGATACAAGGTCTCAGCGTGCCATCTTTCTTTTTAATGAAAAAGAACCCCGCCCCGGCCGGAGAAGAAGACCTCCTGATGAACACCTTTTCTAAATTCTCCTGAATATACTCCTCTAGAACCGAGTTCTCCTGAACAGACAAAGGATATACATGGCCCCTCGGAGGCATAGTCCCGGGTAAAAGCTTAATTTTACAGTCAAATGACCTGTGTGGCGGCAAAGAATCGGCATTCTTCTTGTCAAACACTGCCCTTAAGTCTAGGTAAAGGTCTGGTATTTGTCTTTCTGTGGACTGAGTAGGATTCTCCTGTATGTTAATATTAGCTAATGGAGAAACCTTGCACAAACACCGATCCTGGCAGCCCTGGCCCCACGAGAGTATCTCCCCTAACTCCCAATCAATAATAGGGTTATGTTCTTTCAATCATGGGTACCCCAGAACTATGGGAACGGAAGGAGACGAAATGAGCAGAAGAGATAAATTCTCCACGTGTAGGATGCCAACATTTAACTCAATGGGTATGGTTTCACGAAAGATAACAGGGTCTAGTAGTGGTCTACCATCTATGGCCTCAACGGCCAAGGGTGTCTCCCTTAGCTGGGATGGGAAATTGTTTTTACTGGCAAAGGCTTGGTCGATAAAATTCTCAGCAGCACCGGAATCTATCAAAGCCATAGCCCTTACTACTTCCCTCCCGCAAGTTAAGGAAACTGGTAGCAGAAGCCTGTGATCTTTATACTTAGGAGTAGAGGACAAAATAGAAACACCCAAGACCTGTCCTCTAGAGGGACTTAGGTGCGAGCGTTTCCCGGACGGTTAGAACAGTTTGAGAGTAAATGACCCTTAGCTCCACAATACATACACAAACCCTCTCTTCTCCTGTACTGTCTTTCCTCCTCAGAGAGGCGGGTAAACCCTATCTGCATAGGTTCAGGAAGCAAAGATACCGTGGAGTCAGGACTTGGAAAAGCGGGGGCTAACCTAATATAAGGTCTTCGGTTCTTCTCTCGAGTGTTCTGTCTCTCTCTTAAACGTTCATCTATACGAGAGATGAACGAAATTAAATCCTCTAAATTCTCAGGGAGTTCTCTGGTAGCAACCTCATCAAGGATTACTTCAGATAAGCCATTCAAAAATACATCCATATACGCCTGCTCATTCCACTTGACCTCTGACGCCAGAGACCTGAACTCTAGTGCATAATCCACCAGTGTTCGGTTCTCCTGTCTCAGACGCAACAGTAGTCTGGCTGCATTAACCTTTCTACCTGGAGGGTCAAATGTTCTTCTAAAAGCAGCTACAAAGGCGTTATAGTTATAAACTAATGGGTTATCGTTCTCCCATAATGGGTTGGCCCATCTCAGAGCTTTCTCAATAAGTAGGGTGATAATAAATCCTACCTTTGCCCTATCTGTAGGATAAGAGCGAGGTTGCAATTCAAAATGGATACTAATTTGGTTTAAGAAACCACGACACTTCTCAGGAACCCCACCATAGCGTACTGGGGGAGTAATGCGAGAAGAAGCACCCACTGTGGCTACCACTAGACCTGAACCGGCAGGAGAAACAGGGGTATTACGTATCTCCTCTGGTGGGTTATTGGCACGAGATAATAGAGCCTGTAGCGCAAGCGCCATCTGATCCATTCTGTGATCCATGGCTTCAAACCTAGGATCAGGAGAGGCAAGCTGACTGTTTGTACTCGCAGGATCCATTGGCCCTGTCGTAATGTCAGGTTTGGGACAGGGATCCAACACGCAGAGTACAAACAGTAGCCAGATACGTATACCGGACCTTAGAATGGCCGGACTAACGTAAGTAGCACTGTATAGAATGGTCAAAGACAAGCCGAGGTCGAGGGTAACAGAAGACAGGTAAGCGAGAGACAAGCCGAATCAAGGGTAACAGAGATAAGCAGAGTAAGGTAAACAAGCCGGGTCAAAACCAAAAGGGAAAATAGAATACACAAGCACTGAGTGACTAGAACAAGCTAGAACCACGACAGGGCAATGAGCTAATGAAAGAAGCTCTGTTAAATACCCTGTTCAGAGCAGTAACCACGCCTCCGAGGCGTCTTGATTGGTCCTGCAGCAATTGACTGACAGGTCGTTCCGGAGGAGTGTCCTGATGACTACTTCCTGCCTAGATGCTGTAAAAGGCAGTCACTCCCTCGCGGCCGGCCTAGCATGACCGGATAGACTGCGGGGAAGGGAGCCATCAGACCGTCTGGATGGAGGAACAGCTAAGTCTCTACCTCTTTCGGAGGTAGAGACCACAGGTACCCTGACAGTGTCATGTTTGTGTTTGCAGGCGTGTGTGTTGTGTTGTGTTGTGTTTGATTGCTGGGATGTCTGCACATACACTGCGACATACATACTTATACAGATATACATTCACATTAACTAACATAGAGACCTACACAGTTATATACACACTTACACAAACACACACTGACTCATATATACACAGTGGCACATACAAACAAAAACACCCAGTGGCACAAAGATACACACTGGCACATATACACACAGATACACTGACACACAGAAAGACACAAACTGGCAGATCCACACTGACACATAGGTACACACACCTTGACACACAGATACACACACTGGCACATACACACACACACTGACAGATACACTGACACATACACACACAGACGCACACACACATAGACACACACACACACACACATATATATATATATATATATATATGTGTATATTTATACACACACACACCACATAATCACACACACACACACATGTTTTTATTTTCAGTCACCCTCCTGTTCACTTACATTTTGCAGGTGGGTGACTTCCTTTAGTGTGTCTGGCTTAGGCTGGTGTGCCAATTTAGCACCTGCTCACTCCCCGCTGCTCCCTCTTTCCCTCTAGTCAGCAAGCTCTAAGTCTCAGTATGTCACTTTTTCCCAGCATCCAGGGGCCTGGTCACGGTCTTAAACGGTCGTCTCGCCCCTCTGGTCCCCTGTTTAGCGATACCCATCAGGTGGCCCTAAGTGGTTGAGCCCCCCGATGGGCAAATCCCCAAGGAACCCCAATTTTTTTCTCGTGGAACCCTTGGGTTCTGCGAAACACCAATTGGGAAATGCTGCTATAGATCAATGAAATGTAATAATTATAATTCATAGTTATTATAAAGCATATATTTGCATTTGTATCTTATACAAATATGCATACTGACACTTTCTCATAAATATATAAATATATTTTACACAGTTATGAACATTGACAGTGCTACTCACTTAAATAAGACCTATTCTTTTTCTTGCTGGAGACCAATATTGCAGGTACTTTGCTGCCACCTAGAGGCAGAACTAAAGTATTTCCTTATACCACTCATTTGATTGCAGTAATTCCATAATTTGTCAGAATGTCTATACAACACACTTAAATAATATATTTAATAGTATAATATTTAGTAAATACCAAAATCGAGTGAAAATGGCCGAATTCTGACTGAAATGGCATTTCTCATATTTACTACAGCTAATACTGGTCAGACTGCGGCCAACCCAACCAGATCTATAACAATTGTCCAGATGTATTTATGTATTTTTTTAAAATCAGTTCTTTTCAGATCTCTACCCTACACAAAGTAAAGGATTCAGAATATGTGCAAAGTGCCGATTATAAACTAACTAGGACTGAATGCAACCCCCACCCCCGAGAGTGTTTGTCCCTTCATACGTCCTATCAGCATCCATTCAGGCCATCTACCTGGGCCCCTTATGCTATCGTGCCATGCAACGCCTGAAGGCCCAATCCCTGCTGTGACAAAGTGCCCTTCGCCACTTTGTCCTGGAAAGGCCTGCTTGCCTGCCTCCTCCCCTGCGACTATTGCCCCTGGGAGATTGTACCCTTTTAAACCAACATTTGGGCTTATGGACTTTTATTGGACTGTTTATGGCCTTTTAAGAACCGTCTGTGGGCACATTGTGACTTTGGTGAACAATGCCCCTTTAAGACTATGGCCCCTGGAAAATATTGCCTGTTAAAGACTATTTTCGCAGATTGGATTTTAAAAGACTCTTGCTGCCCCTTTAAATTGTATTGGAGCAGTTCTGCAGCTTTAAATTGGCACTTTGGATGCAGCCAAAGTGCCGAAGTAGTCAAAATGGCCGCCATTCGACAAACAAACACATGGAGGCCGCCATCTTTGTTCGTTCAAACGAGGTCAGCGGTATGTGTAGCCAAATCCATGGAACTAAAATTGCTACACATTTCAACAAACACCACTGACCCTTACCTTCTCCTGCATTGAGTTTTCAGCCAAAGAGACTAAGTCCCGTTCGAAGATTCAAACACACGTTCGAAGATTCGAACACACGATGGGTCATTTTTTCAGTGTGAAATTTACCGACCGCACAGCCCAAATCTATGGAACTGTTTTGGGCAGGAAAATGTGTCACAAAGGACTTCCGACTAACTTTTTAACCCCTGGATGGAATTGGCTGAATTTTGGATATGTTTGTAATTAAAGTGTACTGAGTTTGCATATTTTTTTATGAAGATTGAATGTATATTTTTAAAGTTACAGTGAATGTGTAAAAAGTATATTTTTCCTGCCTGTGATAATTACTTTAACCCATTGTGTTCAGTAATTATATCAGAGGCAGAGGGGAGCGTTTGTGTGTAATTGATGGGAATGTTTGTGTTTATACTATGTGTTTATTGGTTGTTCTGCAAAATCCTGTGGGCGGTCCTGTATGTGTAAAACCTGCATAAAAGAAGGCCCTTTGGTGCCAAGTAAACACATTTCTTCTTGACCCTCAACATGTAGTCTTGTCTCGTGATTGGAGGGGACAGCTATACTTACACTGGGGATTGCTATGTTCTGCATACTCCCCTGAGCTTTAATCACTTAGCTCTTTTAAGAGCTTGTTCCTGAGACCATCATACGACCAGCTGATTCCGCTCACCCCAGACATCAAGATAGAACTCAGGGTGGTGGTTGTTCCACATGACGGCATGGAACAGCAAAGCAATATTCGACCCAACACTGGACTTTGTCGTGGAGTCAGACGCGAGCCTCTGGGAATGAAGAGTGACCTATCTGATAGCTTTCACTAGGGGCTCCTGGACATTAGCGGAAGCCGATTATCTCATCAGATAACTGGAACTGATTGTGGGCTTGTTTGTGCTTCACAACCTAAAGAGCCGTCTCTTGGATTGCTACGTCCTTCTGAGGATTGTCAACATCTCAGTGGTACAATACATCAACCGCCTGGGGGGTAGGCGTCCGAGAGTGCATTATTTATTCTGGTAATTCTGGTTATTTGACTTTGGTATTGTTTTTGACTTCCCTGTTTTTTGGTATCCCTGACTCCTGGCTTTTCCTTCTCGTTGTGTCTCTTTCTGTATCCCTTGACCTCGGCTATTACTGACTATTCTTTGGTAAGTTAGTCCGGCCATTCTAAGGTCCGGTATACATTACCTCTCAGTCCTCTGTGTTACACAAATCTATGTGCTGGATCATACTGTACCTTCCGGGAGTGACGAACCTGACGGCGGATTGGTTCTCCAGACATTGTAGGGACGCCAACGTTTGGCGTCTGCACTGGTCCATATCACTATGCATTTCAGAGGCCAGGGGCCTGTTCACGGTGGATCTCTTTGCCTCACTGATGAACCATCAGGTTCCGAGGTACTTCAGTTGGCTCCCGGACCTGGAATGTGCAGCGTTGGACGCTTTTCTCAGAGATTGGCCTCCTCGAGGAGCCTATGCTTTTACTCCATTCGCTATGATTTCCAGGGCTCTATTACAGCCGAGGCGTCAACGCTCCTCCTTGGTTCTACTGACTCCACTATGGCAGGGCCAAGCTTGGTTTCCCAGAACTCCCAGAGCTTTAACCTTCTCCCAAAGGCATTACTTTCTCGGTATCCAGACGTACCAAGTTGGATTTGTTGACTATTTTTTATCCGTATTTCCAAGGTTATGCGTGGTATCAGCATTATCTCGCTATGTCGCATGTCACTGCGCTACCCAGTCAGGCAAGCTCCTGGTTTCCTACTTTAGACCTCACAAGCCGGTTTCCTCCACTACCTTGGCACGCTGGATCAGATGGCTGTTATCCCTGGCAGGTTCCAGATTCCTCATTCGGGGCGCATTCCGTGAAAAGGGCTGCGGCATCTGGAGCCTTGATGGCAGGTGCTTCCTTACAGGATATTCTACTTTGGTCTCGGGAAGGCACTTTCCGACAGTTTTATTTCCGTCCTTCTACCTATTCTGCGATTGCCTTGCTGACTGAGTGTTAAAACAGCAAATATAAAGCGTCCTGTCATGTGATAAAATTGTAGATTATGCTTACTTTAGTTTACCTATAATCTTAATTGTATGAATGACAGGAGGCAAATATTTCCCTACCTTTAGTATTCCAACCCCTTTTGAGTATTGTATGTTTCCTGATATGCTGAGTTGGGTATTTGTTAAGGTATACTCTCAGTGTTTATCTTTGTTTGCTTCTCTTGCTTACAGTATTACTTCAAATTAGTTTAACTTAGTACTTTGTATCTGAGGGTGACATGCCTTTTCTGAGTACATTTCCTCAACAAATTCATGGTTTCGATTATGTTTTTCTTGTTTTTGTATAAAGTTCGCTTATGGTGATGAATTTGATGGTTTAAGGGGATTGTCTGGATTCTATGTTATCTTTATTCTATTGGGTTCAAATTTATAATTTTTCCTGTTTCCGTTTTTGGTCGCAGCTCGAAAGAGGAAGTGTTTCTTTTTGTTTCTGATTCTTTAATTTCTCTCTGTGAAAAAGTGCTGCTGTGAGTTGTATTAAAGAGAGACTTAAGCAAATCTTCACCTCCTGTCATTAGTAAAATTTAAATTATAGGAACACTAAAGTTAGCATAATCTACAATTTGTAGTACTATTTGCCTCCTGGCAAAACAAATCCCCTCGGAAGAGTAAGAGTTAATTATGAAGTGGCTTGCCGATGTGTGCAAGCCAGCCACCACATTAAATAGTAAAAAATAAAAAAAAATGCCTAATGACCCTCAGATTAAAATATCCCCAGTCTCGTGAGAGACTTGCCTGTCCAAGCACTCTGATTAGTTGGTTTCCAGTAGATAATGTAGAAGAGCAAAGCGGGTTGAAAAAAAACAAGAGTTCACAACAAAGAAAGGTGGCTAGAAATATCTAAATGGCTTGAAAAACCATTGCCAATACAATCTATATAGTTTGGAAATGCCAGGAAGAACACACTGGTGAGCCATAGTGTACAAAATCCACTGTACTTCTTTTATCTCTGAAACAGAGATATAGTGTAATATTGAGAGATCACAAACAATGTCACAATACTACAACATTATCATAAAAACCCCAATGATAATACTAAATAAATACATATCATCCTCACAATACCATGAAGCACATGTGAAAATAAGAACTTTATTGACATTATCTTATCTTCAGCTCACCATATGCATCGTGACATTTGTGTAGCAGAGCCTGCAAGACATAGACATAAATTTGAGATGAAATGTTAAGTGATTAATTTATGCCTCCCAACTATCATGGGTTCAGCGAGACATTTAGCGGGACAATCCCAACTTTAGGGTCCTGTCCTAGTGTCCTGGTTTTGTTCCCCATTTTCCAGCTTATGGGAACACGAGGAATTTGTCCCCAATCACTAGACACACTTGTGCTAAGCTAAGAGTATTTAGAGCTATTAACCTATGTTCAGACCGCTTTACTCAGTACTCAGCCAGGGATTCACTCCAGACTGAAACGCCCCTGAAGGACCAAGACCCTATAAGGGCAAGCCAATCCTTCTGTGATTAACTGACACGCCTTCCCCAGTGCTGCGCCACCTGAGGCTTGCAACACCGGGCACAGAGATCCGACGCCCCCTGCTAAGTTGCGCCCTAGGCGGCTGCCTAGGTTGCCTTACAGGTAGCGCCGGCCCCTATATGAACCTATTTCCTAACTCTGGGAGGTATAATTGTGGGCAGGGGCATGGTGCTTATATGCCCCCCCCCCCCCCCCCCATATAAGCACCATGCCCCTGCCCACAATTATACCTCCCAGAGTTAGGAAATAGGGTAATATAGGGGCCGGCGCTACCTGTAAGGCGACCTAGGCAGCCGCCTAGGGCGCAACTAAGCAGGGGGCGCCGGATCCCTGTGCCCGGTGTTGCTCCTCATGCTGCGCCGCCTGAGCGCTCTTGCAAGCCTCAGGCGGTGCAGCACTGCTGCATGGAGGGCGGCCGGGTTTGAGTGACCGGCAGGAGGGAAGCGCAGAGCGCTCCCTCCTGCCGGTCTCTCTATGTAGCGTGGCCGGGCGGCGTGGAACGCGGGACATGATCCTCTGTTTCCTGTACCCGGCCGCCGGCGGAATGACAAGAAGTGCTCACTCAGTGAGCGCTTCCCTTCAGTCTGCCGGCGGCCGGGTACAGGAAACAGAAGTTCCTGTCCCGCGTTCTGCGCCGCCCGGCCACGCTACATAGGCAGGAGGGGAGGGTAACGGCCACTAGGGGGGGTGGGGATAAGGACCACTAGGGGGAAGAGGGGGGTATAATGACCACTAGGGGAGGGGGGATAAGGACCACTAGAGGGGAGAGAGGGGGTATAAGGACCACTAGGGGAGGGGATAAGGACCACTATGGGGGAGAGAGCGGGTATTTTTATTTATTTATTTATTATTGCCATTTATATAGCGCCAACAGATTCCGTAGCGCTTTACAATATTATGAGAGGGGGATTTAACTATAAATAGGACAATTACAAATAAACTTACAGGAACAATAGGTTGAAGAGGACCCTGCTCAAACGAGCTTACATTCTATAGGGAATAAGGACCACTAGGGGAGGAGGGGGGATAAGGACCACTAGGGGGGAGAGAGGGGGTATAAGGACCACTAGGGGTGGGAGGGAGGGAGGGGGGTATAAGGACCACTAGGGGAGTGGGGGATAAGGACCACTAGGGGGGAGAGAGGGGGTATAAGGACCACTAGGGGAGGGGGGATAAGGGCCACTAGGGGGAAGAGGGGGGTATAAGGACCACTAGGGGAGGGGGGGATAAGGACCACTGGGGGGGGAGAGGGGGTGTAATGACCACTAGGGGAGGATGGGGGTAAGAACCACTAGGGGTGAGAGAGGGGGTATAAGGACCACTAGGGGGAGAGAGGGGGTATAAGGACCACTAGGGGAGGATGGGGGATAAGGACCACTAGGGGGGTAAGGACCATGAGAGGGGGTAAGGACCACTAGGGGAGGGTAGGGTAAGGACCACTAGGGGAGGGGGGAGGAAGGACCACTAGGGGAGGGGGGAGGAAGGACCACTAGGGGAGGAGGGGGATAAGGACCACTAGGGGGGGTAAGGACCACTAGGGGAGTGTAGGGTAAGGACCACTAGGGGAGGGGGGAGGAAGGACCACTAGGGGAGGGGGGAGGAAGGACCACTTGGGGAGGGGAAGGTAAGGACCACTAGGGGAGGGGGGAGTAAGGACCACTAGGGGAGGGGGGAGGAAGGACCACTTGGGGAGGGGAAGGTAAGGACCACTAGGGGAGGGGGGAGTAAGGACCACTAGGGGAGGGGGGAGTAAGGACCACTAGGGGAGGGGAGGGGGGAGTAAAGACCACTAGGGGAGGGGAGGGGGGGAGTAAGGACCACTAGGGGAGGGGAGGGGGGAGTAAGGACCACAAGGGGAGGGGAGGGGAGCGGGGAGTAAGGACCACTAGGGGAGGGGGGTGAAGGAACACAGGGGGAACGGGGGTGGGGAGGTAAGGACCACTGAGGGAGGAGGACGGGAGGTCCACTAGGGGTTTGGGAGAGGGAGGACCACTAAGGGGGGGAAGGACCACCAAAGGAGGGTAAGGAGGGAGGACCACTAAGGAGAGGGGAGGAGGGTAAGGACCATTAAGGGGTGGGAAGGATAATTACCACTGAGGGGGGAGGGGAGATTACCACTAAGGGGGTGGGGGGAGTAGGGGAAGGTCTACTAAGGGGTTTGGGAGAGGGAGGACCACTAAGGGGTTTGGGAGAGGGAGGGCCACTAAGGGGGTGGGTGGGAGAGAGAAGACCACCAAGGGGGGACTGCAGAGGGACAGGGGGCCAAGGGAGAGCACTAAGGGACAGAAGGGGAGAACATGGAGGGACAGAAGGGAAGGGGAAATCAATAATTGACCGGAGGGGAGAGCACTATGAATTAAAAAAAAAAAAAAAAGATCTGCTCCCCTCTCAGTCCCTATCCTACCCCACAAACCCTCTCTTTTACACTACACACATACACAATGCATCCCCCCCCAACACACACACACACAGAAACATACAATGCATTCCTACTCACACACAGACACACCCGAAACACACAATGCATCTCTTACGTTCACACAAACACTCATTCTCTTACACACAGAAACTACATTACATACACAGAAACAAACCTTGCACCCCTTACACACACACACACACACACACACACAGAAACATACAATGCATTCCTTATACGCAAACACACACTGCATCCCCTATAAGCACACTACATCCCTTACACAAATTGCACACATAAAACATTCCCAACTCATGGATGGGCCATGTAGGTGGATTTATGGGTGGGCATTGTAGGCATACTCATGGTCAAGCCCTGGGGGCCCAGACCTTGAGCCCTTTAAGGGGCCCTAAAAATGGAGCTGCTTCCTGTTCGTTAATTGTTGTGAGCATTGTTAAAAACAGTCTCCAGAGAGCCTCTTCTACACCAAACCTGTGGTGCCAGACTGAGCCCATAATCAGCCTCTTGTCCTCATCTGGTGGTAAGTAGGCAATCCAATATATTATTAGTGGCACTAATTTCTAATTTACCTCACATTAAATGAATACTATAGTCACCAGAAGCACTACAGCATAATGCAGTGGTTCTGGTGTCTATAGCCTGTACCTGTAGGCTTTTTAATGTAAACACACTGTCTATTCGGATAAAAGACACTTTGTGAAGACTGGCGTTGGCCCATATGGCAGAGCATATGGGCGGGCATTGTGATGTCACATGGTGGGCAGGACATATGGGGGGGGCGGCAAAAAATTTTTTGCCTAGGGCGGCAAAAATCCTTGCACCGGCCCTGAATATACTACCACAAATACAGCAAGGCATGGCAATAGTCTCAAGGTACAGAAGATGTTTTGAGTGATCCTATTACTTTTATCTGCTTCTATCTCAAAATAAATAATAAAACCAAATACTATGATTTGAAGGGCAGTTATCACACTCCGTTGTCAGTTTCACACAGATTTTGGAACTAATACACAATAGTAGTGTGTCCTACACTATGGGACAACATGCTTTTCTGTTCAACGTTTTCATACAAGATTGTAAAATGTAATATATCAGTTAACTGTTTATTATACATATTATTAAAATAGTAATTTATTTTCCTGTTAGCATAGTTAGCATTATTTTATATACTGTCAATACAATTCTTATTGTCTTCATCAGTACAAGATAGTTTGTATATTACTAGATTTTGTTCTTTCATCACATGATTGTTGATATAGGTGAGCATGGTTTGCCCATCAACATATTTGGTCTAATGTCACCAATATATATTGGTTTATGCCACGAATAAATTTACAGTTGCAAGAAAAAGTATGTGAACCCTTTGGAATGATATGGATTTCTGCACAAATTGGTCATAAAATGTGATCTGATCATCATCTAAGTCACAACAATAGACAATCACAGTCTGCTTAAACTAATAACACACAAAGAATGAAATGTTGCCATGTTTTTATTGAACACACCATGTAAACATTCACAGTGCAGGTGGAAAAAGTATGTGAACCCTTGGATTTAATAACTGGCTGAACCTCCTTTGGCAACAATAACTTCAACCAAATGTTTCCTGTAGTTGCAGATCAGACGTGCACAACGGTCAGGAGTAAATATTGACTATTCCTCTATACAGAACTGTTTCAGTTCAGCGATATTCTTGGGATGTCTGGTGTGAATCGCTTTCTTGAGGTCATGCCACAGCATCTCAATCGAGTTGAGGTCAGGACTCTGACTGGGCCACTTCAGAAGGCGTATTTTCTTCTGTTTAAGCCATTCTGTTGTTGATTTACTTCTATGCTTTGGGTCATTGTCCTGTTGCAAAACCCATCTTCTGTTGAGCTTCAGCTGGTAGACAGGTGGCCTTAAGTTCTCCTTCAAAATGTCTTGATAAACCTGGGAATTCATTTTTCCTTCGATGATAGCAATCCGTCCAGGCCTTGATGCAGCAAAGCAGCCCCAAACCATGATGCCCCCACCACCATACTGCACAGTTGGGATGTGTCATGCCTTAACTATGGTATCCTCTTACTTCCTGGTTCCACGGAGCCTAGCCACACCCCTTTATGACACGGTCTGCCTATTTAATCTGACTGCACCAGCTGATCAGGGCTGGATTATTGAACTACGTTCCTTACTCACAACCCGGCTACAACTTCGTTGTGAAAGCCTCTGCTACCAGACCGGACTGAAAGACTCTGCAAAGTTCCCTTCACCTCTCCTCATCCACGACTAAAGATTAAACACTCTTCATACGCCTCTGAGGAGATCTCGGGAACCAGTGTTCTATATGCCGGAAGCTAAGTAAAACCAATGTGATAAGAGTTGCATCTAAAAGCTGTTATTACCTGTCTCCAAAAGTCCTTCGGTAAAAACAATCCCGTTACAGCTAACTTCAACTCATACTTCATATCAGTTATCTGCATCTGTCTTGCTTCAGTTAAAGTATGGAACAGCTATTGTAATTACTTATCACCTAAACCGTTAACTCTACTAAGAGACTCCTTATTGATTCAGTGTCTGCAATTTACTATCGTTTACTCCTTAAAGCTACAGTGCCTGTAATTGTGGACTTCAGTTATCGTTTACTACTTAAAGCTACAGTGCCTGTAACTGTGGACTTCAGTTATCATTTACTACTTAAAGCTACAGTGCCTGTAATTGTGGACTTCAGTTATCGTTTACTACTTAAAGCTACAGTACCTATAAATTGGAATTAAAGTCTTTACCTTTTACTTTCTTTAATAAATATTCAAACTATACGAAATCTGCAGTTGTGTTCCTTCATAACAAATGTTTAGACGTGACAGGATGAGGTTTTGATGTTGGTGTGCTGTGCCTCTTTTTCACCACACATAGTGTTGTGTGTTTCTTCCAAACAACTCAACTTTGGTTTCATCTGTCCACAGAATATTTTGCCAGTACTGCTGTGGAACATCCAGGTGCTCTTGTGCAAACTGTAAACATGCAGCAATGTTTTGTTTCGACAGCAGTGGCTTCCTCTGTGGTATCCTCCCATGAAATCCATTCTTGTTTAGTGTTTTACATATTGTAGATTCGCTAACAGGGATGTTAGCATTTGCCAGTGACTTTTGTAAGTCTTTAGCTGACACTCTAGGATTCTTCTTCACCTCATTGAGCAGTCTGCGCTGTGCTCTTGCAGTCATCTTTACAGGGCGGCCACTCCTAGGGAGAGTAGCAGCAGTGCTGAACTTTCTCCATTTATAGACAATTTGTCTTACCGTGGACTAATGAAACGGTAGGCTTTCGGAGATACTTTTATAACCCTTTCCAGCTTTATGCAAGTCAACAATTCTTAATCATAGGTCTTCTGAGAGCTCTTTTGTGCGAGGCATCATTCACATCAGGCAATGCTTCTTGTGAAAAGCAAACCCAGAACTCATATGTGTTTTTATAGGGCAAGGCAGCTGTAACCAACACCTCCAATCTCATCTCATTGATTGGACTCCAATTGGCTGACATCTCACTCCAATTAGCTCTTGGAGATGTCATTAGTCTAGGGGTTCACATACTTTTCCACCTGCACTGTGAATGTTTACATGGTGTGTTCAATAAAAACATGGCAACATTTCATTATTTGTGTGTTATTAGTTTAAGCAGACTGTGATTGTCTATTGTTGTGACTTAGATGATGATCAGATCACATTTTATGACCAATTTGTGCAGAAATCCATTTCATTCCAAAGGGTTCACATACTTTTTTTTTCTTGCAACTGTATATATATATATATATATATATATATATATATATATATATATATATATATATATATATATAATATTAGGTCAACATAATCTCTCTCTGAGAATTTCTCAATAGGAACATGCATCTTAGATTTTCTGTATCCAACACATTATCAGGCTCCGCAGATGGATCTTGTCTTTGAGTGATAGATCCTAGAGGTTGATCATAAACATAGTTAGGGCATATTCCTAATAACTAACTAGTTCTTGGCAATTTTGTATATTTATAACAATTCCTAATATGTGCATAATATGTGGATATAACATATATACATATGTATAGTTTATAAATACATTGTCTTTGTTGTTTTTTGCAGATCATAAATCTATTCCCTGACTGCCCTCAGAAGAATTGTTTGTTTCCATAAAATAAGTTAATATTCTAGCTCTTTGTCTACTGTGGGGCTGTTTACACGTGTCCCAGATTATAGGTGTAGATACATACATTGGTTTAACAAAGTTATATAGCCTAACCTCTTTAGTACCAAAATCATGTATTCATGTTTTTTTTCTTTCATTTGCTTTGCAAAATTAAATTTAGTCTATAAAGCCTCACTTACCTATATTTACACTCTATTAATGATTACCAGCTTGCATATAAACACTAAAACTGTATTGCCTGTACCCCACTGATGGCAGCCATGCAATACAATCTAAATTGGTGTTTTACTATATGTTTGTGTGCTAGTTATGCACCTTATATTTCAAATACATGTTGTTACTATCATTTTTTTAAAACACAATATTACCATTAATGTTCTAATGTTAATAAAAAAAAAAAGCCTATATACAAGAAGTATCATAATAGTGAAACGGTATGAACGAAAGAAAGAAAGAAAGAAAATATATGAAAGATTTTCTGGATTTTGTATTATTACACCTCACCGTATGTATCCAGGGATTTGAAAAGCAGACCCTTCAAAAACAAATGCATAGTTCTGTTCTCAATTGCAAGATGATGGGTATAGCCTTTCATATCAGTATTTATGGTTATAAGCTAGTTTTGGTTCTGAATGTTGAACAGCCATCTCCAAGCAGGTACTGGAACTCTGAAAGTTGTCAATAGTCCAGACAAATGTCTTGATGTAGGGAAATACAATATTTTAATGGGGTTTTAAAGACTACAACACGTCTCAGTATATAAAGTATTTTTGATTCTGTATTAGATGTTTAATCTGATTATAAAAGCAGTAAAAATACTCAACAGTGGTAGGGAACAAAGTAAAAATATCTGGACCAGTTTCTTACTATGTTAGCAAAACAAAGCATACTCACAGTATAGGCTGATTTATCTTGGTTCGCTTGGTGCTGAAAAAGAGAATAAAGTGGAGGATTATCCTAAAGAGCTGGGCTAGACTCTCTTAGCGGTATACAAATTTACTCTGCTTACTGAATAGCAACTTCTCAATTGAAGTCTGTGAAAATATTTCTATTCAGTAAGAAAAGTCAAACCTTACTCTGCTAAGAGAATCCAGCCCTTCATACTTTGTAAATCATTGTAAACACATCTATAAAGAATGACGTTAACCATACAATTATTAATGTTATATTGAAAGCAGAATTTAAATACAAAGGGAATGGAGAATAGTGACAATGTGATAACCAAAATTGCCTAGGCTGTGAACACATATATATTTTTTACCATATTTTCATTTCCATGTGATAAAAAGCTAGAGCGTCATTGGGAAACCTTTGGCACTCCGAATGTTGTGGACTACACCTACCCTGATGCTTTCACAGCATTATGGCTGTAATAGCTTTATTGGAGATGTACTTCACAACATCAGGAGCACTGAAGGTTGCCTAATTCTGAGCTAGAACAATGTTCCATGGTATATAAAACTAAATGCTAGGCTTTGCTCATTAAATCTTACTTTTCAAACTCAGACTCAAGTTACTCAATTTGAACTTTTATAAGCAAGATAAATGTGTATAGCATCAGCATACTCATTTTCCTGGTATAAAACATTCAAAGTTGCATTCAAGGCCTCAATTTAATATTTATGGATATGCTTTTCAAGTGATTTAATATATTTGGATAAACCTTTAAAAGTATTTTTTCAATAAAATATCAAAACGTATATTATCAAATCCTTAATTTCACTGTGGCATGGATGCATTTCATCTCAAGATTTTATTTATGGATATGTGCTTCAACCTTTCTGAACTGTAACGAAATTATGTGTATGCCATGGTATCCTTGTAGGCTTAGTAAATACATTGAAAGAACAGGAAAGATTATGAATAGACAAAATTATGTATTTTTATTTAAATGTATATCTCACCTTTGCAGAATTTAACACATCGTCATATGCTGGGGAAGGGTCTTGTCTATGAGTGGCACATCCTAAATATTCAATATAGACATAATTAGGACATATTCCTAATAATTTCTGTAACATTATTACTGTTCCATTTTAAATGAACATCTAAACATATGGATTCCAAAGGCATGGGAGTCTGAGCATTAGGGAGACACAGAATTGGGGAGTCGATCAGCATCCATAGAGGTGTAGAAAGATGGATGTTGTGCGTTGCAGTGGCCCGCATCCATAGCAACACAGGAAGGGATCGATGAACGTGAATTGCGCAATCTATGGGCTGAAACATATGTCAGTGTGCAGTGGAGGGGGATAAGCTACCATACTGGTATAACCCCCACCTCCACTGGCATGAAGCACAGTAAGCATTGAGTAAATAGTTGAAGACTGGAGGAGAAGCACCAACATGATAATTAAATACATTGTATATCCATACATAAAAGCAATGTATATATGTATATATATAATCAAAATGTAAATTATAGAGATAGCTATGTGCTGTGTACTATATTAATCTACTTTTATATATTTAAAATATTTTTATCTATAGTCCACAACACCAGCTATATCTATAATTTGCTTTTATATACACCACGGAGAAGACACCTCACCATCTATATCCTTAGAGTGGAGATCATACCACTTCACTCTATTCACATGTTGGGCTCCTATGAATGTGAGTGCTTTTCCTATTTTACCTTACTATAACAACTTCTATCAGAGTAGCATACTACACTGTATAGTTTCTTTCTCTGTGTTTTCATATTTCCAGACTTCTGCTGAGATCAAGGGTAGTACCTCAATATTCTTAGGTGGGGATCATAGCGCTCAAGTGCTACCCATAGCTCATTCTCCTTCTTATTTCTCTTGCTTCTCCGGTTGTAAACATACTACACTATATTACTCTCCCCTGCGCTTTTATTGTTTTTGTTACATATACCATTGAAGATTACACCAAGGCACTACTCCTTACTCCCTTCTTCTCTTCTGTTCTTTGTCTTCCACTATGATGTCAGGTTGGTTGGCCTCTACTTGCCTATCTGTCTGGATCTGAAAGTCCCACAGGATATTAGCCCTGTCATTCTCAACTACCCTTGTGGAATCTTCCATCTGAACTTAGGCAGGTCCAACTCATATTCTGTGCATTCATGTGTATGCACAGCTGCAGGGCAACCACATATCCACCCAAGACCCACCCAAAGCAGAGACTAAACAGTACTTGAAGAATATATAGGAGAAATAAACATAATGTAGCAACAAGGCCAGTGGCTACTAGATCAAAAAGCAGGCCACTGAATTTGCCTTGATGTCCTCCTTCCCACTCACCGTATGATTCTTCACAATTTAATAGCAGACCCTACAAGACATAAGCATAGTTTAATGATCAACTGCACAATGGCTGGTAAATTCCTTCCTTTCCCTGTTTTCTGTGATTACCAAGGGA
Source organism: Pelobates fuscus (assembly GCF_036172605.1). Lineage (NCBI taxonomy): Eukaryota > Metazoa > Chordata > Amphibia > Anura > Pelobatidae > Pelobates > Pelobates fuscus. The sequence goes on from NC_086327.1 coordinate 33,351,786, forward strand.
TGCGGCTGAGGGAAGGAGTTCACAAACTATTTAGAGTAATTTAAGTTAGGTTTGTTATCTTCAACTAGGTAATAAACTTGAGAGTGTTATGATAAGTCCTTATCAGTAAACTTAGACCATGAGAGAATGAATGTCCCAAACAACGAACACTGCACTCCCTTGGTTCCCAGAGTGCAACCGAACCTGAGGTAGGCCAGACTGCACTCTGTAGTTTGTAAAATAGACAATGGTCAAGGCACTCAAGGTATAACCAACAGCGCAGGTTTATTGGAACAGTGTATAAACAATGTTTCAAGGGTTACATCGTGGTTTTCATGCTAAAAAAGGGTTGAAATGTTGTTCCAATAAACCAGCGTTGTTAAGTACCCTATGTTTCTGGGCCATATTCTACTTTACAAACTCCAGAATTCTTTAATACAAAATACATGCTCTCTGTCTCTCCTATGCAAAAGCAGTGATAATATTCAGCAGACATGAGTATCCAGAAACAACAGATTACGACATTATTGGGTTATCAATAAAACTAAAGCTCATATATATATATATATACTGTGACCGTCAGGACTTCTCTAGACAATAGGATATGCAGTCGTTAACACTGTGATATTAAAAAGAGAATTGACGTATAGACATGAAGCATGAAGGTTTGATGTAAATAATGTCCTTGGTAGGTTGTGCTTAAATATCAAAACATGTATTGAGATTTTTACATGAAAAATGTATCACATAATGAAATCATTGAAAATTGTTGCTAGTTTTTAGTCATGAAATCTTTCTTTGGCACATTTACTATTTTTCGTTTGATTGAAATTTACTACCTATTTGTTTGTTTTATAGAAAGGGTAAATGTATAACATGGAACATGAAACATGTTTCATATAAAAGAATGTGTTTGTTTTTTGAAATCCCATCTCACCTCTGCTGTATCAGGAACATTATCATAGATTACAGGAAGCTTTTGGCTGGAAACAGGGTGTCCTGGAATTTGATTATAAACACAATTAAAGCAGGGAGGTTAAATCCCCGATCCATGTGCTGTTCTATCAAACATAGTGTTGGGTGATTGTAGCCTGAAAACATTTTCATGGAAACAGGAATGATCTTTGAAAAGATACATTTAATTTAAACATTATTATAAATAAATAGTTCCATTAGGAACAATCCCATAGACATTGTTTTTCAAGAAACACTAAAATGGTCTCTAACCCTGTTGAACTAAACTCCAACAAGGCAAAAATCATGGCATGGTATAAACGAGTGAGGTTCTTGTCCTATTCCAGACAAGGAGGCGCTAATGTTTCAGAGGGAAAGCATGCTGTAAGCATTTACCAAACATATGGTCATCAAACCCTCAGATCCCTTAAAGACACTTTAACCTGCCACATGTCTCCAGTGATGATCAGCAGATCATTTAATCTTGAGTGGTGTCCTGAAAGAAGATGCAAATCAGTCTACTTTTTTTGGACTGATGTTCTACTGATGTTGTCCCAGCACTTCCTGGGAACAGGCAACTAAATTGTAAGATACATATATATATATATATCAACTGAAATATTTTCATTCCTTCCACAGTGTCCTCCATTGAGCTGGACTCACTGACAGTGGTTTCATAGAAAAGCGTACATTTTTCTTAGTTGTAGGAAAGTATCTGTAGATAGATTTTAATACAAATAATCACTAAAATACAACATGGTCTACAGCTATCAATTTTGCCTTGATTGAGTTATCTCTACCCTACATCATCTCAACTTGTGCGTTTTTCTTCCCAAATAATTCCCAACTGCTTCATTCTCAGCTTGCCTTCCTTCCTTTCTTTCATCGAGTCCCCACATCTTTGGTACAGTAGGAAAATTATACTGATCATCAATGCAATTATCAAGATGCTTTCACAGGTGATTACAGCTGCGGCAGTGGATATTGAGATTTCTGTTGCTGAAGAGTCTGCAATATCATATAAATTCAAAAGTTACATACTAATAAATGCCATTATACAACCGTTGTATATTAAAATGTATTTCTCAACCACTTTAATGTAAAATAAAATGAATTTCTTGTGTAACACTCCAAGTGGCGATTATCAATTCCATTTAGGAACCAACATTAGCCAAGTTTATACTCGTATCAGTGATTTCATGTTTGTCAAAACTTGTCATGGATAAACGCCGGTTCACATTTTTACATTTTGATCTATAAATCTATATATGTTTCTTTTATTTTGAAGTTGAATTATTTTTATTATTATAATCTTTTTTTGTGCCTATCTATTTTATAGTTTTGTTATTTTATAAGTCATGTTGAAACCTTTAAGGTTTTTCTTTATCTTATGTAAGCTTTTTTTTTTTTTTTTTTAATGAGCACAAGATTTGAAATTCCTGGGATTTATTCTACTGTGCTGGAATTTGCACAATTTTTGCACAGTATTTCTATAGGTTTAATATATTCATTTTTTAATTAGATCACACCCTTCCTATATTATATTCATGCAGGTTAGAGGAAAGGTGAGAGGAACGGTAGAGGCAAAACATTTATTACAGTCTGAATCATATATGGTATGTGATCAAGAGATGTGATGGGAGGGAAATGTAAGGCCAGGGGGATGGAAATCTCATGGTAATTTAGGAGAAAGTGGCAAAATAATTGCATCTAGGTCTCTGGGATGCTATATATAATTTATGTTCACCGTTCTTTCATCCCACTTTACAAAAGGAAATTATATAGAGGAAAGTAATGCGCTGCAGACCAACCAAAATTATTAAAGGAACAGCCAAGCACCATAACCACTACAGAACATGTCTTCAAGTGTTCTTATAACCGTTTACTTAGTGTGCTTATGGGCACAATCGTTATAGTTCCAGAACTTATATTACCATCTTCTCCTTTATCACTTAAGACAAGCATGTCAATTATGAATGTATATATCTACCTCCAGGTCATCAGGGGATTAATATGTATTTTGCTTTATATTTATAAATATAATATATAAATAAGTAAGCTTGAACAGGTAGGTGACTCAATAAAAACAGGGGGAAAAAAATACTTTTTTTTATTTTCAGCCAATCCTGTTCAGGACACTGTACTGAAGATGTGGTAGCATAGTTGTCAAAACAAGATATACTATTTACATAATCAAACTTGGAAAGAGAAAATTGTTTTTTTTTTTTTAATAAAGAAAATGAATATAAGAAACAATATATCAAGATTTAGCGGCTAAATGGAAGTCAGTAAAAGTCCAGTAATCTTGTATTTGACCTCTCTTCCTGTTTTCATTATGGTTGTAACATTTGTACATGAAATACATCCTACCCTTACTTCCTGTGCCCGTTTACCCCACTCCCTCTAGAATGTTAGCTGGTTAGAGCAGGGCCCTCAACACTCTCTGTTTCTGTGCTTCCAACTCGTCTCATTGCAAACCCTTGTCTGTTCGCCCACCTAATCTCAAGCACTATGACATTTGTTGGCGATTTATAAATGATAATACTATTTTTGACAGTGAGCTGAATTATACTACAAGTGACAATAGTTTTTAAACCAATTCACAAGTTTTAAAATTGCATTTGTGGCCAAACGTACAGTTGCAATGTGATAATAAAAACAAAAATTCAGAAAAACACCTTCATCACACTTTTGTATTCAAGTTGTCTCTATTGCATTGGGGAAGACAGTCCTACTGCCATATATTACCAGTTTATTGTGGACAGGTACCTGGGTTGTGATGAAAAGGATGGGCCTGGTCCAAACATGTGGAACCTCTTAGATAAAGTAGCATGTTGACCAACTTTGTATCCCAATCCCAAAAGTAGGAGGTATCACTACTCTACAGGGCCCATAATTTCCACTCATTCATTAGACATTTATTGTAAGCAAGTTAATTGAATGGATAATAAATAGATACATGCATGTATATATCCATAAACACCTACATAAATACATGTATCTACTCCTTCTGCTCCTGTTCTTAAAATGAAATGAAACTGTTGCCAGTTTCAAATACCAAGTGTTTTCAATGTACAATGTAAGAATTCAAGGGATTGTGGCATACGCATGAGGCTGTTCTACCAGAAAGAATTACAATGTAACCAAAATGTGTACACACACACACACACACACACACACAATATCATATGCGTTATAATAATTTATCTTCACGCTCATGTTTAGCTCTATCATCATAGATTTACATGCACCCACAGTGTTTCAAACTTATTTTAGAAAATTTTCTACTTTTTTAAATTGGGATAAATAGAAAGCAGTTTATTTACAGAACAAGGAACTTAAGTGAAATGAAAGCCAAACTGTACATGTTAGGCCCAAATAAGTAAGCTGTGATGGAGCGGAAATCAGCTATTTTTGTCGACATTTTGTAATTGGCTATAGATTTTGTAGACAATGAAATATATAAAGATCACATGATACTTACTGTCCATAAATAGGCACATTGAAGCTTTGTTATGTGATAAATGAGGTTTGTACCTTTACTGTGTAATTACCCTGTTCTGCAATTATCAGATCTGAGGCATTCAGGAAAAAAAAATCTTGCTTAATTTACATTAATGTTTGGGGAGAATCCATTCAGATAATATATAAAGGATTTGATTTGTATTCTCTTCTTGTAATTCTTTATACTGTGTAAAATTGTGAATAAAACCATCGATCCAAGTAACACTGAGAGTGACCGAGTGACCGCAGAATACTAAGGGATCAGCTGGATATTGATTGTTCTGATCGGCTGCATCCACACACTGAGCAAAACTGAAAGAGATGAAATAAAAGTGTTAAAAGGACATTCCAGTTTAGAGTTGAACTTTTCTATATTTAGTGCATTACATCAAGCATGCATTAAAACATATATACCAAGACCACTTTGATCTATTGATAGTAGTCTGCAGAAAAGGGTTGGAACAAGATTGATATATAATATGTTGTTAAAGATGTCGAGCTCTGGTTACATTTTCTATTTTTATTAAAAAAATATGTAATATTTTTCTCCAGCTTGTTTATCATTTATTTATTTTGCTTGTTTCCCCTATCGCTCCAATAATACCGCCCTTTTATTGAAAAATGTACTAATTATTAGGAAAACTAGTTTGTGTATGGCTTGTTGTATTTTCCTGGTGTTCCCATTGTAGTTACATATAAATGGAATTTCATTTCTTTCTTGTAATTTATTCTTTCTTTTATACATGAGGAGCCGATTCCTTGGTAAAAGTTTTACTTCCTCTATATTTTTCTTAAGATCTTTTCCTTCATAGCCTCTCTCAAGAAATTGTTGCTCTAAATATTCTGCTTGTTGTATATAATCTTCATCCTCTGTGCAGTTTCTTCTTATTTTGAGGAATTGTCCTCTTGGGGCATTTGTGATTTGTGATCCAGGGTTTATGGTGACAACTAGTCCTGTCTATATAGCTGTTGGTGTCTACTGGCTTGAAATAGTTTCTGGTCTTAATGGTGCAGTCCTTAATATAAATGTTCAAATCTAGGAAATTTCCTGCAAAGAGACATCTAATGTGTACACTTCCTTTGTTGCAAATTCTGTTTTATTTAGACTTGCTTATCTCCTGCTTTGTTAATAACTTGTTAGACTTTGCAGAAGCCTCCTGTATGTGATTAAAGTTCAATTTACAGAGCAGGATATATAAACTTTTAAATTAAGCTAACATGTGATTGAAAATTAAGCCATTTTTTTTTTTTAATGTAGGTTGTGTCATAGCCAGAGAAGGTGTGGATAAGACTGCATAAATAGAAACAAAAGTCATTCAACTCCTAAATGGCAGAGAATTAAGCAGTGAGACTGTAGGGGCATGATCTTTACACAACAACTGCTTCATTAAGCTAAAGTTATTTTGGTAACTATAGTGTCCCTTTAACCTTCTCATCCAGTGTTCAACAATTCCAATATTATAAATATATATATACTTATAATATATATGCTTTGTGAGACCTGTTCTATGATGAAGATCCTAGATAATAGCAACATGTATGTACAAACCTTTATAACTTTAGGAGATTGATTTGTTGGTTTGTAGGTTTGTCGAATATTATCTATTTACTCATTTTATAAATACATAATCTTGAAGCAGCGTGTGTTCCAGACATATCACTCTGGCTATATAGGCAGGCTCACAATTAGAGTTAGAACTTTATATATGTGGATGGTTCAATTCTAACAGGGACATTTACTATGCCTTTCTAGGCAGGTCTCCACCCCCATCTAATTCACTCTTACCTCCACTGAGTATGGCCAATTGGAGGTCATGTCCCACCATGAATTATTAAGGGTGGAGTTTGAGGGTGGACAAAAGGCAAGTGAATTATAATGACAAAATGAGCATCATACCAGATGCATTTGTTCCTGATTTTCTTTCATGTTGATGATTTGTATATGTCCGAATCCTATAGTTTAAATAGGATTTAGGAAACCCTCTGATTTTTAAAGCTGGCACCAAATACATCAAGTCAGATGGTGCTGTAAATATACACACTTTTGACCAGATTTGAGTTATTAATGCCATATTATCCAGTCATTTTATCTAGATTTTGTCCATCTGCACAAAATTTGGTGTTTAGTGAATAACCCTGTAAGACTGACCAAGGTATCCTGTCTAACCTTTCAATTTTAGACAGAGGTCTATGTTTGGAAATTTAACTATTGGGTAGTTGAAGGTAGTTATAAAATATTAGTATCTGCAGAGGTAAGAAAAAACTAATTTGTACCTATTTGACAGCTATTTTAAATAATGTGTATTTGTAGCCAGCTTTGCCTGGGCTTTTGGGCAAGGTATGTCCCCTACCTTATAAAAATCAGAAAACCATTATTGCTACGAGAGGAATTGAATGTTAGTGAGCTACATCACATACATGTATTAACGAAGCCATAACACAAGCTTGTTATTTGTTTTTGTTTAAATGGAGATTATAGTTGGGAAATCGTTAGTACATGTGTGTACATGAACTCTAGTGGTTGAAAAATATAATTTATTGTGTTAATGAGGAAGCTAGTATCTCTTTGAAATTATAACATCTTTAAAACAACTAGTAGATATATATTTTCACTGATTCATACTTGAAATGCCATCATACTAGATACACTATACCACTTTAAAATCGTTAAAAGTACTGTCTAGTCACACTATTCACGTATGACTCTATGTAAGAGGATGCACATCGACTCTACATGACACTGTAGTCAAAGTGTTGTGCTTTTAGTGTGTTTCAATGTATTTTTGTATTACCTATGAAATATTGGCTATAAAATTCAATGCTCAATGCGATTTCATTTTACCCATTACAGCCCAGACATTGTGACCTGGCAAACCAAAATAATACATGATGAGCATATACACGGATATATAAAGTACAGAAAGTGTGTATTTGCAAAACAATCTTGCCTATTTACTTAGCAGTAAAGAGTATAATGACCATATTTGATTGGATAATAGATATTTGATAATGGATTGTTCCTTACTGTGCATGACTGGCTCCTTGAATGTAGACTGTGGGGGTCTTTTGTAATATCTACAAGCTGATTTCATGTTGACACTGTGCACACTAACCTGGCCAGAATGGGATGGCGTGCACTCATACCCAATTCTAAACATGGGAGACTCTTGCTTTTTTCAATTAGGGGCCTGCCCCAGCCCTATATTATTTAAGATGTGTTTGCCATCTCTCCTCCTAATGTGTTCATCCATTGATACATCAAAAACAATCAACTTTAGTACTCGAATATTGAGAAAGCCAATACAGCAGTTTAGAAGACTGACTCGTTAAAGCAGTTATGTCATCCCCCAAAACAAAAATAAAATAGTATTTCTTAGGGATAAAATATTTGACTGTGTTGGAATTTTACTGAAATGTCGAAAGATATCATTAGTCTTAATTAGGGACTAATTTGGCTTATGCCTTTTTCAAACTTCTGACAAAACTTGCCAAAAGGCAGCTCTACCAAAATCTTTGCCAAGGTGTGTCATATTGTTTTCATGAGAGGCTCTCACAGCTGATTATACTTACCTGTTTGTTTCACAATCCTGTGCCACTGACAGCGTATCTGATATTGCCTGCTCCGAACGTGCATGGCTTCTATAGTGCAAGATATAGATATCAATTCAGCCACACCAAATTTCAACCGAACATGCAAGCTTGGATTTTATGGCACAGGTGAATTGATGTTATTCTTTAACCATTTTGTTGATGAAGTTTCTCACCCTCTTGCCCTTTTTTCTGTTATGTTGATATTATTGGTTATGGTTATTTGGATTGTCTTACATTTTATTTTGATTCTCTCTATCTTTAAAATAATATACATTTCAGAAATGCACTATGAAGTTTGAAACATGATGCCTGTTTTTGATCATTTGCATGTCTAGTTAGTTTTTGAAATATGTCTAGTTAGTTTTCTATGTCCAAGAAGGGGAATCTCCTAAAATTGGTTGTTTACAATGCATTTTTGTAATTGTGAAATCGTTTCTCAAACCAACTTTTCCAATTCTCTCAAGAAAATCTATAATGGCCAAAATTCATTAGAACCTTGAACATCCGCCAGAGAGACAAACTGGGCTTTGATGTGGCTTCCACATACACAATATCTTTGTCAGTATTTAATGAAGAAATATAGAAATTGAGAAGATTTTCTGAAGACATATATTAACCAGCACCTTATTTAAGGCATTACTTAAGTGGGTGTCTGGATGTCTTCTGGCTGTTGTTATAAGACTAGAGAGAAAAAGCTCCTTTTAGTCCTAATACATGTTAGAGCAAAAAGCATGAACATTTTCTGGCTCTATATATTCTAGCCCTGTTTGGCCAAAGGACTGTATATCTGGCACTCATTTTTAGTGTAGTGTCAGAGGACAGGACATCACTAAGCAACATTAATAGGTCATCTTCTGGCTTTATTACTAGAAATGGGGGCAAATGTTTGAGCGTCCTCTAACCTCATGTTAAATTATCCTCCTTTCACAGAGAACAGACTCATTGAAGAGATGAATAGAGTGAAGGAAGAGGAGAGACCCTGGTTAATAGTGGAGTCCAATGAACCCTACTTTTTTTTTATAATTTTGTAATTATTAACTATGATTGGAAATAAAATATTGGCTCTCTAGGCTTACAGCTGAGTTACATTAGTTAGCAAAAATATTTTTGGGAATCACAGTACTGTGACACCAAATATTTTTCAATAAGAGCTTGGGAAAATCATATTTCAGAAATTTGATGAATTATCAAGAAAAATAGAGATTTTAAAGAGAGAAGTTCAACAGAGAGAACTTTTTTTTAGGATACATGAAAAAAGCAGAAATTAACCCAGAGGATTAAATAAAGACTATGATACTAAAGACTAAATATTGCCAAATTCGTCCAAAATGTCTTTCTGTTCTTTTTTCTTTTCAGGACTAGTCCTGTCTCTAATCGTTCCTCTTTTGTAGATTGTTTCAGGCTTGCATAATGTCTGTTGCAGAGTTTGAAGATCATTATAGCTTGTTGTATTGCAACTGTTCTTCAGAACTGATTCTTATATAAGAAAACACATTTTTGGATTTGTTTTTCAATTTATTTATTTTGAAACAGCTGCCTATAGCATTTAATCATTTATAAGAAGTTAGCATATGTATATTAAATAATAGTATTATATATTCCAGTATATCAATTGTAATATCCAATGATTATTAGTTATTGTTTATTTTAACTAAAAATACCTGACAAGTATTTGAGTCCAAACCTTTCTTAACTTATATATCATTCATCTGTGTAGTGCTTTCAAGCACTTTAAGAACAACGTCACTGCAACATTCTGATCTGTGCCTCTGCTCACATCATCATGAGTAGTATTATGTTGTAACTTGTCAAATAATATCCACACTACAGATGTTAAGCACACAAGTAATTTGCTAGTTTAGATATTAATAATTTTTTTTTTTTTAAATATTAGTGTTTACTCTTTGCCCCTCTCCAGGCACCATTCCTAAAATCAAGGCATATTGAACATTAGAAATAAGGTACTGGATAATAATTTAACTACCTGTACAAGATCTCATTATTTTATGTTATCTAATTTTATGTTTTTATATTCAATTAGTAATGCTTTTGCAATAAACAGCCATGTTATAGTATCAGATTTAACAATACCTGTCAGTACATTGACCCCAACGTCTCTCTCAGTTGCTGTTCGTGATGTACACTGTCTGCTGTAGACGAGGAAGTGTCTTTCTTCTATGAAAGAGAGGAACTGACTACTGTAAAAAACGGTCCAAAATATTTGTAAAAGTTAACCATCTTAGCTGAAGAAGGAGATTCTGAGACTTTGAAGTCTATACATTAAATGGTAACTTTCACATAGCTGGATGCTTTGTATAGATAGAAGCACGACCATAGCGCACAGTGCATCATTTTTAAAATAAAAATTATATAGTAATATAATGCAGAGGGAAAAAGAGCATCTGGTCCAACCTTTCCCGTATCTCTGTTTTTGATGTTTATCCAAAAGATGGAGAAAAATCTAATGTAAAATTGGGGGTTGGGGGGATCATGTAATTCTAGTTTTTTTTTTTTGGTTTGTTTTTCAGTGGTAAATTACTTCTTGACTCTTTACCGGACTTGGCCAGCTGCTGCTCCTTGACTAAATGTGATCTGAAAGCTTTCTGCCTTGAATCAGGAGGGCTATTGGTAGCTCCTATCATGAGCTTCCAGTTCTCAGGACCTCGGAATCTGGGAGCAAAGCCTTGCAGATCCCAGGTAAGAAGTTAAACCATTAGAAATATTTTCCTTTGTACAGCTCTGTTAATGAACATAGAGCTATGTGTACTAGATCTGTATACTGTCTCTGAGATACCATGTTTCCAAAATAAACACATTTTTTACTCTTTCATTATAGCTAAAATCATTAAAAGCAGTCTGCCTTTCTTTCTTTATCTCTCATACCCATACCCATGTGCATACACAATGTCTATCTGGGGATATGGCAGACCTGAATAGTTTCTGTGATTCTATTTGAAATAACAGCCGCTAAAGAGACTCCTTTAGCTTGAGTTGGGAAAGTCAAGAGATATATTCAAGAAAATTGGAGATCTAAAAGTTACCTTTCATGCCAAAGTGGGTGTGATAAAAGACAAAAATGGCAGGGACTTAACAGAAGAAGATCAGATAAAGAAGAGATGGCAGGAATACACTAAAGATCTATTCAGGAAGGATCTTAGCAGCAGTGATGACCTCAATAGTTGGTCCAATGAGATGGAACCAGAAATCTTGGAGAGCGAAGTGAGATGGGCCCTAGGATGACTTGCAGATGACAAGGCTGCAGGAGTTGATGAAATCCCAATTGAACTATTAAAACTTCTGCAAGAAAATTCTGTGAAAATTTTGCTTGCCTTATATCAACAAATTTGGAAAACTTAACAGTGGCCAAAAGACTGGAAAAGGTCAGTCTACATCCCAATCCCCCAAAAAGGCAATGCCAAAGAGTGCTCCAATTATCGAACAATTGCACTAATTTCACATGTCAGCAAGGTAATGCTTAAGATCCTACAAGCTCGACTCAAACAATATCTGGACTGGAATTACCAAATGTACAAGCTGGGTTCCACAGTGGACGAGGCACAAGAGATCAAATTGCCATGGCTGAAAGTGAGGACTAAATGACCTGTTGATAAGGGTAAACTAAAGGACCTGTTGTTAAGGGTAAAAGAAGAGAGGCAAAAGCTGGTTTGCTGCTTAACGTTAAAAAGACTAAGATCATGGCAAACAGCAATTTGATAGATGGGGAAGAAGTGGAGGCAGTAACATATTTTATTTTCCTGGGATCCAAGATCTCTTCTGATGGTGACTGTAGTACTGTAGTACTGAAATGAAAAGACGTTTGCTTCTGGGGAGGAATGCTATGGCAAGCTTGGACAAGCTGGTAAAAACTAAAGATATTACACTATCAAGATCTGCATAGTCATAACTATGGTATTCCCAGTAGTAACATATGGATGTGAGAGCTGGACTATAAAAAAGGCTGAGCAACGTAGATTTGATGCCTTTGAACTGTGGTGTTGGCGAAAACTGCTTAGAATCCCTTGGATTGCAAGAAGATCCAATAAATCCGTACTACAGGAAATCAAGATAAGTAAAAACAATAAAAAAGGCTGCGCCACAATAAATAATAAAAAGTCCAATAAAAAATCCAATAAAAGAGAAAAGATCTGAATCTTTATCCTTACAGATAGTCTTTGGTGGTGAGATCTTCTACTGGTGTGGTGGATCCACTTGATATAAAAGATAAAAAGAGAGAAGGGCAACCAATGGTGCAGTATGTAAAATTCAAAAGTGAATATAAAGGAGTAATAATATAAAACTCACATTTACCAGAGCTAATATCCAGCTCTGGAGTAAAGTGCATACAGCGTTTTTTATCCCCGCTTATAGGATATAAATGGGTTCCTCTCCGTCACTGGTGTCCAATTCTCGGAATAAAAGAGACAACCAATAGTGCTCACTGTATAGTAGTGTTGATAAAATAATAAAAGAATGTACTTACAAGGCGAGAGCAGGCCAACTGCTCTGTGATGACAGCTTGGGTGGATTGATCCCCACCTAAGGATTTCTTTTAGTACAGGAAACTTCCAGGGATATTTTCCAAGGGTTTTTATAAAACCAATAAAAATAAGTAAAATAATACTAAAAAGCCAGGGTAAAAAGAAAGGTTATGTGTCTTTAAAAAAGTTGATTGGCACGAATAAATGACCAAAAATACTTTAATATATATAAAAGAACCATGGATATTTAATATTTGTGTTCTTTTATATATATTAAAGTATTTTTGGTCATTTATTCGTGCCAATCAACTCATCTCATTCTTTTATTTAGGAAATCAAGATAAACTGTTCACTGGAAGCTATGATCATGAGGCTGAAGTTAAAATATTTTGGCCATATAATAAGAAGGCAGGATTCTCTAGAGAAGACTCTGATGCTGGGAAAGATTGAAGGCACACAAAGAAGAGGACAACAGAGACGGAGATGGATAGATGAGGTCACTGCAGCCATGAACATGACGTTGTTGGGCAGTGACTGACAGATGTACCTGGCGTGCTATGATCCATATGGTCACGGAGAGTCGGACATGACTGAACGACTAAACAACAACAAAGAGACTCCAAGTTGCCTGTCGTACAGACACTTAAAATACACTTGTGATAAAAAGACAGATTGCCACATTTGTCTGTAAATAAATATTGCACTTACATGAATCATCCAATTAAAAAGAAAAAAAAAATCTGAAAATATATTAACCCCATTAGACATATATATATTAATGCAGAAAGCTTGTACATGTGGGATGGTGTTCTTACCGGCCTATACATACTCCCTCCACCCAGCTCCCTCTAAATAAGTTTGAAAGTTTGATCAATACTCCAGTGTTGTCAATGCTCTAGTGTTGTCGATGCTCCACTGCTGCAGAGAATCTTCACAAGCCACAACTTAAACGCCAAGACAAGTCCTTGACCCTCCAACTCCATTTTTAGCTCCTGCTTTGCTGGGTATTTCACGGTTCATGCATTTTGCCCATTCCTTGGCCTTTCCCAATTGGAGAAACTATGATTGAGAGAGCCCAAAAATGGGCTAAACGGACCATGGGAGTCTTCTAGACATTTATTTCAGTTTTTTTAGATTGTTTTATTTGGTTATGTTACTGTTTTTTTGTTTTTTTTTTTAAATAAATTGGCTATCCTCCTTTACTGTGTTATTACCCTTTATGTATTTAAATGTTTCTATCATATCCCCCCTGTCAGATCTTTCCTCCAAGCTATACATGTTAAGTTCCTTTAACCTTTCCTGGTAATTTTTATCCTGCAATCTGTGAACCAGTTTAGTAGCCCTTCTCTGAACTTTCTCAAAAAGTATCAATATCCTTCTGAAGATACGGTCTCCAGTACTGCGTACAATACTCCAAGTGAGGTCTCACCAGTGTTCTGTACAATGGCATGAGCACTTCTCTCTTTCTATTGCTAATACCTCTCCCTATACAACCAAGCATTCTGTTAGCATTTCCAGCTGCTCTGTTACATTGTCTTCCTACCTTTAAGTCATCTGAAATAATTACCCCTAAATCCCTTTCCTCAGATGTTGAGGTTAGTAGGGTATCAAACATGCTATACTCTGCCCTTGGGTTTTTGCGTCCAAGGTGCATTATCTTGCACTTATCCACATTAAATGTCAGTTGCCACAGCTCTGACCAGTTTTCTAATTTTTCTAAATCCTTTTCCATTTGGCTTATCCCTGCTGGAACATCAACCCTGTTGCAAATTTTAGTATCATCAGCAAAAAGACATACCTTACCATCAAGACGTTCTGCAATGTCACTAATGAAAATATTAAAGAGGATGGGTCCAAGTACAGATCCCTAAGGTAACCCACTGGTAACTAGACCTAGCTTTGAATATACTCCGTTGACTATAACCCTCTGTCGCCTGTCATTTAGCCACTGCCTAACCCATTCAACAATATTGGAATCCAAACTTAAAGATTGCAGTTTATTGATGAGCCTTCTATGTGGAACAGTGTCAAAAGCCTTACTGAAATCTAGGTAAGCAATGTCTACTGCACCACCCTGATATATCATTTAAACTAGGCTTGAACATTAGAAATAATGTGTAGGATGGTAAGACCATTGTATTCCAAGGAAATGCAAGAGAAAATGTAAATAGAGACTGGTATCTTGCAGATTTTGTGAAACTAATGTACTTTCAAACACACAAGCAATATGGATAAATAAAATGCCTTCTAAATGAAAAGACAAATTATCGCTAATCAAGAGTATGGGAACGGAATATGCTTCAACAATCTTTAGGACACAATGCATATACATATTACATTTATCTTGATATAAGAAAAGAGGGTTAAATGAGAACTATGTTTTCATAAATATAATTTATTTATCAGTTTCTTACTATATAAATCAATAACCAACTATATATACTTAACTTTGCATATGTTGTTGGGATAATTATATATGTAATATATGTAATATATATCAGCTACCCCTGAGGCTTGTATTCCCTCAGGCTCTCAATATAATAAAAAAATAACCTAACACTGTTTTAGAAGGTCACACAGACTAGTGTTAGTTACACTCACAGGATATCATGGGTATATAGCGCTCAGTGGTGTGTCCGCTCAATGTTGGTATCAACATCTCCTGTTCATTTTCTCCTTATGCAGTAAAAAGGGGGATTTCACTTCACTCTGACTGACACAGGGATCAAGGTTGTAGTCGTATAAATTTAGTAAAATTAAATAAAATGCAGTATTGGTCCTACACGTTTTGTCTATAGCACATAAGCCTATTCAGGGATCTTGCAAAATAAACATGTAACAAGGATCCGTTGGTGTGTGTGCTTTCTTCTTCAGCTGCATCCACTCTGTCTACATCTTCTAATCCTCTTTTCCGAATGGCACTTCTGCCTCAGCTGGTGATTGGTTACTCATTCTTCCAATTTCCAGGTTCTCAAGTCACTTAGAGTAAGTACATTATGCACCCATGTCTTGATGTACATGCGAGTATGTACCACACTTGTTAGTTTGTGTGTTGTTTTTATTGTTTAACTTTTGATCTTTTGTTAAACAAATACTCAAATAAAAGGTATAGGTCAGGAAAGGGTACAGGGAAGCAGTACCTTCTGGGTGTCCTCAAACTCTTATGGTGGTGAGTCAGTATGGAAAATATGAGTACAGAAAACAGAATATATTGTAGTATATTCTATAGGTGGTGAGGTAAAATAAGAAAAATGGCACTTACAATTTTTTATTTTAAATGTATTTAACTTTAACATGTACCCTCTACCCTTTCCTGACCTATACCTAGTTACTGCCAGATAGAAGAGACCCTGGTTTGGGAAGTACCAGCTGCCATACCTGGATCTAACAAGCACTAAGAACCGCACCATCGCACGTGAATACCCAAAACTACTCTGCTCTCATGGATGTTGAAATTGTATCTTTAAACTGAATTTGTGTTTAGTCTAAAAATATTAGTTTAAAAACTGACAACATACAACATGGTGTAATATTACAATGATATCATGTTTGTAACAAGGATAATAATACATATAAAAATGTATCACAGAAATACTATATGTTGGGGATAAAGAATATAAATGTTGCTTTGTCTTGTCGCGCTGTCATCCTTTTAGCTCACCATATGTGTCCTGATGTTGGAACTGCAAACCCTAAAATATAAAAGTATAAAGTTGAGATTAAATGGACACTGTCTGATATAATCTTTTATTTTACTTCTTTAAAAGAAAAATACTCCAACAATGATTCTGCACATTTAAAAAAAAAAAATACAATATGTATAACTAGTACATTGAATAATGGCAAAACACCACAAGTTTATATATCATGTAAGACAGTATCTCTAATTCTAATCTCTAGTCTAATGAATGCAGTTTCTCTGTATATCTATCTAAGGTCTGCAATTTAACTATTTTGATCAGTAACTAAACATTAATTGTCCTTATTGCTTATTGTTCTAAAATACAATCAGAGTACAATTTACAATAATTCATTACATAGGACATGGCTGTCCAACCTTAGGTGACCTGGGGGGCTGCAGAAAAAACTAAATTGCCTTAGGGCAGACTGTGTCAGGTCCTCGGTCAGTGACCGAGGGCCCGACACCAGGAGGGGACCCGGTGGCTTGCTCTGTACACCGCCGGGTGCGAGGCGGTGTACCCTCCCGTCTGCCCGGGAGGGAGAGCACCCATTGCAGATACCGGTCTGCGGTCTCGCGAATTCTGGCCAATCTGACCTGATCTCGTAAGATACATGATCTGCAGCTCTGCGCCCGGCAGAGCTGTAGACCGGTGGCCATGGCCAGCGGACCACCAGGTAGCCCACCGGACCACCACGTAACTTAAAAAGGTAATTAATCACCCCCATCCCACAGCATTAACCCTCTCCATCCCAGTATACCTCCCACAGCATTAAAACCCTCCCTCCTAGTATTTCCCAGCACATCATTAACCCTCTCCCTAACAGTATCCTTCCCACAGTATTACCCCCTTTCTCACAGTGTTTCCCCCACAGCATTAACCCTCTCACCCAGTGGCGTACGTACCGCGGTCGCAGGGGTCGCAGCTGCGACCGGGCCCGGCACTCCAGGGGGCCCGGCCGCCCTGCGGCCCCCCCGCGACCGAGTAGCAGCTGCCACGCTTTGCGGCCCCGGCCCGTGCGGCAAACCGCCGGGGCCGCATGTCAAGGGGTCCATCGGGTGGCCCATGCTGTCAGGGCCACCCGATGGACATGGATTGTAAGGGGGCCCGGTCTGCGCTGGGCGCTTTAAGAGCGCGACCGGGCCCCCTGTGATGACATCACACGCTGGGAGGAAGTGCCCGCACGTCACTCCTCCCAGCATACTGACAGCCCACGCGGGAGGAAACTGAAAGGAGGAGGGAGAGGGAGTCAGAGTGGGAACTCTGACTCCCATCAGGCTGAGCCACCACTGGACCCACACATGGTAGGAAACATTTTGTGTATATGTGTCTGTGTGTATTTATGGCTGTGTGTGTGTGTCTGTATGTGTGTATGTCTGTGTCTGTATCTGTGTGTATGTATGTCTGTGTCTCTGTGTGTGTATCCATATGTGTGTCTGTGTCTCTGTGTGTATGTCTGTCTCTGTGTGTGTGTGTGTGTGTGTGTGTGTATATGTATGTCTGTGTATGTATGATTGTGTGTCTGTGTCTCTGTGTGTGTGTGTGTGTCTGTTTCTGTATGTCTGTGTATGTGTGTGTGTCTATGTATGTGTCTGCGTGTGTGTCTCTGTATTTATGTGTCTGCATGTGTGTATGTATGTCTGTGTCTCTGTGTGTGTGTGTGTGTGTGTATCTGTATGTATGTCTGTGTATGTATGATTGGGTGTGTGTGTGTGTGTCTGTTTCTGTATGTCTGTGTATGTGTGTGTGTCTATGTATGTGTCTGCGTGTGTGTCTCTGTATGTATGTGTCTGCATGTGTGTATGTATGTCTGTGTCTCTCTGTGTGTGTGTGTATCTGTATGTATGTCTGTGTATGTATGATTGTGTGTGTGTGTGTGTGTCTGTTTCTGTATGTCTGTGTATGTGTGTGTGTCTATGTATGTGTCTGCGTGTGTGTCTCTGTATGTATGTGTCTGCATGTGTGTATGTATGTCTGTGTGTCTGTGTCTCTGTGTGTGTGTGTGTGTGTGTGTATCTGTATGTATGTCTGTGTATGTATGATTGTGTGTCTGTGTCTCTGTGTGTGTGTGTGTGTCTGTTTCTGTATGTCTGTGTATGTGTGTGTGTCTATGTATGTGTCTGCGTGTGTGTCTCTGTATGTATGTGTCTGCATGTGTGTATGTATGTATGTGTCTGTCGGGGGTATGTGTTTGTGTCTGTATGTATGTGTCGGGGGGGAGGGGCCCACAGTCAGGGGGGAGAGGTTCACGGTAGGGGGGGGGGGGGCCCACGGATCAGTTTCGCACCGGGGCCCCATAGAGTGTGTGTACGCCACTGCTCTCACCCCCAGTATCCCACACAGAATTACCCCCCTAGTATTCCCCTTCATCATACTTTTACTCCCCTACCTCGCAGTATCCTCATTATTTTTGAATCATAGCGGCCCACTGAGAAGGTGAGTGTTTTGTCATAACCAACTGAGCATGTTGGTTTTAGGTGCAGAGCCCTGCTGAAGAGCTCTTGGATGAAAAAAAGGTTCTCTGTTTGTTCTATGCAGAACAAGCAAATTTATTAACATGCTTGCACGGTGTTTGCTTGTGACATGTCTCCGGTGTCTCCATAAGTGGGATACCAAAGGACAAAAGTGTAAGGAAAGCGTATTGTACATATGTTTTGTGGGATTGAGTTGATTGTGGTGTGGTGTTTTGTGTAAATGTTGGTTTCAGTTGTGTTGTGTTTGTGGTATAATATGTATGCTAGGGGCTGTAGAGAGTGTGAGTATAGGGGATGTAGCGAGTGTGTGCATAGGGGCTGTAGTGTATGTGTCGTGTGTGTGTATAGATGATAGTGTGTGTAGGGGATGCAAAGTGTGTGTTTAGGGAAAGTAGTATGAGTTTGCTTACAGGGGATCTAGTGTGTTCATAGGGGATCCAGAGTGTGTATGTCATTATTGTAATGTGTGTAGGTGGTGCAGTGTGAGCCTATAGGGGATCTAGTGTGTGTGGAGAACCCGGAGTGTGCGTAGGGGATTTAGTGTGTGTGTGTGTGTGTATAGAGGATTCAGAATGTGTAAATGGATTCTAGTGTGTGTGTGTGTGTGTGTGTGTGTGTAGGGAATCCATAGTTATGTACGGGATCTAGTGTATATAAGGGATGTAGTGTGTGTGTCTAGAATGTAATGTGTGTAGAAGTGCACTGTGTGTAAGGGATGCACTGGGTGTGAAGGGTGCACTGTGTGTGTACTGTGTGTGTGTGGGGGGGGGTGCACTGTGTGTGTGAAGGTTGCACTGTGTGTGTGGGGTGCAGGGTGTGTACATTGATTCTAGTGTATGTGTGTATGTGTAGGGGATCCATAGTTATGTACGGGATCTAAAATGTGTATATAAGGGATGTAGCGTGTGTCTGTAATGTAATGAGTGTAGGAGTGCACTGTGTGTAAGGGATGCACTGGGTGTGAAGGGTACAGGGTGTGCACTGTGTGTGTATGGGGTGCACTGTGTGTGTGGGGTGCAGGGTGTGTGAGGGGTGCAATGTGTGTTTGGGGTGCTGTGCAGTGTTTGGGGTGCAGTGTGTGGTGTTTGGGGTGCAGTGTGTGTGTGAAGGGTGTACTGTTTGTTTGGGGTGCAGTGTGTGTGTGTGTGTGTTAGGGGTGCACTGTGTGTTTAGGGTGCTCTGTTGGGGTGCAGTGTGTGTGTGTGTGAGGGGTGATGTGGGAAGTTTGGGGTGCAGTGTGTGTGAGGGCTGCTGTGTGGTGTTTGGGGTGCAGTGTGTGTGTGAGGGGTGAAGTGGGGTGCACTGTGTGTTTAAGGTGCTCTGTGGTGTTTGGGGTGCAGTGTGGGTGAGGGGTACTGTGTGGTGTTTGGGGTGCAGTGTGGTGTTTGAGGTAAAAATAAATAACATATATATATATTTTTCTTATTTTTTTTTCTTATTATATTTCTGCCCCCCTCCCTTCTTACCTTACCTAGTGTGTGTGTGTGTGTGTGTGTAGGGAATCCATAGTTATGTACGGGATCTAGTGTATATAAGGGATGTAGTGTGTGTGTCTAGAATGTAATGTGTGTAGAAGTGCACTGTGTGTAAGGGATGCACTGGGTGTGAAGGGTGCACTGTGTGTGTACTGTGTGTGTGTGGGGGGGGTGCACTGTGTGTGTGAAGGTTGCACTGTGTGTGTGGGGTGCAGGGTGTGTAAATTGATTCTAGTGTGTGTGTGTGTATGTGTAGGGGATCCATAGTTATGTACGGGATCTAAAATGTGTATATAAGGGATGTAGCGTGTGTCTAGAATGTAATGAGTGTAGGAGTACACTGTGTGTAAGGGATGCACTGGGTGTGAAGGGTACAGGGTGTGCACTGTGTGTGCATGGGGTGCACTGTGTGTGGGGGGTGCAGGGTGTGTGAGGGGTGCAATGTGTGTTTGGGGTGCTGTGCAGTGTTTGGGGTGCAGTGTGTGGTGTTTGGGGTGCAGTGTGTGTGAATGATGCACTGTTTGTTTGGGGTGCAGTGTGTGTGTGTGTGTTAGGGGTGCACTGTGTGTTTAGGGTGCTCTGTTGGGGTGCAGTGTGTGTGTGTGTGAGGGGTGATGTGGGAAGTTTGGGGTGCAGTGTGTGAGGGCTGCTGTGTGGTGTTTGGGGTGCAGTGTGTGTGTGAGGGGTGAAGTGGGGTGCACTGTGTTTAAGGTGCTCTGTGGTGTTTGGGGTGCAGTGTGGGTGAGGGGTACTGTGTGGTGTTTGGGGTGCAGTGTGGTGTTTGAGGTAAAAATAAATAACATATATATATATATATATATATATATATTTCTTATTTTTTTTTCTTATTATATTTATGCCCCCTCCCTTCTTACCTTTGCCTGGGAGTGGGGAGCTTGCTGCAAGCCCTGGTGGTCCGGTAGGAAATCCCTGGTGGTCCAGTGAGGAGTGAACTCTACCCTCCATTTCCTGGGGTAGAGTTCACAAGAGATTGGAGTGTTGCCATAGTAACTACGGCAACGCTCCAACCTTGCTAAAGGAACCCAGCGGAGCTGCAGGATAGAGCATCACTGGGTCCTCTCTTCCTCCCCCGCCTGGTGGCCACAAGGGCCTGTGGGCCAGTGGGGAGATAGTTTGTCTCCATGCGGCTCATGAAGGCACACAGCAGGGCCGGGTTCTTTTCCTGGGGAGCGTTGCCATCTCTGATAACAGGGAACGCCACAGGACACAGCAAAATGTGCCACTAGACCACCAAGGACACTAGTATCCCCCTTCCTGACCACAGGTAAAAGTCAGGGAGGAGGAAATACACTTTTAAAAAAAAATGATCACCCCTCACAGCCCCAGAAATAAACACTGCACACACAACATGCACTACACAAATACACTGCAAAGAGGAAACTACATGCACTACTCATAGACACTGCATCCACTACACACACTACATGCACTACACACAAACACACATACACTGCACTCTCTACATGCACTACACACAGACACTGCATCCACTACTCTCACTACATACAGAACATACAAATTATGCTACAACTACAGCCAGAGAGCTCTCTTTATCCAGTGCTGCAAGCCCACCTTTCAATATAGCGACTGCTCCTTACACACATAAAATACAACCCTATTATTTTTCCACTTTGTTTGTTAGTGGGGCCTTATGTTTGAGTTTTGCCTAAGGCCTCATACAGTCTACAGCCGCCTCTCTACATTCAGATAACAATTTACATATTTTTAGCCACTTCCCTGCTTCCATACAGTTTTGGTGCAGGTGTTGGCTTCCCTGGAGTCTAGTGGCATCTGGCTGGGTCTGATGGGAGTCGGGTCCCGACTCCAGGCTCTCTCTCTTACACAGTTCTCCCCTCTATTCGTCTAACCCGCGCGGCTCACTGGTAAGCTGGAAGGAAGTGTATTGTACTCAGCTCCTCCCAGATTACCTTTACACAGAGCAGGGGACCCAGTAGCTGCGGCTGTTAAATGGCTATGGCGCCTGACTGGACTCCGGTTCAAAGATGGCCATCGGGTGGCCCTAAGTGCAAGGGCCTCTGCAGCTTGTTCGCGGTGTTCCCTCTCCTATGGTTCTTCAAAATCCAGTAGGTGGGCCGCATAAAATCTAACAGCCCTGACATAGGATCTAGAATACCACCAGGTACACACTTGAACTACTAGAATGGGTGAGCAAAAATAAATTATGATTATTTTCTGAAATATTACCTGGAATTTAACAAAAAATATGAGAAATACATGACAAGAGAAACAAAATTGAGTTGAATCTGACACTATAATTCTGTTACCTTTGTAGACACGGTATTAGGCTTTGAAATAGGAAATTGGTTTTGGCAATTCTGCACTAAGCATCAAATTGTAATTAACTTCTGCACCTTACATTATTTAATTTTTTTTCACGATTTTATAACCTTTTAAGGAAGATCATCACTGGATGTATAAGTATAAAAATTGCACTTGTGTTAGTCTGGTGTTAGTCTGGTGTAGTCTGAATAGTGCAACACTGTTTGTTGTGGAGGGTTTAGAACTTAAAACTTAACAAGCAAAATGTAGGCTGAAATAGTCAATTATGTGATTATACCCAAATTGGATTTTTTTTCCCCATATTTGCTATGTTTGCATTACATTTGGATTACATTTGTAATTTGGTTTTAAATTCAGTCATTTGATAGTTTGAGAATAAGTCCCTCTTTCATAGGATGTATGTAGACTAATATTTTACTCTTTGGTTCTGTGGGGGAAAATTCAAGCTCTTTTATAAGTTCTGGATTAATTTTTAATAGATGGCATTATGCAGTAATGATAATCACATCCCAAAAACAATGGCTTCGCTAAGAAATTAAAGAGTTAAAACTTACCTCATAAGATGGTTCTTCATTGGACACATGATTCTGAAATTCAGAAAATATCTCACAATAAATTAATAATGAATTGATAAAATACATAGTTTATCATATAAATTGTAACTTTTATAGATATCTTAAGAATTTAGTCTAGTAATTGCTGTGATCACATATAGGATTTGCGAGGTCTTGCAGTGAGGCCTCTGGCAGTAGTGTTTAAAATAGGTTAGTGAGGGAGGCCTGTAGCTGATCGTTGGTTACTGTTTCTGGCAAGCCCCTCACCCTGATATTATTTCTCCTGGACCTGTTATTAAGGTCTTCTATCTCTTCCTCTAGTGCTGCCAGTTTGCCATGTAGGTAAGTAATATCTTGGGAGTGGGAGGAGGTTGTTTCAGCCAGTTTGGTGAGTTTGGTCTCTGCATGGTCTGTGCGGTGTGACAGGGCCTCCAGATCAGTTTTAAGGGACTGAATTTGGCGGTTTAATTCTGCCTTAGTGTGTGCCTTAATTTCTGCAGTGGCTTTCTGCAGTAGATTTTGTAGGTCCCTTTTCGTTAGGGGGGAGTCTGCTGTGGCCGGGTACCTGCTTTGTGCTGAATCCCTTTCGGAGCCCTCCATATCTGAGCGGCAAGATGGCGGTTTTGGCGCGCTCTTCGGGCGGAATAACAATGCCACTGAAGGGGTTTTCTCCTTCCTCTTCTTCCCTCCACGCATGGGGGAGAGAGTGCCTGGGTCTGTGGAGGCTAGATTGCCTGTTTTGTCGGGTATATCTTGCCAACGGTAGCTGATGGTGGCGGATTGCGATGACGGGGGAGAGAGAGCCGCCGGACTAAGCGTCCATCTTCGATCGCGGTCAGGCTCCACCAATAAGTGATGTATTTTTAAAAATCTTTTTCCCGCATGTGGGTAAAGTCTCTTTAAACCCTTTAAGGACACATGTCATGTGTGACATGTCATGATTCCCTTTTATTCCATCAGTCCCTTAAGTGTGGTCCTTAAGGGGTTAATATATTACAGTTTTAAAATGCAGTTTTCTTCTTTTTCTGCTATACATATTCCATAATTGTTGTGCATAAGGGCATTTTTGACCTCAGTTATAATGACAATATGTGCTTCTGAGGAAAGAGAATATTGGCAACACACTGCACGCCATGTGATGACGTCATACTGGAAGTGACGTCACATCGGCAATAAGGAAATGCATGTCAGCTGATGAGGACCGGAACAGGATATAAAAACAAACGGAACAGAGTTGTGGACAAGCACTGTGGAAGGCTAATAGCTGAAACACGTCTGTTATCTGTTTTTACTACTTGAATTTGGACTTTTGGCTGTGATTTCTGTGTTTATACACTGCTTTATTTTATATCCTTATATTCTTTTTTAATAATAAGAAATAAATAGTTATTTTACTTCATCTATCCGGTATCCTGTCCTGGTACTCCATCGTTTAGCCTGTATAGGCACCCTATAAGCTGACAATATAGAGCCTGGCACGGCTCTATCTTTGTGAGTTTGATTCCACTTATTTATTACTGTTAGCCCAATTCCACTGATCTGTGCGTGGTCTCAACATTGGACTCAGAAAGAAGTCAACACTTCCTGTACCCAGCAGAGTTACAGAGCAATACATTGGAGCCAGTGGCTGGGCGCCACAATGTGAGTGTATAGGATTGCTTGTGTATGTATCTGTTACTGTCTGAGTGTGTATATGTGTGATAGTGTGTGTCAGTGTAACAGATTGTGTAATGTTGAGTGTATTTGTGTAACAGTGTGTGTATGTGTGCATGTATCTGAGAGTATGTGTAACAGTTAGTGTGTATATGTGAGTGTATATGTGTAATAGTGTGTGAATATGTGTGTAACTGTGTGTGTGTCTATCTGTGAGCATTTCTAAAAAAATACACTGAACAAAATTATAAACGCAATCCTTTTGGTTTTTCTCCCCATTTTTCATGAACTTAACTCAAAGATCTAAAAAAAATGTCTATGTACACAAAATGCCTATTTCTCTCAAATATTGTTCACCAATATAATTTGAACAAAGAGGAAAACATCTGTTTAAATATCTTGCTAAGAGGGAAGACATAATAATAAGGGAAGCAGACACAGGAGGGGAGATAGTGATACTATCCAAGGAGAACTACTTATTAGAATCAAATAACATCTTAAAGTATACCAAAACCTACAAAATTCTAGACCCCACCCAGGAATTTAATCTAGACCTAAAACAACTTTTAATGACAGCCTAAGATAATAATATAATTACACAACAAAACTTAAATTTTCTCCACCAAAAACTTCCAGTTATTCCTATTTTTTATTTTTTGCCAAAACTGCACAAATGCTTATGTTTACCACCCGGTAGATCTATAATTAGTGGGATAAATTCAGTAACAGGAAATCTATCAGCGTTTGTATATTCTTTTTTACAACAATTCGCACAGAGAGCAAGATCCTATATCAAGGATACTAAATTAATCCTTCAGGAACTAGAAAACATAGCATGGGAAGACAGCTACAGCTGGGCCACCCTAGATGTTGCATCTTTATATATACGGTAATTAACCATGAACTAGGATTGGAGGCCATTGCTGGTTTTCTGGAGGAATATATGCGTTTGGAACCGGGAATTAATTTATTTTTTTTCTGGTTTCAGTTAAATTCATACTAGAACATTACTCCTTTTTTTTTCGATGGGATTCTTTTTCAGTTTACAGATAACAGGGAACGCCATGGGCACCAGATTTGCCCCAGTTATGCCAACATATACATGAGGAAATGGGAGGAACTTTGGGTATGGTCGGATCATGACTGGAGGGTGAATCTAGTGCTCTGGCGGCATTTTATAGATGACATTTTAATTATTTGGAGAGGTTCCCCTCAAATGTTTGATGTATTTGTTCAGTATTTAAATAAGACTCCTTTTTTTTTTTTTTTTTTATTCTCTTTTATTTTCATATGACATATAACACATTGAACTTTTACCCAAATCTTTAAATTTCCACTCTGACAAAATTGTACAGATCAATACTGATTAATACATCATATGATCTACATATTGATACTCCAATATGTACGATTAAATCATGCATCTAAACCCAGTGTACTTAAGTTTCAGGTGATCCAAAAAATATTTCTTAATCATCGTAAAGGAGATATCAATATTTCTCTACTTAAGGCAGAGTCTCTTTGGATTTACTCCTTTCAAACATTATACCCTAAAGGACTCAATGAGGAGTTTAATTTTACTCCATTCATTCACTCATAAAGTGTGGGAGTTTCTCTCTCCCTTTTTTTCAGTTTCATATATATACAATTTGGAACCATAATATTGTTTTTCCTTAGCTCAATAACAAGTTTTAACATCCCATGTACATAATGTTAAGCTGTATATATTAAAACAGGGGATTAGGTTATGACTATGATTCCAATTTCAATTTGTTCAGTCACTAATTGTCAGGGTACCTGAAGTCTCTACCTCGGAGGAGGTTAGACTTCCCGACGGCCGTCCTCTCAGGGGGGCTGATTCATCCAATCCTCACAGCTCTCATAGTTATTCTCACGCCGGCCGCGATAGCCCCGCTTCCTTTTATGACACAACGCTCAGGAGCCGACGTCATGACGGCAATCACATCCCGACCTGTCAATCTAGTTCGGAACAACGAATCAGGGCTCGGCAAGGGCGGAGTCATCAATTAAAGAACCAGGGTATAAAAGAGGGATGTGTGTAATGGTTCATTGCCCTGTCGTGGTTCTAGCTTGTCTGGTTCCTCAGTGCTCTTTTGTCTATTGTTCTATTTGGTTTTGACTCGGCTTGTACTATCGTTCCTGTTTACCTCTCGTGTCCTTTGACCTCGGCCTGTCTCTCGCTTACCTGTTCTCTCGTTCCCTCGACCTCGGCTTGTCTCTGACCATTCTTTGCTTTCTCCTTACGTTAGTCCGGCCATTCTAAGGTCCGGTATACGTACTCCTCTCCTGTTCGTACTCTGCGTGTTGGATCCCTGTCCCGATCCTGACACTAATCAAGACAATTATTTTCTTACATGGACAGACAGAATTACATTTGCCCTGCTTATTCTTTCCATCTGTACCAGGACATACTGGACTATCATTGGAACTTTTGGGAATTTATTTCAACAATCTACAGCTATTGTGGGTTGAATTTGACTATTTATTATCACAACATATCTTGCTTAGTATATACTCAGCAGGACGATCTGTAGGAGATGACATCTCCCGTTTCACCACTCTACAGATAATGGTTACATATGTCTCAGATAGTAATAAAGGTGTTCTCACTCCTTACTGGAACATTGGGCAATTAAGTTAACATGGTAACATATTTGTTACAAATAAGTTGCTGAGTATTAATTTATAATGCTTCCCACCAGACTCCCTTTATGAACCACTCGAGATACTAGTCATTGACAATTCAGCATTAAGTTATATACAGCTTTACTTTACTCTTTGCCAAGTATTATTTCCATTATATTATTATAATTTGTCATTCAATTTAACATAAGGTATATCTGTATACTACTAAATTCTTCACTGCTTGTCTAGTATATTTACATTGGATTACATCACTATATTATATAGTTTTTTTGTTTCATTTAATTTATAGAATTAACCTCTTTCCCTGTATACCCAGCTACTTGGGGTTAACTGCTGGAAGAACTAGGCTCCACCCCCTCTTATCATGTTGGCAAGATTAGTAGCCTATCACTATGGAGGGCGGAATATTTAAATGACCGTTACACCTAGATTCGGTTCCCTTGGAACAGCCGACATTCGGCGAAACGCGCGTCGGGACAAGATTAGCTGAGGGTGGAGGAGTTAGACAGGGAACAATGCTGCAGCTGTTAGTTCACTCCTAGTTTAGCCACCCTCTTTGTTTTTATTGATATTTAGACAGTTAGCCACCTAGAATTTTTGGCTACATTTTTATTACAGCCGAGGGGTTGGGAATTTTACTACCACGGTGGTACTGGGTGATAGGAGTTGGGGGGTTATACTTTCTGTTAATTGATACAGTTTACACTTTTATATAAAGAGAAAAGAGTGTATTCCAAAACCTGAAAAAATCAGGTAAAAAATACACAAGGGCGGGTTAAATGAGAAGAAAGCGAGATAACTGGGTCTTACACCTAAAGACTACCAATGTCTAACTACATTATTGTCTCTACTAGACGATAATGATACTGACTCCTCACCAAATCGTACCAATGTTAAACCTAAAAGCGCTATACACCGAACTTTGCTGGCTTCAGAAATATTGAATTATTTCTGGAAGCAGCTAAGAATGAAATAGACAAAATTAACATAAGATCTTCTCATCTTTACTCTCACATGAATCTGAATAGGAAAGAGAAACAGGCTTTGGAAGTCCTCCAGAATAATGCTAGCATTAATATCAAGCCAGCAGACAAGGGGGGTAATGTGGCTGTATTAGATGTTCCACAATATATAGGGATGGCAGAACGCGTCCTTGGTGATGCTGAAACCTACAGGGTCCTGAGATCTGACCCTACTAATGAGTATTTGACTCAGTATAAATAAATCCTGGATCTTGGCCGCAGTGGAAGGTTGCTGTCTGGGGACGAGTACAAATTCATTCTCAATCGTCACCCTAAGATAGCAACCTTCTACTTCCTGCCCAAGATTCACAAGAATCTACAGGACCCACCTGGTCGCCCCATCGTCTCTGGGGTTGACAACTTAACCCAGAATGGCAGCTTATACATCGACAGAATCCTGAGACCTCTAGTTGAGACTTTACCGTCATATATAAGGGATACCAAGCAAGCTTTAAATCTACTCTCTAATCTCAAACTGTCCCCTAATGTACATCTATGTAGCTTGGACGTAGAATCTCTTTATTCGTCCATCCCTCATGATAGGGGTTTGGAACATGTGAAGTTCTTTCTGAACCAGAGACAATGTCGTGATGATCTCCATGCAGATTTTGTAGCACGTCTCCTAGAATTTATTCTGTCACATAACTACTTTTTGTTCAACACCAAATTCTACCACCAGGTGAGAGGTACTGCTATGGGGACGGCTTGTGCCCCCTCATATGCAAACCTCCACCTGGGCTGGTGGGAACGGCAGATCTTTTCATCTGAAGATCTGAAGGAGTATCTCCCTAAGATCCTATGGTGGGGCCGCTACATCGACGATGTGTTGTTGGTATGGCAGGGGACCCCACAAGAATTCATAGACTTAGTGAGATGCCTGAATCAGAACACTGAAAACCTCAGATTTACTTCCGAATTCGGGGGACGTACTATTAATTTCCTGGACATTACCATCTCCATTGATGTTGATGGGACTGTTCGTTCTACCCTTTTTAAGGAAACCGACCGCAACGAATTCCCTCCTACACTGGAGAAGCTATCACCCTAGGCCCCTCAAAGAGGGGATTCCGGTTGGCCAATATGTTAGGCTCCGCAGAAATTGTAGCGACTTATCTGACTTTAAGGCACAAGCGAGCCAACTTCGTATCTTTTTTAAAGAGAAAGGCTATCCAAACCGCTGCCTTAAAAAGGCATATAAAAGAGCGCTTGGAACTGAAAGAAGTGAACTTCTCTGTGATCGAACCATCAACAGAAAATCCGATGATAAAGGCAACATTCGTATGATTGCTACATATGATACAGGCTGGTCGGAAGTAAGGAAATGTCTGGACAGATTCTGGCCAATTTTGCTGGATGATGTCCATTTAAAAGAGGTTATAGGCCCACGCATTAATATCACTGCCAGAAGGGGGCGCAATATTCGCGACTTACTAGCACCAAGCCATCTGTCCATTAAACCACCTCAGAGAGACACTTGGCTAGGCAAACCTCCTTGTGGCTCCTACGGCTGCGGCAGATGCGTGGCCTGCAAGTATATCTCTAAAGAGTCCAAAACAGTGAGTGATAGTACAGGTCAGCTCTCAATTAAAATTAAGAACTTTTTTAATTGCAATACACGGGGTCTCGTGTATTTACTTTCATGCTCCTGCGGACAAAAGTATGTAGGCAAAACATTCAGAGCCTTCAAAGAGCGAATTTTGGAGCACGTGAGATCACCAAAATATCGTCTTGAGACACCCATCTCACGACACCTTATAGAAAATCATCATGGTGATCCGAGCAATTTAAAATTCTGTGGCCTGGAATGGGTCAAGAGACACCCGAGACGTGGTGACTATGATAGACTACTTAGACAGAGGGAGTCCAGATGGATCTTCAGACTAAAAACACTACAACCTCTTGGTCTCAACGAGGGGTTTTCGTTTGCTCCGTTTATTTAATCTTAATCTTAAACTCCATTTAGATCAATGTAAATCATGGTATCACCTTCTTCCATACATGTGTCTGTATATCATTAACTTACAGCACATAGACTCTTTAATCAACTTGAGACTTGTCCATCTAGTGTACATAACCACTTACATCCTAGGTACCCGTTCACTTTTCATCCTATCTCTCTCTCTAGTTACTGGCTTGATTTATCCTCTTATGATCTTAGACATGGCCATAGTGAGGGATATCGGGTTTAATAATAATTAATAAGTGATAGAGGGTCTCCTATATTTGTTTGGACGTTTATATGTTGCCATGGTTTCTCAGTATACCTATGGCTAGTCATGCCTTCTTTATTACTATTTATTATTTATTTGTTGGAAACATTCCTTGCTCTAATTTAGCAATCTAGTTTCTAACACCCATATGAGAACAAGTCAACACTGAAGTTTGATTGAGATATACTCTCACTACCTGCCTGTCATATAGTTTATTACATTACTTTATTATTTTCACATTTATTCAGTTCAATTCCTTTCTCCTCTCCCCTCCTAGCCTTCTCTTTTATTTACTTTACTCTTTGACTACTCTATATTGTCAGATAACTATGTAGTTAATTACTATTTTTCACTATTTTTCTTTATCTACCCTATAATTCTGACTCTATTTAAATTTTTAAATATATTTTCCCCACCAGGGGGCGCCCACTTCCGGGTTTCGGCTGAATGCCGTGTTGTGGAATGTCCTCTCGACACACCCTATTGGCGGAGATACGTTTGCTCCGGCCAATGGGCGCGCGAATGGAATGGCGGGGAATCTTTTTAAGGAGGTAAGGGGGTATAGAGGGGGCTGTGCTGGACTACCGTTATGAGCCCTTGAGAAAGGCGTAATTTTTCGCCGAAACGCACGTTGGGCTATGGGTATTTAATTACCATTGTTATACAATTTTGCATCCTGCTTTTGGTAGCTTTGCTACCACTATATACTAAATATTAGTGATTCCACTTATACTATATACTTTATTTTTTGCCAGCTGAATCCCTGCTACTCACTAAGCAGCCTGCTTTCATGTAGGACTATCTATCTTGAATTTCATCCTTTTGTTTTCCATTATACTTACCTCTTCCTGTCCTTTCGATTTCTTAATACTTGAGACATATTTTTTTTTTTTGGGGGGGACAGTTTGAACTGGTATACTTTATACCTAGGTGTATGATCCTGGTTTATACCTGAGGATCATGTTTCACCAGGGGAACTTTAGGTTGTATTTTATACGTTGTGTTCCACCTATTTGGAAATTTTGATATACACACCGGCCCATTTTCTATAGAACTTTGAAGATGCAGTTGGCTGTTTTTTGCTGTTAACGTTTGATTATATTATGGCCACTATTAACATTTCTTAAGACCCACTGCATCTATCTATCAAGTACACGTAATTTGCGGCTGGAGTCTATATCTCTAACTGTGTTTTTTGTCCATATTGACTGTTCTGATCAGTCTAATGTACCTAGGCAAGTGGTGCTACCTTTACTAATTACTTATTAAAATTGTTTATTATTTTTCCGTGGTTTGCACCGTGTCTTTGAGACATTTTTAATGTGATATATATTTGTATATATTGCTCCACTGGGGTATTGGTTATGTAGGGATTTACTCTCTGGTTAGGTGAGTTATCTCCCTCATTTCCTTTATTTTGTATTTTATGCAGTTTACACTTTTACCCTTCAAAATCCCTGCACCACCGGTGCCACTACCCGATAGGGGTGAAACCGTTTTGGCAAATATCTCCATTTTGTTTTTCCCCTCTGTTTTTTCTACTATTTATCTCTATATAGCGACCCTGCTTTCTTTTTAAATATTTTTCAATTAAAAGTTATATTTTATTAATTTTTGGGTTGCTGTTAGAGTACAAGAAACCTGCAGGGATACTATTCAGATCTATTGTGCCCTCAAGGTTTGCTTGCACTCTCTTCCTTTAGTTTTCCTTTAATCATCCATACCAATTGATGTAGAATTTTTGTTTCAGTCATTTCTGTTTCTAACAGGTACCATCCCTCTTTTTTTTAGTGCTAGATAGCTGAGTTTTATATAAACTGAAGAACATATTAGATAGGTATGCAAAATTCACATTTGGAAAGTTTATTCCACCTGCACTAGTCTTTTGCATCAATTGTTTTTTGTTGATTCTTGGTCTTTTTCCTTTCCATATAAAATTCACAAAATCTCTCTGTACCATATCCTACCAAGGTTAGGGCAGTTTTAAGGAAATCATGTGGAAAAGATAAGCCCATTTGGGGAGAAGGTATGCATTAATCAGATTGATTCTTCCCCACCATGATAATTCAATGTGTCTCCATTTCTTTTAAGAATCATGAGTATTTAAAAAGTTCATTTGAATGACTTCAGATGGACTATCAGAAATTATTATGCCAAGATTTGGTAATTGATTTTTAACCCAATTGAATCTAAATCGTTCCTCTAAGTAGGTTCTACTAATTCTTGGAATATTAATGACCAGAGTAGTTGATTTATGTACATTTATTTTGTAATTTGAAATTGTACTATATTTCTCCACCTCTTTCATAAATGCGTCTAATGATTCGACAGGGTCGGTTAGTGTCAAAATCAGATCGTCTGCATACAGATTTAGCTTATACTCTTTACTTTTATAACTGAATCCTTTTATTCGTGGGTTGTTCCTTATATTGTTAGCCAGAATTTCCATTGTCATTATATACAGAATAGGGGATAGTTGGCAACCCAGTCTAGTTCCATTATGTAGAGTGAACCATCCCGCACACATATTAGGGGTCACCGTTCTTGCCGAAGGACCCTCAAAGTGCAAGGATTGCCTGCAGCATCCAACCTCGTATGCCAAATTTTTCCAACGTCTTTTTCAGAAACCCCCAACTGACCCTGTCGAATGCCTTCTCTGCATCGACGGCCAAAAGAAGCAAAGGAGTTTTGTTTTTATTAGCTACATCTAATATGTCTATTAGCATCCTAGTGTTGTCAGCAGCTGCCCTCCCTGGAACAAATCCAATTTGATCATTATTTATGATATTATTTAAAACCTCCTTTAATCTGTTCACCAAAACTGATGAAAAAAAAACGTGTTTATCAGAAATATTGGTCTGTAATTTTCCACTTTTGTTGGATCCTTATTTTGCTTTGGAATTGGAAGAATATTTGTTCTCAGCATTTCAGTGGGAAATCTACCTATCGACACGATATTGTTAAACATGTTAGTCAAATGATTGCTGATAAGATCTTTAAAGGATTTATAGAATAAATTTGAGAAGCCATCTGGCCCTGGAGTTTTAGCAGATTTAAGATTATGAATTACTTCCTCTACTTCTTGGATAGTAATGGGGACGTTTAAGTGATTGCTATATTCTTTCGATATCGAAGGGGTTTCAGTATTGGCCATATATTATATTATTGTTCCCCTGTTATGGGGTTTGGAAGATTATACAAATCTCCATAATACCTATTAAAGAGTTCCCCTATCTCTTTAGGATTAAAAAAATCCCCTTCATCATCTACCACTTTCACTATTTTACTTGCTGCCAGTTTATCCCTCAATTTTTTTGTCATTACCCTATCTGCCCGATTCCCTTTGCTATAATACTTGGCTTTAATTTATTTAAGATTGTACCATTTTTTTCTAATAACAGATTATTAATTTGGTTCTGTACCTTTTTTAAAGCATCTGTGTTTTCTCTAGAGGGAGGTTGTTTATTCTTTTTAGAGGCTTTTACTAGGTCCGATTGTAATGATATCACTGTTGCATTATTTTCTGCATTATATTTTCCCTGCATGCTGATTATATTCCCTCTCATAGTGGATTTGAAGGCACCTCAATTGTTGATATAAGAGGTGTCTTTGGGGTCATTTTCCATAAATAAATCTCTAATTTGTTGATTAAATATTTCTAAATAAGATTTCTTGCGTCATAAGTAATCATTGATACGCCAAGAGTCTCTATTAATTTTGTCCCATTGATTTTTAATTTCCCACATGTTAATGCTGTGATCTAACCAGGAATTATCTAGAATCTTTTATATTTGTTAAGGCGGTTACGTTTCCCCAGACCATATAAATGCACAAATAAGATAGATGTACTCTGGAGAAAAAAGTAAAGTCTGACAACCCCGGGTGTATCGTTCTCCATAAATCAAAGAGATCATACTTATTCATATAACTCCTCATTGTTTTGGCCATCTTATCTATTTTGTGATCTGGAATTAACTTGGTAATTTTTTTTATCCATTTTAGGATCTAGCACACTTTTAAAATCCCCTGCGATTAGACATATACCTGTTTTATGTACTTCAACTAAATCCATTTTTTTTTTCAATATTAAAACTGAGGATTCATTTGGGAGATATATATTTATTATAGTATATGATATCTCATTTATCTTACAACAAACCATTATATATCTACCCTCTGGATCTCTAAGATGATATAGGGTTTCTACTTTCAATGACTGAGAAAATACAATTGCTACTCCTTGTTTTTTTTGTCTTTAAGTGAAGCATGAAACAAAAGAGGAAACCTTGTGCCACCCCATTTAGGATTATCTGATTCTTTCCAGTGGGTTTCTTGAAAGAACCCCACCTCCACTTTGTTTGACAACATGAAATTATAAATGAGAGATTTCTTGTTAGGAGAGTTTAGACCCTGAACATTAACTGACATCATTTTCACCATTACCCCTGAAAGGTATACCTTCCACTGCCCCAAAGGTGAATGCAAAGCAATAAACACAATAAAACATATACCAAATCACATAAACAACATTAAGTCTTGTGGGTAGAACACCCAGTCTGACCCGGCTTGACCTCACGCTTGGAGAGTTGGGGAACACCCCCATATCCACAACCTCCTGGAGCCAGTCATACCTACGTGGTAAGGATACCCTAGTATCCATACCTCAGTAATTGTGTCAACTCATGACACTGGTGGGGGGGGGGGCAATATAGCTTACGCAAGATGTACTCTTTTCTATCTCATATGGTTTACACTTTTATTTTCATTTTCTTCCCTCTTCCTCTCTTCACCTCTGTCCCTTTGCCCCTTCCTTGCCTATTTATCTTCTCTCATTAAATTATTATAAAAAGAGCTATGGAAAAAAATAAAAAAAATAAACTTCTGCCACTCAATTAATTAATAATATTTTTGATACCGTATTACATTTACACTTCACATTCTGCATTTTCTGTATTTGTAGCTGTATCGTTATATCATCGTTGCATATAACAATATTGTTTACCTCCTTTTATTATTTATCCCCCCAGTTTGCCTAGCCTTCCCATATATCATTATCCTTGGATCTCACTTATTGTGATCCTAAGTAATTAAACATATTACCCCTTGCTTGTGCTCAAGTGTTGCTTGTTATTACTTTAGTGACTTTTATTTTTACGCTCAAATTATGAATCTGGTCTGCTTATAATAGTGAAATTGTGCACTCTTCCCCCTTCCTTATCCCACTCCTACTCCCTCCATTTCCATTCATTTTTTTCTTGTTTAGACTTAGTGATTATAAATAGATAATTGAGCGTCTTCGCTCAGTGCGTGTGTTTTATTTCCCTTCCTTCCTCTCTATCTTCCCCTTTTTTAGGGCATATTACTAAAGTGCAAAATATTTTTAGAACGTATCAACCCTCCTAGTTGTTCTGTATACAGCACCACTCTGAGAAGTATATAAGTATATAGAGAGCCTATCTAAACATCCAATGTTTCTAATCTCTAAAGATCAGTGTACCATCACCCTTATGGATACAGTCAGGTTGGACAAAAAAACAACAACGCCCCCCTTCTCCTTTGCTTCTTCTTATTAATTTTGACCAGATATGTTTTGCTCTACCATCCATTTGATCAATACCTCAGAAGTTTAACATTTTTCCATCTTCTCTTTCCATTGCACTTTAATGGACTTTGGAATCCCCATACATATTTCACTTCTTTAGATCTCAAGGTGTACAGTTGTTGACTGAATCCTTTACGCCATTTTCTAATGTGGAATGATAAATCCGGGAAAGTTATTAACCCTTCAAATTTTTCTTCTAAATCTGGTTTTCTTCTCGTAGATAGCATAATCCTATTTTTAAGATAGAAAGATTAAAATTTAACTATGACATCTCGGGGTAAATAATCTGCTCTATTTTGGGGTCTTGGTAATTGGTGGAATCTTTCCAAATCAGAGTCCTTTAGATCTTCTTCAGATATTTATGCCCCAAAATACTCCATTAAGTATTCTTTCAGTGCTTTATCCAGAATGGATTCAGGGATATTGGATCTTCTAGAGTGATCTTCCATGTAATTAATCTTGCCTTCTAATTCGTCCACTGTTAGTTGTATATCTGAGACAGTTGTTTGAAGAGAGTTATAATTTGATTCCATTTGCATGTAATTTGACTCTATTGAGCATAGCTTCCCTTGTGTATTTTGCAATTCTTGCTTTACTTCAGCCGAACTGCTCTGAATATCTTCTTTTATGCACATTCAAAATGTATCCAGATACTCTGTCAGCATTTCTTCAGTTAGAGAATTCTGATCTTGGGCTTCTTAAGGGGGATTAAATTTAGTGGGGGTTAAGGTATCACGTGTTTTCAGATTTGTTTGAATTTTTTTTCTGAGAGGGAGAAAGAAAACATAAGAACCTTTTTTCTGGTATAATTTCTTTTTTCTCCCTTTTCCTCTTATCTTCCTGCATTTTTTTAGTTGCCATAATTCTTTAATGTTTTATTTTTTTTCAGGATTTGAAGAGTTTCCTGCTCCAATCTGCTTACATAAATCTTTGCTTTATTTGTTGTTGTACTAGCTTCAAAGCCCAAAGATTTTTATTTCTGTCAACTAAATTCCTGTATTAATATTCTTTACGCAGGTTTTACTTTTAGTTTGCAACTTGTCTTATTATTGCACATGTTAATCACCACATCTTTATAAGTCCCAGCCAATTTTTATCAATTACAGACACTGCATGTATTTCCTTTTTATAGCCAGCAACCAGCCGGTTCACCCCAATTCCTGTGTTAATATTCTTTGCATAAACTATATTTTTGGTTTGCAGTATGTCTCATTGTTTAGCACCGTTAGTTAGCACAGCTTTAACAATTTCAACCAATTTTATCAGTTACAGAAACTGAAAGGTACACTTATGTTTCTTAGATGTTTCTTTGGTGTTTCCTGGGCGTTTCCAAGCGGTTTCAATCAGGGCCGGACTGGCCCACCGGGATACCGGGAAATTTCCTGGTGGGTCAGCACTCTAGGGGGCCGGTGCGTGGCCGCCTAGCGTGCGCCAGCCCTGGCCGCAATTACAGGGTGACCGGAAGGAGGGGATGCGCTCCCCTCCTGCCGGTCACAGAATGTAGCATGGCCAAGCAGGCAGACCGGGTAGGGGAGCTTCTGTTCCCCTACCCGGTGTAACAGGAAGCAGGAAGCGAGAACGCTCCTCCTGCGAGCAGGCAGGTTGGAGCGTTGCCGTGCGTTACCATGGCAACACTCCGACCTGCCTGCTGTTCTCGCGGGAGGAGAGCCAAGTCAGCCTGTGGCCAGAGGAGCTGCAGGCTGAACAGCACGTACCACCACAGGACCACCAGGGATTGAACATTAAAGAATAGTCGTTCCCCCTCTCCCCTGACTAAAGGACCAAAGGACCATTTTTATATTTTATAAAATCTGGTCACCCGAGACACATGGAAGGTTGGGAGGGGGCATAGGGACACATGGAGGGCTGGGAGAGCTATAGGGACACATGGAGGACTGGGAGAGAGGGCTAAAAGGACACATGAAGGGCTGGGGGGCTAGTGGGACACATGTGGGGGCTACTGAGACACATGGAGGGCTGTGAGGTATTTAGACACATAGAGGGGCTGGGGAGTAAAAAAGACACAGGGAGGTGTGTAGGAAAGAGACAGACGGATTGGGAAAGGGGAACAAGAGACAAACAGAAGAGCTGAGGAAGATGAACAAGAGACACACAGAGGGAGTGGGGAAGGAGAGAATGAGACACACAGAGGAGCTGTGGGGAAAGATACAAATAGAGGTGCTGGGGATGAGAGACACGTGAAAGGGGATTGGGGGAGAAAGACAAACAAACTTCACTTGTGTCTCCTGCTCTCCCTGTAACTCAAAGTCGGCTGGTGAGAGAAAGACGTGATATTAAAGGGACACTATAGTCACCAGAACTACTACAGTTTAATGTATTGGTTATGGTGTCTATAGCCTGTCCCTGTAGGCTGAGCACTGTAAATGCTACCTTTTCATAGAAAAGGCAGTGTTTACATTGCTGTCTAGGCACATCTCTTACAGTCACTCAGACGACCACTAGAGATGCTTTCTAGTCCAGTGCTGCACAGTGTGCAACACCTATGTTGAGCATCTACACTCTCTGCATGGAGGTCCTGAATGCTCCCGTAGAGATGCTATGATGCAATGTATCTCTATGAGGAGATGCTGATTGGTGCGGTGAAGCACAGCATTTTGCCACACATACGCAATAGCCTCCCAATGCTTTCCTATGGGAGATCATCCAGTTGTCGGCCAAAGTGAAGAGCACACTCGTTACTACAAAATGAGCAAGATAACATAATGTATTTACTGCTGTGCAATACATTCACAATTTCAATCCAAATGACCAAATATTTCTTAATGAATCAAAGTAGTTGGACTAAAACTTGGATTATATGCAAATGCAGTCTGCGTCTGTTTAAAATAAATCTGCTCTGCTTTATTTTGAAGCCCTATAAGTGCTTTCTTTCATGTTTGAGTGATAGTTTTCAGTTTTCAGTTTTTTTCCCCGCTTCCATATCTGCGCACTATGCTGACGCGATACATTACGGGGCTGGTATGAAATTTTTTTCCAGGGCTGCTTTTCATTCCCAGTCCGGCCCTGGTTTCAATCCCTTTTCGTGCCCTTCCCCTTTAATCCCCCTTCGCCTGCTGGAACGTTTGGCGACTCCGTGCTATATGGTTTTGGCCCTTTGTTCTGTCTCGTTATTCCGTCTCTGAACTCTCTCTCTCACTGCTGACAGGTACCGCTGACAGGCTTGGCGTTGTCTCCTCATGTTACTCGTTTGCGGCTACCATCTTCTTCGCCACATCGCCCTTCCTCCTACGTCGACGTGTATGCGTGCTTATGACATACGTTCTCGAATGAGAATCTAACTAAGACTCCATTCAATTTAAAATTTACCCCAGAGTGGAATGACAAAAAGTCAATTTCCTAGATGTGAGCCTATTCAATCAGGATAGAGATGTTAAGTCCTACTGTTTCTTTAAACCAACAGATGGCAATAGTTAAAATCTGCCATCACCAACTGTTGCTGATGGAGTCGATTCACTCGAGTGAGACGGAATTGTTCATACATTTGAGATTATCAATTGCAAGCCAACCACATAAAGAATAAACTCATGCAAAATGGATACAAAAGGAACCCCCTAGAAAGAGAAATAAAACTGGATAATAATAAAGAAAGAAACCTACTGCTTATGGATAAACCAAAAAATATCCAAAATAAGAATTTCCAACAGAGTTTTAGAACAAGATATAATAAAGATCATTGGAAAATAAAGAGAGGTCTGGCCAAACATTGGCCCATCCTCCTGCAGGACCCTACACTGTGTGCAGAATTATTAGGCAAATTAGTATTTTGACCACATCATCCCCTTTATGCATGTTGTCTTACTCCAAGCTGTATAGGCTCGAAAGCCTACTACCAATTAAGCATATTAGGTGATGTGCATCTCTGTGATGAGAAGGGGTGTGGTCTAATGACATCAACACCCTATATCAGATGTGCATAATTATTAGGCAACTTCCTTTCCTTTGGCAAAATGGGTCAAAAGAAGGACTTGACAGGCTCAGAAAAGTCAAAAATAGTGAGATATCTTGCAGAGGGATGCAGCACTCTTAAAATTGCAAAGCTTCTGAAGCGTGATCATCGAACAATCAAGCGTTTCATTCAAAATAGTCAACAGGGTCGCAAGAAGCGTGTGGAGAAACCAAGGTGCAAAATAACTGCCCATGAACTGAGAAAAGTCAAGCGTGCAGCTGC
Source organism: Pelobates fuscus (assembly GCF_036172605.1). Classification (NCBI taxonomy): domain Eukaryota; kingdom Metazoa; phylum Chordata; class Amphibia; order Anura; family Pelobatidae; genus Pelobates; species Pelobates fuscus. The sequence continues at coordinate 33,392,140 of NC_086327.1, forward strand.
CAAGATGCCACTTGCCACCAGTTTGGCCATATTTCAGAGCTGCAACATCACTGGAGTGCCCAAAAGCACAAGGTGTGCAATACTCAGAGACATGGCCAAGGTAAGAAAGGCTGAAAGACGACCACCACTGAACAAGACACACAAGCTGAAACGTCAAGACTGGGCCAAGAAATATCTCAAGACTGATTTTTCTAAGGTTTTATGGACTGATGAAATGAGAGTGAGTCTTGATGGGCCAGATGGATGGATTGGTAAAGGGCAGAGAGCTCCAGTCCAACTCAGACGCCAGCAAGGTGGAGGTGGAGTACTGGTTTGGGCTGGTATCATTAAAGATGAGCTTGTGGGGCCTTTTCGGGTTGAGGATGGAGTCAAGCTCAACTCCCAGTTTCTGGAAGACACCTTCTTCAAGCAGTGGTACAGGAAGAAGTCTGCATCCTTCAAGAAAAACATGATTTTCATGCAGGACAATGCTCCATCACACGCGTCCAAGTACTCCACAGCGTGGCTGGCAAGAAAGGGTATAAAAGAAGAAAATCTAATGACATGGCCTCCTTGTTCACCTGATCTGAACCCCATTGAGAACCTGTGGTCCATCATCAAATGTGAGATTTACAAGGAGGGAAAAAAAACAGTACACCTCTCTGAACAGTGTCTGGGAGGCTGTGGTTGCTGCTGCACGCAATGTTGATGGTGAACAGATCAAAACACTGACAGAATCCATGGATGGCAGGCTTTTGAGTGTCCTTGCAAAGAAAGGTGGCTATATTGGTCACTAATTTGTTTTTGTTATGTTTTTGAATGTCAGAAATGTATATTTGTGAATGTTGAGATGTTATATTGGTTTCACTGGTAAAAATAAATAATTGAAATGGGTATATATTTGTTTTTTGTTAAGTTGCCTAATAATTATGCACAGTAATAGTCACCTGCACACACAGATATCCCCCTAAAATAGCTATAACTAAAAACAAACAAAAAACTACTTCCAAAAATATTCAGCTTTGATAATAATGAGTTTTTTGGGTTAATTGAGAACATGGTTGTTGTTCAATAATAAAATTAATCCTCAAAAATACAACTTGCCTAATAATTCTGCACTGCCTGTATAATGAATACCATTTTGCCAAAGAATCCTACAATTTTTTTAAAGAAGAATTGTAGCCTAAAATATATTTTGTGCCCTAGCTACGTAAGAGGTATCCAAACTACTAAACAAGATAAAGACCCGAGAGATGCAGGTTTTAGAGGATGCGGTAAATGTAAAGCCTGCCAAACTATGAATTTGGCAAAAACATGTATTTTGAGAGTTATATAAAGAAGGAATCGAGCCCCATTGGAGAGGAGGGGATAGACTGAGATCTTTATGCCAAAGGGAGACTTTTTGGATTCATAAATTGCAGACGCTGGAACCAAAATGGTTTGAACGTAGATATTGACCTGGTCTGTTTTTTGTAAATGAGATAAAGCATATATGGATGGATGTATCCCACTGGATGGGCTCATATGATTTGAATATACTTAGTGATGAGAAAAAAAAGTTTCCCCTCCCCCAATATCATGTGTATATATATATATATATATATATATACACACACACATTTATTTATCCACTATTAGATGCTCTTGAAGATTTACAAATTAGCACAACTAACTTAAGTATATAAATTAAAAAAAAATTGTAAAAAACGTTTTTTAGATTTTAGATTTTTTTAGATCGTTTTAATTTTTTTTATAATTTTGTATTATGTAAAGTAGTAGCACATGATGACTATCTAAGTCCCTGTGAGCTGGGAGATGATGAAATTCAGTTTAATACATTAAAGTAATAATTAAAAGTAATATTGGATTATGAGGTGATAGCATCCAACCAATAATGATTTTGAGCTGGTCAGGTGGGAGAATTCATACTAACATGCATATATGTAAATAAAAAAATATATATAAATTGTAATTTACTGCACTAGTTTAAATAATAAAGATGTTTTATACCTAGGCAGATTGCAATTTATTTTATCTGTAACTGAGATACTTCGTTTCCACCTAAGTAGAGACTGGCAAATAAATCCGTTATATTTCAGACACAATATAGGATTTTGTGATCAATGAAGCTGTATCCCATATTTTCTGTACTAATTCGTTTTTTTGTATGAGGTCACCAACAGGGAAGGGACCTTGGGAAGCTGCACACATAAGTTAAGTAGCTCTGTCCTCATTATACACTTGTATGGTATGAAGGGATAAATTGCCAATTGTTCCCAAATCTGTCTAAATCTGTGTTAGTGAGCACTTCTCCTTTGCCGAGATAATCCATTAACCTCACAGGTGTGGCATATCAAGATACTGATTAGACAGCATGATTATTGCACAAGTGTGCCTTAGGCTGGCCACAATAAAAGGCCACTAGAGTGTATAATTTTGTTCAGTGTAGTTTAAAAAAATGATCTTCCCGAGACCTTCATCTGTCACTGGCCAAGTTGCCAACTTTATATTGCTCACATCTAACAAAACCAAAATGGAGTGGGTGGGCAGTTTTTGGTAATTTTATCCCTCAACCAAAACACCTGGGTATGGGTCATTGGAAGACAGTTTGCTAGATTGCCCCACTAATTACTTGTGCTAATCCCAAACTTGGTAGCCATAGGTGATACTCAATGGAAATTTTTGCTTATTTTTGCCTTTTTTTTATCCTTCCCCTCATTATTTAGGTAAGGGATGGGGCCGCACACTCACCCCCATTTTTTACCTCTCTTCCTCTAATCTTGGATTAAGGGCATATTGAAGACTCTTTACTGGGTCCCCTTTACTTACTTTTCAGGTGCAGGAATCGGGTTGACAGTATGGCTGTCAACATACTCATATTACCTATTCATTTACCTGCCATCCATTGGTGAGAGCTTTGGGGGACCATTAAATAACCTCTTCTTGTAAACCCATTGAGTGTCAGAAGAAATAAAATAGTACAAAATGATTTGGTTGAATCCAAATTTTAATGGATTGACTGAATGGATATATTTGTACCACTTTCCATTGCAGTTAGTACAGAATATACCTGAAATACCTTCTAGCCAGCCTGATACAGAATCTGAATTTAGGTGTTAGTTATAAGTCATATATGCAGGCATTGCCATAGATAACATTGTACTTTCAACGCATGTTTTTGTACAGACACAGACCTTACCTTTCCATCATGAGGTATGTTATCATACAGCACCGATGGATCTTTCCTGGAGCTTCCTAGAGATTGATCATATATATAATTAGAAAAAATGGCTACTATATATATCTATTCAACATTAGATCTATTCTTTGCAATATATTAAATTTACCTTACTAAACCAAACATTTATAACATGGCTATATAAATACAGAATGTATTATTCAAGTGGCACTGTCACTGTCTGAAGACTTCACTAAATTTGCAGCGGTGACTTCTCTGCTGGGAGTCCAGGTGCCACGGGGGTGCCGGTAATGGAGAGATTACTTACCTAAACCTGTCCCTCGTGGTTGCCGCCATCTTTCGTCCTTTTCATGCGCGAATGTACACCATTGAGGTCTACGAATTGACTCTTAGACTCCGCCCTGGGACAGCCATAGGAAAAAAAGTCCCTACTTTGACTCTGTATATCTCTTGACTAGGTTGGAATTTCAGTGAAATTCCAACAAAGTCATAATGAGTATTTCATAAGATTCTATCTTTATTATATTAAAAAAAAATGGTGGTGGGGGGTTGGGGACAGTGCCGCTTTAAAACACTGATTGTATTGATATTCACTTAAGTATGCACTCTCTACCATTTACTTTTGTCACTTAGTACATTTCTGTGAAGAAATAAATCACCTCTTACCTTGATTATTCTCTCTCACTGGAATTACATATCTTTTGTACAGCAGGAAAGTTGCACTTATAATTAATACAATTCCACAGGCGGAGCCAGAAATTATTCCAGCTGCAAGTGTACTGATTTCTATTGCTACATTTCTACCTATAAATTCAATGCACAAAGAAATTGTATTATTTTTTTTTAGAAAATAATAATGTAACAAGAATGCCTTAACAGCAGAGATATAGCATTAAATGGGCTCCTAAGTGTCTAAGTTCAAATCAATATAGCAAGTAAATATTTGTTTCATGCACTATGTACTAAACACTAAACATTTTTGTGATTTAAGCAATGTAAAAGTTTCATCATTAGAATTTATGATCAGAATTATATATGCAGCACCAACATATTCAACAGCGATGTCCCATAGGAAAAACAAAATAAGCAATTCTAACAAACCCCATTTGATATATGGAACAGTGGGTCTCTGCTCAAACTAACATACTGTAATGACACTTACCTTCTCCACGATGAGCTAATCCCTTCCTTAAGTCATGTGGTCCGAACGCTCCACATGGCCGCACAGCCTGACAGTGGAAATAGCGAATTTACATATACTTACCAATTTTGCACTGGCAAACTACTCCTCTTCCAGGTTCTCACTGGTCAAATTCACCAGACAGCCACTATTTTCTTGTATTAACTTGGACATTGCCCGCTCGAATGGAGGGTCCTCATGTAGTTTGAATGCACATGATGTCACACTCACCCTTAAAGTGACCATATCATCTAGGTAACCTCATTCTCATATTTTTTGGAGTTGCAGAGTTAATGTGGATCAATCAGAACATGTCAATAAGCCTATATAATGCTTATTGAGTCCTTATTGAGTGCCCTATCGTGATTTGTGTTCTGGTACACGTTTAGTGATTATAGCAAGTCTCTATTGATATTCTGATATTGACCTTGGCTTGTATTTGAATTTGTGTATTTCTGGTATCCTGACCCGGATTGTTTATTCATATATTCATATTTCTATAATATTGACCTTGCCTATTACTGACTTTGTCTTTCTTACGTTAAGTCTGGCTACTTTAAAGCTTAGTAATATATCTATATGGTACCTCTATTTGTGAAATTCCTCATTTTCTGTGAGTTAGGGTTGGGATATATATTGAAAGGGTCAACCAAAACCGACAATGGTAACAACTTAGACTTACATTCTATAAGGATGAGGGAAAACACACCAAGAGAAGTCAGGGAGATAAATAACAAGATGGGAGGGGTGTTTTGGAGGAGGGAGCATTGTAGATGGTAACAGAAAACTAGATGAGGCGTTAAGGGATGAACAGATAGAATTCTTTCAAGAAGTGTGTTTTTAGGAGTGGGCAGCACGAGAGGAGCCCTGCATGCAAGAGAATGATGCGCGAGTGCAAAACCAGAAAAGTAACAGGCAAGGCTGGATTTCTTTTACAAGCGCCTGCAAGCACCTAATTCTCAAATGCCCCGCCACACTCCCCCCACTTCAAAACTAATAAAGTACTTGTACTTTTAAAGATGATTTAAAAAAATACATGTACACATATAAAGTGTGAGTGCAGCAGCGTTTATAAATGTCTGAGTGCATGTCTAAATAATAAAAAATTACTGTGTTGAACATGACAATTGCTCTTTATGCGTGACACAAATGGTTAGTGTTCCTATTGCTTCCCAAAATGTCAGACCAATCACTTTATTCTTCAGGGGGCCTAAGTTATGTTCCAATGCTTCAATATATTGTAGCGCTATTTGCGGGGGATGAGTAACTAGTGAAAGGTATAATGTGGAGATTTGTCCCTTCTGTACTGGTGCAAGGAGGCATGTTTGTTCAAATGGCGTGGGAAGGACCATGCAAGCCTGTTTAACTATCAGGGATGCAGCTAAATCTCAAAGTTGTATAAATCGTAAGAAATCTAAGGTTTTGAGTTCCTTGTAGTTGGGAAGGTCTGTGTATGTAATGATATGGGATTGGTATTAGAAATGTAGCAGCCTAGTGATATCTCTATCCTCGCAGTGACCAGGCCAGGGTGGAACAGTTTGTTTCTTAAGATCGATGCAAGGGGAGAGAGGATTGTTCAAATTTAATCTTGAGACTGTCCCATAAACTAAGTGAATGAGTAATGGGTGGAATGGTGACTGGTGGTAGGGGCCTGTAAATATGCAAGATCCACATGTATAGCGAGGGATGGACCCAAACATACAGTATTCTAGATAAACCCACTGTTTGCAACCTGGTTGTGAATGCTATTGTGGAATCTGAGAAAGCTGGGCAGCGTTGTAGGATTGTATAAAATAGGAGAGACCCAACCCACCATAAGACTTAGGGACATACATAGCGGATCAGCAAATCCAGAGTCTACTACCCTTCCGAACAGAGCCATCAATAGTGGATTGATATCTCTAGAAATCTATTCTTTTAATATAACGAGAGGGAGAGTTTGAAAAATAAAGAGAAATTGTGTGATCTACGGAAATCTTAATCCCTAAATGTGTTATACTAGTCACAGCAAATCTCGAACCTGCTGTCAGAGTAGCTCTCTAAATAGATTAACTTTGTAGGCTGAAAAAGTGGAGTATCTCTCTATTAGAGTTAATACAGCTTTGATCGACACTTCTAGGTTCCAAAGGGTTATGCGTATGTCGTCCGCGTATGGAGCAACTTTATGGTTTAGCCCCTAGATGTCCCAGCTGAGACATATGGTCGGAATAAGAGGTTCTAATAAAAGGGCAAAGAGCAGGGAGATAAGGGGCATCCCTGTTGCATGTCATTAGTAATTGGGAAGGATGGGGCGGGCAATTTCGGCCGAATGAGGCATCCTTTCAGAGAATCATAAAGAGCAAATAGCATATTAATATAAACTGATGGAAAGCCGAATCACATGAGAACCATGAACAAAAAGGGCCAAAGGAAGTGGTCAAATGCTTTTTTTGGCATCTAGAGAGGTCAGAGCCATGGAAAGATAATGTCTATGAGCATACCAGATAGAATCTATAGTGCGTATAGTGTTGCCTGCTAGCTGTTGGTTTTGAATGACCCCCTACTTGAAATGGGATTTCTAGGTATGGGTCAGTTGGCTAAAACTGTAATTATGATTTTGATATCTGTGTTAAGCAATGAAATCAAATGATAATGTCCCAGGTCTAGGTGATCTTTGTCTTGATTGGGTATTAGGCCAACATAAGCAGCCAGCAGTAAAGGTGGCAGAGTTTCTCCCTTAAGCATTGTGTTGAACATTTTACCGAGGTGAGAAGGTAGGTGTTCATCAAATACCTTTTAATACAAAGCAGTGAGCCCATCAGGTCCAGAACTATTTAAGGTTTTAAATGATTGGAGGACGCCGTTAATTTTGTCTACCTTCATTTCCACTGTAAATAGATTTCCTGGCTACTTCTGGCAATGTTGGAAGACATTATGTATCTAAAAATGTATGTATTAAGGGAGTCTGGTCAGTTGTGTTGGATGTTTGTTCAGAGGAGTTATTGTACAATTTTGTACAGTATTGGGTAAAGGTTTGTGCAATAGTTTCCAGGGAGTCAGAGATTTTACCTGAAGGGTATTGGATCTTAGAGAATATTTTAGAATTTTTCACCAGATACATCTGGCCAGTAGTGAGTCTGCATTGTTGCCCTTTTAGAAGATTTGTTTGTCCACATGTGAGCAGTAGAAGTGTCTGTGATTTAGAGGGATCAAATTTTATCTCTGACCACATTTATCTGTACAAAAAGGGTATTGTTAGAATCTGTTGTCTGATGTCTCAAATTCTTTTTTTTTATTTTTTCTTATTTATCATTTGTATTTTAGCTTAACAGGTAATTACATTGTACAATAAACCAAAAAGCATGTTCTGCTACATTTTAGGTGCAATATGCTAGTTATTATTGCAATAAGGTACGAAGTATGAGCATAAACATACATCTATTGAGTCAGGGTGTCATAGTAGGTTGCGTCCAGGGCCGGCCTAAGGCATTTAGATGCCCTGTGCGAAAAATATTCACAGCGCCCCCCCCCCCCCCCCCCCGGTCATCCATGTATGCTGTAATGTTTGTGTTGTCTGTGTATGTGATAGTAGGTGTGATATGTATGCAATGTGTGATATTTGTAATGGGTGTATTAACAGTGTGTGATATGCGTGCATTGGTTGTATGTGACACACACACACACACACACACAGAGTCAGACGGCCATACACACACACAGGAAGACATCCATACACACAGGCAGACAGTCATACACACACACACACACACAGAGACACACAAAGGCAGACAGTCACACACACACACAGACATACACAAAGACACACACAGGCAGACAGTCAAACACACAGACACACAGAGGCAGACAGTCATACACAAACACACACACACAGACAGTAATACACACAGGCAGACAGTCATACACACAGACACACAGAGGCAGACAGTCATACACACACACACACAGACAGTAATACACACAGGCAGACAGTCATACACACAGACACACAGAGGCAGACAGTCATACACACACACACACAGACAGTAATACACACAGGCAGACAGTCATACACACAGACACACAGAGGCAGACAGTCATACACACACATAGACAGTAATACACACAGGCAGAGAGTCACACTCACCTGACAATTACTCATTGTGGAGGCAGTGCAGCTCCTGGTGACTGTTTGGTGGGGAAGCAGGGACTCCTTCCTGCTTCCCCTGCAGCAGCTTTTAGCTCCGCCCCCGCCTCACGGTAAGCTCCGCCCCCGCCGGAAATTAAAAAAAAAAAATATATAAATATATATATATTTTTTTTTAATTCCGGACGGCTGTGCGGCCGCACGGCGCCCCCTGCTCCATGGCGCCCTGTGCGGCCGCACAGCTCGCACACCCCTAAGGCCGGCCCTGGTTGCGTCCACTAGAAGTTACATGTAATAATATAGACTGTATGCTAGCTTGGACATGTTAAAACAGCCTATATTATAACATTGGAAGTGCAATCTATAAGTTATTGTACTAGAAGAAATAATACAAACTATAAAACATAAAGCAAAAACACATGTCTGCACAGTCAAACTATCAAATGAATAATGTCAGCTACGAGTTGCACATACTATTTAATGCACACTAGGTCCTGTCTGCTGTGTGTTGCTGAGTGCCTTGTTACTTATAGCGAGTCGTACTGTATTGCCACAGTCCACGCAATTTTAGCCCAGGCCTTAATGGGAGCCAGTGCCTCCTGTCCATGGATTACCACTACTCTAGTAGAAAATAGTCCACTATGTCTTTAGATATTGTCTCTTTGACTAATTTGTCGTTGAGAAGATGGGGGTTAAGTGCCAAGACCATGGGTGGACAAGTCTGAAGATACATAATGTAAACATAATTTCTGCGTGGTCTGAGCACACAATATTGCCTATGTCTGTTTGGGTGATCCATGGTTGAGTACGGAGGGGAAACAAGGAAATGGTCTATCCATGAATATAATTGGTGGGAGTGGAAGTAAAAGTCTGTTGTTAAGGGTTGTTGAGCTCGCCATGTATGCAACAGACAAGAGTTAAAATGTCAGAAACGTAATAAATAAAAAGTATCTCTCTGAAAAGAGAAGAGATAAAAAATGAAAGTAGCATAGTATTCTGACATTAATAATATTTTAACACCTATATAAGTGTTACATCAAACTTTAGTATGGGAAATTAGCATATATGACTTCCTTAGACAGTTTGTGAACAGTGTTGTCTGTGGTTGCTCACTTACAAATTTTAGTGGTTTAAGGATAGGCTGTACAATGATATCCTGAATGCACATGCTCATTTAAATTTTAGTTTATCAACATCAGGACAAAACGTAATGACATTGCAGTATTGTTACATTGCTAAATTGCAAGTTTCAATTTCATGTGCGCACCATTCACTCACTCCTGCATTTTACCTAGTTTTTTATTTTTTTTTAATTCTTTATTTTAGTTGTGCGAAGATAAAACATACCAGCTTACAATGCCACAACAGCAAAATGAAGCACATCGTTAGACAAGGGGTAGCAGTTGTATGGCATTTGATAACACTGTACATTTTTATGGTATAATGTAGTTTGTCACAGAGGGATCTCCTGTAGTTGATAGTAAAGGTGTAGCAGGGGTACATGTCTGATCTTATGTTACACTGTATTCTCTGGTATTACATGTACATGGATTTAAAACATGCTTTTAAACAATTAAATATTATATAAGAGCCTAGTGGTAGTGTGCTGGTGAAGCGCTATAAAATATTTAATTATAACCGTTGTGAATTTTTATTATAATATTAACAATTTGTGAATAGACTTTAAAGTGTAAGTATATGTATAAACAGTACCTTTTAGGTATACACAAAGGTGTCCTAAGTTGGTAATCAATACCTTAAAAAACAAAACAGAATATACCAAACATAGTGTAAACTGTGACAAAATAAAAATAAATTTAAATTAAGAGGGAAAATTCCCACTCACACTTTGGAGAGCTAATAGTATATAGCTCAATTTGATCGCCCGTGGGGTCCGTGAAGGCGACCCTATCCCTTCTTTTTGCTGGATATTGCTGTCTTGAAACTCTGAAATGTTGAAACATATATATGGTGCAGTACCGTATGGTTCCAAATACGTATGAAAAAGAACAGGTTTGTACTCACAGACACAGAGCCATCCACATCGGCTCTGATCAAGGGTATATGTGGTTAAGGACCACACACCTTCTTTAAAAGAGCAGGAACAATGCCAACAGTGTTATAAAAATATAAGTATATTTATTACATAAAGCTATTTGTAACAATAAAAAAAACTATATATAGCAATATAAAAACACTGAATAGGCATATAAAAAAGTCCAAATAAATAAAGACCGGTATTCTCCAAGTTCCAGGACGCGTTTCGCTATAACAGCTTCTTCAACTGGATAAAAAAGTCTCTATTTCTTCTTTGGGACCAGTTCCTGCTTTTATACATCTTTAAAAGTCCAATCCTTAATTCTGAGTCCGTGATTCCGCGGGCTTTCTCCATGGAAACGGTGACGCCCTGCGATTCACGTCTCGTTTTCATGTATTTCCGGGTTTCCGCATCACTTCCGGTCACGTGTCTCTCGGCCGATACGTCATGCGTTCCACCTTGCGGTTCACTCGGCCGATACCCGGAAGTGTGTGGTATCATTATACAACAATGGGAGATAGATGTGGGATAAAAATTAAACATATAAATTCATAATGATAGAAGTCATGTCTTCTTATCCCTCTCAATAAGGGGAATGCTAATTGCTTATTGAATCTTATCGTGAAAAACGGAATAGGTATATTTGATTTCTGTCTTTCTAATGAATAGGGCCATAAATCCATTACAGAAAAATCGATTGTCATATAGAGAAAAATTCAGAAAAATTCACAGGAGATCTAATGTGGCAACTGGGAAAATGAATCATAAAAATATAAATAACCAGGACCATAAGGTGCATAAATATTTTCATAGGGGATCCTAGCTATAAGCAGAAAAAGGGGCATATATAAAGATATCTAATGAGTAAAATTTACAATATTAAAACTTAAAAAAGGCATACAAAGACCAAGTGAAAATACATCATAAGAACGATAACCCCATAAATTTGAAATAAAACATATATTTATCTTAAAAAATGGCACATCTCAAAGTCCGTGTTAAGACCATATGGGATGAGCGTGTTTGACTTAAAAATCCATTCCATCTCGTTCTTACTCATTCTTGTATCGAAATTTCCTCCTCTCCAATCTCTTTCTAGTTTTTTAATTGCAAAAAATTGGGTACCGGCTGTTTCACAATTATGGTGGATTTTGTAGTGGGCCGAGACGCTATGGTTCTCAAACCCTTTAGATATGTTCCTTCCATGTTCTTCAATTCTTATATGTAATGCCCTTGTGGTTTTACCTATATATTGTAAACCACAAGGGCATACCACGCAATAGATGAGGTTGTTGGAATGGCAAGTCAGGAGTTCTTTAATTTTATATTTAGTTCCGTCTTTGCTAAAAAAATTATTTATGTGTCTCTTTTTGCTGGTAGTTCTTTTACATGCTAAACAGCTTCCACATCCAAAAAAACCCTTATCTAAATTTAAAAATGTGTCATTAGTTTTTCTTTCTTTTAGGAAGCTGGATGTAAGTGCCGTGCGTAAATTGTTCACTCCTCTGTGTATGAATCTGGGTCTTTCAGGAAGGAAGGTTTTTGCTACCGGGTCTTGTAGGAGAATGGGCCAGAATTTGGAAATAATATTTCTGACTTTGTGATTTTGCGTGCTATAGTTGCATATAAAGGGAATTTCTTTGAGTTCATTATCCTTTTTCTCTTTGTATTTTAAAAGCTTCTCCCTTACTTATATTTTTATAACACTGTTGGCATTGTTCCTGCTCTTTTAAAGAAGGTGTGTGGTCCTTAACCACATATACCCTTGATCAGAGCCGATGTGGATGGCTCTGTGTCTGTGAGTACAAACCTGTTCTTTTTCATACGTATTTGGAACCATACGGTACTGCACCATATATATGTTTCAACATTTCAGAGTTTCAAGACAGCAATATCCAGCAAAAAGAAGGGATAGGGTCGCCTTCACGGACCCCACGGGCGATCAAATTGAGCTATATACTATTAGCTCTCCAAAGTGTGAGTGGGAATTTTCCCTCTTAATTTAAATTTATTTTTATTTTGTCACAGTTTACACTATGTTTGGTATATTCTGTTTTTTTTTAAGGTATTGATTACCAACTTAGGACACCTTTGTGTATACCTAAAAGGTACTGTTTATACATATACTTACACTTTAAAGTCTATTCACAAATTGTTAATATTATAATAAAAATTCACAACGGTTATAATTAAATATTTTATAGCGCTTCACCAGCACACTACCACTGGACTTACTCTTAAAGATAAGAACTTGGTGTTAAAGCTGCTCATTCGTTGTTTACACTTTGCAAATTAGCGCTAGTACTACCCTGTTTTGATTATATAAGAGCCTGCTTAACAGACTGTAGAAACTAGGTGTGCTTACTGGTTGCTGCAGGTCATTACACCAGTGTTGAGCTCGGAAGATAGGGCAACATGGGTTAGCAGAGTATGGACACATGTTGTAGCATATTGTGATTCATACCAGAGCTAGGCAAAGAAAATAATGTATAACAGAAACTAACTAGGAAAACCTGCAGTTGATATAGAAGGGTACAAAAGAAGAGCTCACTCCTGTCATAGGATGGACACTAACCCGGCTAATAGAGGTATTCCAGTCCCATGCCTAGGCACTCCACCAGCCCCAGGCCATGACAATGCCGCTGTTTCCAGTCCCATTAATCCCATTGTGATCTGACCTCAAGGCCCTGTGAGGGGTTGCTTGTAGTCGCGAGTAGTGTTGGTCTTCCGAGGTAGTGAGTTGCGTCCAGGTGATTTTCTCGGTTGGGGATGTGATTTAGGATGGTCACTGGACATTACCGGGTGGACTCATCGGTGCCGGGTTTGTTTATGTGGCATCCGTTTCTTCTTTGGTGGCAATGCTGCGCCATAGCATCGCCCAGGAATCACGGGCTGCCCTGTTGTAAGCGGCAAGGTTGGCCTGCTATTTTGTGGCCTTCATGTGGCACTGTCCCCATTTCTCTGAAACGCTGCATTAGTTCTGATTTTACCGCTATATCCCTTGTCACCGCTATGACGTCCCTGGGTGCTTCACTTGGCGCTGCGGCTGCTTTTTTTCTTTAATTCTTTAATTTCTTTATTTTATTCGTGCTTAGGATAACAACATACGTGCAAGGCCACAACAGCCGTTGCAGGCACAGTATTAGCATTTCAAGTTGTGGCATAGTAGACAGCACATTTTTTATATATAAGGTTAGAGAATGACAAACTATAAAACATACGCGGTGAGTAATAGACTCGCAGAGAAATAAGTCTAAAGAGCTATGAGACTTCAGTAGAGTACAATAATTATGTTAATACATGTAGTTGCCAGGCTATGAGACTTCCGTGATTAATCTTTAGGATAGTAGACAGCGCATTTTGTATATATAAGGTTAGAGAATGACAGGCTATAAAACGATAAGTGTGCTATTACATGTATTTGACTAGCGATGAAGCTTCAGTGGTTAATCTGTATAAGTACTCTATTTAAACATTGCTGTAGCGTTAGCACTCAGATTAAAGTATTAGAGGCACTGGAGCATTGGTCTGGTGTTAAAGCTTAAGATGCAACGACATGTTCCCATCATATGACAAAAGGAGACCAAGTTATACCAAAGAGCTAACATTATTCAGGGTCTGTTCCCCAAGGTTATATAAGCAAGAGTATGCCAGGGCTGATTAGCTAACTCAAGTATTAACTTAGCTTATGCATGCATGTTTTCTTTTACTGTAGCTGACACTGAGAGCTTAGTATAACAGTCCTGATAGTATTCGCTTGGACCTGTGATCACCCCAACTCCTTGGCGGGATGCAGCTGTACAGTCCTCTTGCAAGCTTTCCACGCTGTTCTGGAGGGTTTAAACCCTGGATTAGTCCATGCATCGACAGGACTGCTTGTTGATGTGAGGTAGCGTAGTGAGCATTGTCTCCATCTTGGGTGTTTGGAGCTTTGTGGTAATCTCTTCTTTGCATCTCCCAGCGGGGCCCACCTGTGTGACATCAGGCATGCTCCGCGGGGCAATGCGCCGGGTCCTGAGGCGATTGACACATCTCGGGTCCTGGGTGCTGCTTCAGGGTACGGGTTGTTTGGCGCTGGTTGTTACGGAGGCCTGGTGGTGCTTGTTCCTCCGGCGGCCATCTTGGGTCTCATATGGCGGTATAGCCGCTCCATGCGCCCGGTCAGGACCTGTGAGTGTGAGCCCGTGAGTGCGCCAGTGGGGACCGGGATAACCCCCGCCGGCCCAGAGGGGGGGTTAACGAGACCGGGAAGACGCCAGCCAGATCTGAGTTACCAGGTTGAAATGTGAGGCAGCGGCCGTCCGCCCCGCTCTCCTCCTGGGTAGGCCTCTGGTCTCAAGCCCCAAAATGTCTCTCCAGGACCTAGAGTCACCCGGTAACAGGCGCTCCAGCTACACCGGGACAATCCAGGACTCCTTCCCCCGAGCCTCCTGAGCTCTCATGCAGCGCAAGGTGGGTATTTTCCCTGATTTTGGCTGGGTTCAGCAGGAGCTCCAGTGACCTGCAGCCTGTCGGCATGGCCGCCCGGCCCCGCCCCCTGCGGCTGCTGTTTTAACCCTGAACACTGATGAGATCAGTGGTGAGTGGGGGTTGTTTTCAGTCCCCATGGTTGTCAGCATGTTGTTGACCCACAGCAGGAGTTTCGCATTTTCAACTGACTCTGGGATGCCCCTGAGTCGCAGGTTTCTTCTCCTGTGCTGGACTTCCATTGTTGTCACCACTTTCTGTAGCTGTTGCACTTGAGAGGTGAGTTCTATTAGCTTGTGTTCTGTAGCCTGGGACTTTGCTTCCCTGGCGGTCTCTTTCAGCTCCAATTCCCGCACTTTTTGGTGTACTGCCCCCACTTCGGCCTGTACCTCTCGGAGGTCCTGCTTCCACACTTTCCTAAGGTCTATTAGGAGACGTTTAATGTCACCCTTTGTTGAAGGTGACTCATCTTCTTCGGACCCAGACATGCTGGAAGCTTCATCTGAGGAGGGTGGGTGTGAGGCAGCTCCGTCGGCCTGCGAGGCTTCTAATTCCTCAGACTCATACAAGGCCTCAAGCGCCATCTTGGGCCTCTGTTGCGGCACTGGCCACTCGAAGGAAAGCCGCTTTATATCCGACTGTCTCGTCGGTTCTTGGCGGTAAGGCTTTTTATTTTTGCGCCCCATGCACTCTGCTTTGAGGGGTAGTTGTTTTCTTTGTATTAGACTGTAGTTTTCTGTTGGCTTGAGTCTTTATTCCCCGGTCCGTTACGGAGCTCTCAGGGAAGACGTCTGCTCAGCTTCGTGGTCAGCCACGCCCCCCCATATTCAATTTATTTTGAATAGGTAAGAGTTGTAAGAGTGTGGGGAAGGTGGATTTGGGTGAGCTGTGTGTTATTTCCCATAATATTAAAGGCATTAACAGTTTAATGAACCAATGAAAATAAATTACTCACGGTACTGATACAATTAGTTTTTTTCAAGAGACCCATTTTTCCAACAGCTCGGTTCTGAGCTACTAGGACAAATGCTTCCCTGTGCCACCGATAAGCATAACATATTTTTCTATTCTATTTTAGAAGAATACCCTCTTTGAACTGCTTAGCTCCTCTAATCACCACATTGAGTACTAACAATTGTATTTTCATGTATTTTTCAGTATGAAATCTAGTCCATGAACCCTCACTAACTATCAATCATACTCCAGCTATGATGACCAGCCTGTAAAATAAAGAATTCCTCTGCCAGAAGCTATTAATGACTCATAGAATATCTGTAAATATTCTGAAAATGTAGGCTTACACCTGAGTTTAAACAGGAAGTTTCAATTAGTCATATCTTTCCTTCAGTCAGGGAGGGGGCGGTGTGTGAATAGACTCTACTATGTCACTGTTACCATTACATTAACATTCCAAATATTGATAAAGATTGCTTAGGCAGTTTTAAATGCCTTTGTTTTACATATGATTTAACTAAATTTACTCTGTGTGTATTATCCCCAATGCAGACATTCTTTGTACATTATCTTACCATTTTAGTAAGCTGTACTGCTAGTTCTGTGTTCAGGGTCCTTATAAATACCCATAAGCAAGGTATTTAACAATGTTTATTTATCTAGTTTTGTCACATCTACTGTATGTGAGAAGAAAAAAAAATATGTTTTGCTTTTATACAACAACATTTCAGACCACGGTCTAAATGTAATATTGGTAATTGGTATTATTGGTGATTTAATATTTTTGGATACAATTTGCTAGATTTTATATTGTAAAACATATTTTAATTATGGAATATTGTTATCTTTTTATACACTGGTCATCCACAACAATAAAACCACTGATGGGTGAATTGCATAACATTAATTATATCATTACAATGCATTTGCCAAGTGGTGGGATATATTAGGCAGTCAGTTCCTAAATTACATGTACTCGAGGCAAAAAAGGGACAAATTGTGATGGCTAGATGACTCGGTCAGAGCAGCTCCAAAACAACAATTATTGGAGAGTGTTCCAGCTATGCAGTCGTTAATACCTACCAAAAGTGGTGCAAGGAAGGACAACTGGTGAACCCATGTCAGGGTCATTGATGCACATGGGAAGCAAAGGCTAACCCTTCTGGACTTATCACACAGAAAAGCTACTGTAGCTCTAATTGCTGAAAAACATAATGCTGGCCATGATAGAATGGTGTCAGTACACACAGTGCATTGCAGTTTGCTGCATACAGAGATGCGTAGAAACAAACCAATCAGTCCCATGATGATTCCTGTCCATCTCCGAAAGTGCCTTTAATGGGGACATGAGATAAGGAACTGGACCATGAAGCAATGAAAGAAGGATGCCTGGTCTGATGAATCAAGTTTTCTTTTAGGTCAAGTGGATGGCCAGGATAATGCACACTGCCACACTGCAAATATTGTTCAGGAATGTTTCAAGGAACATGACAAAAAGTTCAAATTCCCTCCAAATTCCTGGTGCTACACACCAAAGGACACATTCAGAGGTCTTGTGGAATCCATGACTCGGCCTTCAGAGCTGTTATGGTACCACGAGGGGAAACCTACACAATATTAGGCAGGTGGCTCATCAAGCTTGATAAAGACCTGGATACATGTTGAAACGTTGTGGTATCCATTAAAGCTGCTTAACGTATAACAGTGAGTTCCTGAGATTTTTTTTATTGTCTTACACTATCCTTATATGTGTCATTTTTTGGCTCTGAAGGATCCGGTCTCAAATGCATGTTCTTGATCACACACATTCTAGAATCACCAGTGTGCTGTGGACCAATATAATTCAACCCTGAAGTCTGCACACGCGTTTCCTATTGTTCTTTACCCTGTCATGGTTTCTTTACACCCAACAGTACTTCTATTTCTTTACACCCAAGAGTGTATTGATTATTTGGTTACTTACTCCAGCTATTTTTTTTTTTTACTATTCTTGTACTCCTGGCTTCTCCCTCAATATTGTGTCTTATTAAGCTCGTGACCTTGGCTTGTATACAATGACTTTTTGTCTGTCTTTAGACATTCTGCTTGCCAATCCCTAATGGTAACCTGGCAACTGTAAGGACCGGTATGCACTTCTATCCTGTCTCTGTCTGAGTTTGCATCTTAAGGTTATGTTAGTCTTGACAGCAGTTAAGACAGTCAAGGTATGTCGGCATGGTTTACATATAATGATGAGGGAAAGGAAGTGAACTCTACAAGACTCTATGCTTTGTAATCCAGAAGTGAGGGCTAAAATATTTTAAAAAGAAACTGCTCTTTTTTATGTCATTGTGTTTGATGGCATCTCTAAGTCAACATCCTGGGTTCATTTAAAGCTATTATATTCAGGGTGTCCTGGCGATGGCGTGTTAAAACGCCAAAACGCGGGTCAAGCTATTATTTTCACTTACATCTCCTTTACTAGGTAGCACTTTTTAGCACTATGTTTTTGTATATATATATATATAGCAATTTAATTAGTCTTGACCCAGGTATGGAAAGTATGGTTTAGGTAGATACTATTGGATTAACCCACGGTGCCGAGGTATGGTTATGGTTATCTTTATTTTTGTTGTGCATATGTAAACAAAACATCTTGCATTGTCACAACAGCAAATGCAAGAAAATGGAGAATAAACAATGAAACACGTTACGTGAAGTTATGAACATTGAAAGAGATCACATTGTTTCATTACGATGAGACTGGCAACATGTTATCTGTCCCGGGTCCAGGTTAGGATGCTCAGGCCACACCAAGACTCAGCAACAGGTGAGTGCAGCCCTGAGGAGTTACCAGGCAAGGACACTGTGTGGTATCCTTGCAGCCCCAGACCATGTGAAGGGCCCGCATTTCGAGACCACAGACTTGGGGGCTTGTGGCAGAGTTCAAGTCCTTGCCGGATGGGATGTGACAAAAGCCCTAGGTGGGTCTTCTGCCTTCGTGGCCAATGCGGTGGGTGATTTCCCCTGTCGGCCCTCAGCCTAGGTGGGCCATGTCTGCGTGGAGCTGTAGCTTTTTAGGTAATTGCGCCCAAAGGGGATACCTGAGCCACATGCTCCTTGTGTTCCCTCCCAGCTCCGTGCTTGTGCAGACTCATTTCGCGCCTCCAGTTGCGCCCAGAAGCAGATAAAAGCTCCAATTCGGCAAGTAAGGCTGTTTCATATGGCAATCTGTTTTGTTCTGTTAAGGAAGGTCCATCCGCCATTTTAAGGGGAAGTGTAGCGGTCTGAGCCCACACAGCAGCTGCCGCCTGTGGATGTCAGAGGTAAGTGGGGCAGTCAGTGGGGACAGGAATAAACCCCCGCTGATCCAAAAGGGGGAGGACAGGAGCCGAAGCTATCACCTCTGATGTGCCGGGTATCAGTAAGTGGTAGAAAGGTAATGTGGCGGCCGTCCACCTCACCCTTCGCTTGACTAGGCCGCAAACCTTGCGGTATCTCAAAGTTGACCAGAGCTTCGGAGTTTCTGTACTTAGGCCATTCAGCTTCCTCCCCGGCAGTCTTTTACACAATATGGCACAGCTTTTAGCTTCACATATGTGTAGAAACCGTTATTAATCATCTCATAAAGACAAAGACTTGAGGAGCCAAACAGATATGCGACTGATCAGCTTGGCAGTCCTCCCCTCCCCAAATAACCTCTTTTAATAATATCTACCTTTACCCTGTGGGTGTGGGTGTTCGCAAGTGTTGTGGGTCTGTGATGCGTTGGAGTGCAGTGTGGAGGCTTTGTTTATTTTGGACAACTTGTCCCCATCTAGCCAAATGGCACCCAAATTGGTAATATATACCCCAGCACTACCCCTACCTTCTTTTCCTTTTCCCCCATTGTCCTGGTTACTGTTGTAACGTCTGTCCCTAGAGCCAATAAAGGTTTTGACAAAGCTTCAATTCAGAACCCCTTCAATTTAAGGGATTCCTTCTTTTCATATTTGTACTTATTTTTAGTGATGTACCGAACTGTCCGCCGGCGAACAGTTCCCGGCGAAATTAGCGTGTTCGCGTTCGCCGCGGCGGGCGGACACATGCGCAGTTCGATCCGCCCCCTATGCGTCATCATTGGGCAAACTTTGACCCTGTGCCTCTCGGTCAGCAGACACATTCCAGCCAATCAGCAGCACTCCCTCCCTTCCACACCCTCCAACCTCCCTCCCAGCATCCATTTTCGATTCATTCGGAAGATGCATGCTTAGTGAGAGGAGGGAAAGTTTAGCTGCTGCTGATTAGATAGGGAAATTGATAGCTAGGCTAGGGTATTCAGTGTCCACTACAATCCTGAAGGACTCATCTGATCTCTGCTGTAAGGACAGCACCCCAAAAAGCCCTTTTTAGGGCTATAACATCAGGCTGCTTTTTTTTTTTTTTTTTTTTCCTGTGTAATGTAATTGCAGGTGCCTGCCTGCCAGCTTCTGTGTGAGGTTCACATTGGATACTGTGCCTATTTGCCCAGTGCCACAACTCATATCTGTTTTAACAATAGGTTAAGCTTTACATTTAAAATAAATATTTTTTTTCACTGTAATAGAAGAGCAGTTGCCTGCCTGCCAGCTTCTGTGTGAGGTTGGATGCCTTGCCCATTTGCACAGTCAGTGCCACCACTCATATCTGTTTTAACAATTGGTTAAGCTTTAGATTTAAAATAAATAATTTTTTTTCACTGTAATAGAAGAGCAGTTGCCTGCCTGCCAGCTTCTGTGTGAGGTTGGATGCCTTGCCCATTTGCACAGTCAGTGCCACCACTCATATCTGTTTTAACAATTGGTTAAGCTTTAGATTTTAAATAAATCATTTTTTTTCACTGTAATAGAAGAGCAGTTGCCTGTCTGCCAGCTTCTGTGTGAGGTTCACATTGGATACTGTGCCTATTTGCCCAGTGCCACCACTCATATCTGATTTAACAATAGGTTAAGCTTTACATTTAAAATAAATATTTTTTTTTTCACTGTAATAGAAGAGCAGTTGCCTGCCTGCCAGCTTCTGTGTGAGGTTGGATGCCTTGCCCATTTGCACAGTCAGTGCCACCACTCATATCTGTTTTAACAATTGGTTAAGCTTTAGATTTTAAATAAATCATTTTTTTCACTGTAATAGAAGAGCAGTTGCCTGCCTGCCAGCTTTTGTGTGAGGTTCACATTGGATACTGTGCCTATTTGCCCAGTGCCACCACTCATATCTGTTTTAACAATAGGTTAAGCTTTACATTTAAAATAAATATTTTTTTTTCACTGTAATAGAAGAGCAGTTGCCTGCCTGCCAGCTTCTGTGTGAGGTTGGATGCCTTGCCCATTTGCACAGTCAGTGCCACCACTCATATCTGTTTTAACAATTGGTTAAGCTTTAGATTTTAAATAAATCATTTTTTTCACTGTAATAGAAGAGCAGTTGCCTGCCTGCCAGCTTCTGTGTGAGGTTCACATTGGATACTGTGCCTATTTGCCCAGTGCCACCACTCATATCTGTTTTAACAATAGGTTAAGCTTTACATTTAAAATAAATATTTTTTTTTTCACTGTAATAGAAGAGCAGTTGCCTGCCTGCCAGCTTCTGTGTGAGGTTGGATGCCTTGCCCATTTGCACAGTCAGTGCCACCACTCATATCTGTTTTAACAATTGGTTAAGCTTTAGATTTTAAATAAATCATTTTTTTCACTGTAATAGAAGAGCAGTTGCCTGCCTGCCAGCTTCTGTGTGAGGTTCACATTGGATACTGTGCCTATTTGCCCAGTGCCACCACTCATATCTGTTTTAACAATAGGTTAAGCTTTAGATTTTAAATAAATATTTTTTTTTTCACTGTAATAGAAGAGCAGTTAGTTGTCTGCAAGCGTCTGGGTGTCAGGCCTACTTCAGCGTGTGCTCTGTAGACCTGTTCCAGCGTGCTTTGACAGTTGCCAATCATATTTGGTGTCTCTATAGCGTGCTTTTAAAACCAAAATTTGTTTTTCACTGTTATAGATTGAATAGCAGTTACTTGTCTTCAAGCGGGTGTCTCAGGCCTACAGTGTGTGCTCTGCAGAACTGTTCCAGTGCACATTGCCAATCATATCTGGTGTCTCTATAGCGTGCTTTTAAAACCAAAATTTGTTTTTCACTGTTATAGATTGAATAGCAGTTACTTGTCTTCAAGCGGCTCTGTCAGTCCTTCCTTCAGCGTGTGCTCTGCAGAACTGTTCCAGTGCACATTGCCAATCATATCTGGTCTCACAGTAGCTTGCACGCATAGTACCACTAATCCCCCAAAAAATGACAGGCAGAGGCAGGCCACCCCGCAGGGGCCGTCGTGGTCGTGGTGCTGTGATTCCCTTTTGCCCTAGAATAATGCCCAGTTTTCAGAAGCCACGTACCCTGAACTTGAAAAGTTCTGAGGACTTAGTTGACTGGCTAACACAGGACACCCAATCTTGTACAGCCTCCGCTCGGAACCTTGACTCACCATCCTCCTCCAGCTTAGCTTCAGGCACCTCTCAAGATAGCACTCACCCGCCTGCCGCCACCACCAAAACTAGCACCACAGCCGCTTTACTTGGTATGTCAGAGGAGTTATTCACACACCCGTTTGAAGAAATGAGTGATGCGCAACCATTATTGCTAGAGGATGTAGATAACAGGGATATGTCTCAGGCAGGCAGCATTAAACACATGGAGGTACGGTGTGATGATGATGATGTTGTACCCGCTGCTGCTTCCTTTTCTGAGTTGTCAGATACAAGCGAAGCGGTTGATGATGACGATGCGTCCATGGATGTCACGTGGGTGCCCGCTCGGCAAGAAGAAGAACAGGGCAAAAGTTCAGATGGGGAGACAGAGAGGAGGAGGAGGAGACGAGTTGGAAGCAGGGGGGGGTCGTCGCAAGGAGCTAGTGGCACAGTCAGACAGCATGCATCGGCACCCGGGGTCAGCCCGACAGCACGCCAATCAACGCATGCTGTGTCCACCACCAGAATGCCGTCATTGCAGAGCTCAGCAGTGTGGCATTTTTTTTGTGTGTCTGCCTCTGACAACAGCGATGCCATTTGCAACCTGTGCCAAAGGAAACTGAGTCGTGGGAGGTCCAACACCCACCTAGGTACAACTGCTTTGCGTAGGCACATGATCTCACATCACAAACGCCTATGGGATCAACACATGAGTACAAGCAGCACGCCTACTCTAAGCCGCCATCCTCCTCCTGGTCCAGCATCTTCAGCCACGTCAACCACTGCTGTCCTTCTTGCCCCCTCTCAACCATCCGCCACTCCGTCTCCCGCCTTGAGCAGTTCCCGCTCATCTGCCCACAGTCATGTGTTTCTGTCAAGGACATGTTTGAGCGTAAGAAGCCAATGTCACCAATTCACCCCCTTGCCCAGCGTCTGACAGCTGGCTTGTCCGAACTATTAGCCAGCCAGCTTTTACCATACAATCTGGTTGAGTCTGAGGCGTTCAAAACATTTGTAGCTATTGGGACACCGCAGTGGAAGGTACCCGGCCGGAATTTCTTTTCACAAAAGGCAATCCCCAACTTGTACTCGATTGTGCAAAAGGAAGTCATGGCATGTCTGGCACACAGTGTTGGGGCAAGGGTCCATCTGACCACTGATACCTGGTCTGCAAAGCATGGTCAGGGCAGGTATATCACCTACACTGCGCATTGGGTAAACCTGCTGACGGCTGACAAGCAAGGAATGCGTGGCATTGCAGAGGAGTTGGTGACACCGCCACGAATTGCAGGCAGTCCTGCTGCCACCTCCTCTACTCCTCCTACTCCATCCTCTTCCATAACCTCCTCGGCTGAGTCCTCTTGTGCCGCTGCTTCTTGCTCCACATCAACGGCACCCCCCCAGCTCCCCAGGTACTATTCCACATCCCGGATACGGCAGTGTCACGCCGTCTTGGGTTTGACTTGCTTGAAAGCAGAGAGTCACACCGGACAAGCACTCCTGTCCGCCCTGAACGCACAGGTGGAAAAGTGGCTGACTCCGCAGCAACTGGATATCGGCAAAGTGGTGTGTGACAACAGAAAAAATTTGATAGCGGCATTGAAGTTGGGCAAGTTGACACATGTGCCGTGCATGGCACATGTGTGTAATCTGATCGTACAACGCTTTGTGCATAAGTACACAGGCTTACAGGACGTCCTGAAGCAGGCCAGGAAGGTGTGTGGCCATTTCAGGCGTTCCTACACGGCCATGGCTCACTTTGCCGATATCCAGCGGCGAAACAACATGCCAGTGAGGTGCTTGATTTGCGACAGCCCTACACGTTGGAATTCAACACTCCTAATGTTCGACCGCCTGCTCCAACAAGAAAAGGCTGTTAATGAATATTTGTATGACCGGGGTGCTAGGACAGCCTCTGGGGAGCTGGGAATTTTTTTGCCACGTTACTCGACGCTCATGCGCAATGCCTGTAAGCTCATGCGTCCTTTTGAGGAGGTGACAAACCTAGTCAGTCGCAGTTGTGTGTGTGCGTGTGTATGGCTGTCTGCCTGTGTGTGTGTGTGTGTGTGACAGGGTGAAGATTTCTTGCACATGGGTGTGACAGGGTGAAGATTTCTTGCACAGGGCGCCCAAAGGCCTAAGGCTGGCCCTGCGCATGGGTCAGTGGCTCTGCACCAGACTTCCCTCCAATTGATCAAAGTTAAAGGATTTCAAGTGGACTGGTTACAATTACAGGGCCTCTATAGAGTCCTGTATTGTTATTTGTCGTCACTACCTTCCCGCGTCGGGAGTGGGTCATTTGCGCCCCTGCTGCCTTCCTTGCATGTGGTAGCTGTTTGTCAGGGATTTGTCAATCCATATCTGCCAAGTGACCCTATGACAGGGTGAAGATTTCTTGCACATGGGTGTGACAGGGTGAAGATTTCTTGCACAGGGCGCCCAAAGGCCTAAGGCTGGCCCTGCGCATGGGTCAGTGGCTCTGCACCAGACTTCCCTCCAATTGATCAAAGTTAAAGGATTTCAAGTGGACTGATTACAATTACAGGGCCTCTAAAGAGTCCTGTATTGTTATTTGTCGTCACTACTTCCCGCGTCGGGAGTGGGTCATTTGCGCCCCTGCTGCCTTCCTTGCATGTGGTAGCTGTTTGTCAGGGATTTGTCAATCCATATCTGCCAAGTGACCCTATGACAGGGTGAAGATTTCTTGCACATGGGTGTGACAGGGTGAAGATTTCTTGCACAGGGCGCCCAAAGGCCTAAGGCTGGCCCTGCGCATGGGTCAGTGGCTCTGCACCAGACTTCCCTCCAATTGATCAAAGTTAAAGGATTTCAAGTGGACTGATTACAATTACAGGGCCTCTAAAGAGTCCTGTAATGTTATTTGTCGTCACTACCTTCCCGCGTCGGGAGTGGGTCATTTGCGCCCCTGCTGCCTTCCTTGCATGTGGTAGCTGTTTGTCAGGGATTTGTCAATCCATATATGCCAAGTGACCCTATATAGGGGTAACAGTCCCTATTCTGCTCTGTGTCAGTGTGTATCATGGTCTCTGTGGACAGGGAACAGTCTCTATTCTGCTCTGTGCCAGTGTGTATCAGGGGATTTGAGGACAGGTGTCAATCCATATCTGCCAAGTGACCCTATGTATATCTGCTGTCAGTACACAGGAAAAGTTTAAATATTTCTTGTTCTACGTTCTCTGCAACTCCACGCACCGACTCATCCAATACGTGAAGATCTGGGGTTTCTCTGACTCTCCTCAGTAGTGTATCAAACAGAGTCTGCACTGTGGTAACACGGACATCTTCAGGACATAACTCAACTATTTGCAGATAGGCAGTCTGCAGCTTCTCTTTTTCACCTGTTCTCTTCTTTCTCTTATGCGTATTCTTGTCTATATGCAGGTGGTCTCTTGCCTTTCTTTTAACCAATTAGTTCCTTCCATATGGTTTCAAAAGATCTCTGGCATCATTACTTTCAACGCAAATAACGTCATCATAGTTAGTCTCCTCGTTATTCACCGGGAAGAGAGTGTTTGCACTGACTACCCACAGCATGCTCTTGCCATTGCCTACACCTTCAACGACAGGGTGCAAGTCCCAAGGAGAAGGATCATTCACTTTATTATCTGTCTTTATTTCACAAGTAGTGCCTGGAACATCCTCATGGGTCACAAGATGTAAATCTGGACTAATGTCAACCCCAGGGTCTGGAAAATCATCAATTTGAAATTTTTCGAATAATCCCAGTGGGCTGCCACATTCTTCCTCCTCTGATGGTATTAAAGTTTGCAGAGATTCACTATGGGGTGGTGTCAAGCATTTTGGAGAACAATTAAGCATCTCCATCCCAATACGTTTCAGATGTCCTATCAGCTCTTCCACCCTATGCGATACTATGGGCAGGCTACCCGTGACGTCATTACTCACGGCCCTATTTCACGCGGACACTCTGTGTCAGTGTGTATCCTGGTGTCTGTGGACAGGGAACAGTCTCTATTCTGCTCTGTGTCAGTGTGTATCATGGTCTCTGTGGACGGGGAACAGTCTCTATTCTGCTCTGTGTCAGTGTGTATCAGGGATCATTAGGATAGGTGTCAATCCATATCTGCCAAGTGACCCTATGTAGGGGGAACAGTCCCTATTCTGCACTGTGTCAGTGTGTATCAGGGGTTTTGAGGACAGGTGTCAATCCATATCTGCCAAGTGACCCTATGTAGGGGGAACAGTCTCTATTCTGCTCTGTGTCAGTGTGTATCAGGGATCATTAGGATAGGTGTCAATCCATATCTGCCAAGTGACCCTATGTAGGGGGAACAGTCCCTATTCTGCTCTGTGTCAGTGTGTATCAGGGGTTTTGAGGACAGGTGTCAATCCATATCTGCCAAGTGACCCTATGTAGGGGTAACAGTCCCTATTCTGCTCTGTGTCAGTGTGTATCAGGGGTTTTGAGGACAGGTGTCAATCCATATCTGCCAAGTGACCCTATGTAGGGGGAACAGTCTCTATTCTGCTCTGTGTCAGTGTGTATCAGGGATCATTAGGATAGGTGTCAATCCATATCTGCCAAGTGACCCTATGTAGGGGTAACAGTCCCTATTCTGTTCTGTGTCAGTGTGTATCAGGGGTTTTGAGGACAGGTGTCAATCCATATCTGCCAAGTGACCCTATGTAGGGGGAACAGTCTCTATTCTGCTCTGTGTCAGTGTGTATCAGGGCTGGGCTTTGAGGACAGGTGTCAATGTTAGGTGATTTCTGCCCTTTATGGATTAAAAGCAGACTCTGCATCAACTGTGCAATTTTCCATGGGAGTTTTGCCATGGATCCCCCTCTGGCATGCCACAGTCCAGGTGTTAGTCCCCTTGAAACAACTTTTCCATCGCTATTGTGGCCAGAAAGAGTCCCTGTTGTTTTTCAAATTCGCCTGCCCATTGAAGTCAATTTCGGGTTCGCGACAACACTACTTATTTTAAATAGAGATATATCTATAGCAATACAAATGTATCTATCTATCTAACATATGCTGCTATTCCACTACTATGAATCGTACGCCTGTGAAATTTGTCCATTATGGAAAGCTACCAGTATCAACAGAATATAACTTATATATAAGTTTAGGTAGAGATTCACTTGTTTTATTCCCCCTATACTCCTATATGCTCATTTATTATGTTAAATTAAAATAAATATAAATGTACGAATATATATTTTCATTCCACTTATTGTGTATTGTTGGAAATATAGTTTTCTAGTGATATAGAATGGCATTTTTAGTTTTCATTACAGTTGTTCTCAGTAACAGTCATTAGGTTCTATATCGTATAATGTATGTTTTTAAATAACTTGTGGTGACCGTTCTATTAATAAGTGTTACATAGTTACATAGCTGAAAAGAGACTTGCGTCCATCAAGTTCAGCCTTCCTCACATATGCTTTGGCTGTTGATCCAAAAGAAGGCAAACAACTCAGTCTGAAGTGCTTCCAATTTTGCAACAAACTAGGAAAAAATTCCTTCTTGACCCCAAAATAGCAGTCAGATGTCTCCTTGGATCAAGCAGCTATTACCCCACTAATTAGAAATGATATCCCTGTATGTTATGTTTTTGCAAGTATTTATCCAATTGCAGTTTAAACATCTGTATAGACTCTGACAAAACCACCTCTTCAGGGAAAGAATTCCATATCCTTATTGCTCTTACTGTAAAAAAAACCTTTTCTTTGCCTTCGATGAAATCTCCTTTCTTCAAACCTAAATGTGTGACCTTGTGTCCTATGTATAGCCCTGTTAATGAATAGATTTCCAGAGAATGGTTTGTACTGGCCCCAAATATATTTGTATAGAGAGGCGGAGCTTGACACCCGAGGCAAGCGGTCGCACTAACCTGGCGCTCCTAGGCCCAAACATCGAAAAGCGGACAAAAGCCCAAATATCCAGCAGCTGAACCACGGCAGAAGCCCCTGATCCACACCCCGCCAACATGGGTCGCAGAACGGGGAAAAAGAACCCAGGGAAACCCAACCCGGGACTCACCATAGGAGACATGTGGAGGCAGGCCCGAGGCGCAACCGAAGCCAACATGGCGGCACTCCATGGAGGCTGCTCGGACTTCTCGGACGACCTCTCAGGTGAGGAATACCTGCCAGCCCACACAGCAGGACGGCCCTCACCTCCGACCAACGCCACACCAGACTCCTCGCCTGTGACAGTGGCGATCCTAAAGCAAATTCTAGCTGACCACCACGACGGCATCCATAAGGACATTACAGCGCTGAGGGGAGACCTAAAGGGGGTAACAACTCGCCTAAATGCAGTGGAGACCCGAACCGACACTCACACCAGGGACATAGGGGAACTCAAACGGGCTATACAGGAGCTACAACTACAGCAACGCTCCCACGAATACCGCATGGCCGAGAACGAAGACGCCAGGCGGCGTAACAATTTAAAAATCAGAGGGCTCCCGGAGGAAATCACAAATGCGGGCCTACCAGAGGTCGTCAAACGCCTGCTCGCGATGATACTGCCACCCGCACAGGCGGAACGCATTCGCCCAGACTACCTCTTCAGGGTCCCCAAATCACCAAAGGCACCCGCTGGGACCACCAGAGACGCCATAGTTGCACTCCGGAATGGAGCTGACAAAAAAACGATCCTGGACGCCCTGCGGGGCAGGACACCCCTACAATTTGAAGGCAGGGCACTGAGTTTTTTCGCCGACCTCTCCAACGGCACCTTGGCTTGGAGACGGTCCCTCCAGCCACTCACCACCCTCCTTCGCCAACAGGGCCTTAGATATAGGTGGCGACCATCCCATACACTGACAATCCAACAGGGATCTGACTCGCATCAGGTACGGGACTTATGTGACGCGGCACCACTTCTACAATCCTTAGGCCTAACCATGGATTCCCTCAACCCAAACGGTCGGAAGAGCCCGGTATCCCCGCAGCACAGATGGGACCCAACCAGAACTGTCCCGTTTGTCCCACAAGGCCTCACCCCAGACCCGTACGCCACTGTTACAACGTGAGCAGCGACAGACGACCATACGAAACACCTGTCAAGACGACCAGAACTTTTACACCGAACGTACGGTGCCCTTCTCCTCTAGAGTCACCGAGAAGCGGTCGGGACAGTTGCACACAGCTTTTTAATCCCTGACCAAACTGTGTTTGTCGTTATCAAACGCTGAAGCCCTGTTTTAATGTCAAACGTTGATGACATGTTTAACCCCTATTGCTTCTTGGTTACCGTTACACCTTTTTTATGATTAACTTTACGTATAATATGTCAAGTATTAGCCAAAAACTTGTGACTTATCATTAGACTCCCGCTCAACCCACGACATACCCGCAACCCGCAGTCACCCAAGGTGGGCAACCCTGATCACGGGGAAAAGTTGCCTCCGACACGAACAAAGAGGACGCGTACCGAGACCCACGTCACGAACACTCACATAAAAAGCTTAATTTCACCTCTGGCACGACAGGAGATGGGGGACCCCCCAGAGACTCTAAGGTCAAGCTATCATACTGTATTATACTGTTATTCACTTACTGCCTGTGCCGCAATTCCGCATCTTAAGCATATTTCACGTGCTGTCTAGCTAATTGGTAGTAATGTGTGCTGTGACAGAAAGACATGAAAAGTACCTTGTTATTTTATCTTATTTTAGTTTATATTACTTTGTCTTATAGAGCTCTGGCAGATACATATTGTAGGTTATGAAGGGGCTGTGAAAAAATGAGAAGCGACACATATTTTACAGGGTTACAGGCATCTTGAGAGATATCACTACAGCCGATTACTAACTATATTCAGTAGCACAACAGAAAAAGCTAAACATTTAAAGCTCACGTGACAGGATCTCTTAAATAGTTCACTCGCACCATGCCTCAGATTGTGTTGAATTGCCTCTCGTATATTTCTGTAACTAATGTATAAAACCTAAGCACTGTTTAGCCATCTGGCCTATAGCCAGACACTGCCCCGCTTCGACATGTGTACACACGCTACCTCCTTTGGCGTAGGGGCCCTAGCAATGGCAAACAATGACCACCATTATCTTATTTTAATACCTTATTTTAATGTATCTAATCTTACCCTGCCAACATCCCGCTTGGTTAAACGTATACAATTGTGCAAATGTACAGCTGTACAATTAAACAAAATTGGAGGACTAAAATACCACCACCTGACTTTTAGGAAGCCCGAATAGTGTCGTTGTGGCAGCAGCTGACATGCGGTGTTCATCGAAATGACAAATATTAACTTCCCCTCATGAGTTGCAACACCTCCACAGGTCGGCTAAGCCAGCATACCCAATGGTGTATACTCCTGCTACTGACCCCTACACTTCTCACCCCCCTTTGACTTATGGGGTAGATACTAAAATGAGGAGTCATCCTCACTCTGTTATTCCCATCAATGTTTCATCTTTTTAACTTTTTATCTGTTAAGACTGTTTTCACTTAAGGTTAAGCCCAACCGATTTAAACATGGGCATTATCACTCTACCCCACCACTTCGTTAAACTACAAAGGCCGGTATAGGCTGATGCGGCCTTGTTGGTGCGCATACACCGAGTTACCTACAATGCCCTAGCAGGATGGTTGCGCCATTTAACCCAAAGGGGATGGCCCCCGCTACTGCCACCGTAACATGTCACTATCCTTAGACCTGTGGGACTGATGTTGTTGTATGATAATACTCTCTTTTTGCTTCTTACACTTGTCTTTTCTTTTTTAATAATGTTTATGCTTTAAGTTTAAGCTCTATCAATATAAAACTGTGCAGTATCATTTAAAGTCATATGTCTGGTAACCAAGAATGACCGGTTATGGCTGCTGTGGCTTTACTGGCATGTATGTACTAAACTACCTGCACTCAAAAATAAAGATTTAAAAAAAAAAAAAAAAAGAAAGACAAGAGAAAGAACAGCAAGTCAGAGGGGTAGGGATTGATGGGTGAGATGCCTGTGTCAGAATAAGCTGGTAGAACATGTGTGAAGAACCCAACAAAGGAAGGAGAGATAGTAAGGTGGGTTATGGTAGCGAGGGATCAGAGGAGGGCAATTGCTATGAGATACATGACATTTAACTGTGACGTTGACATCCTATGTAGACAGGGTAATGGATTCAAATCACTGGGGGCTCAATTATGTCAGAATATGGAATATTGTTAACAATATGCTAGGATTACTGTGTAAATATAATTGTTCTCAAATTACGTTTTGTCCCATTGCTGAATTTGCATTCGTAGACGGGGTTTAATAGGTTATTGAAATTTTTGAAAATTTGACAATGATGGATTTCTGTATACCAGTTGGGCCTCTAAGCAAATTTGTCACAATAATAAAAAGTTGGATTGCAAAAAAAAAAAAAAAAAAAAAAAAAAAAAACGATTAAGGTATCTATGCTACTGCCTTATACAAATATATGCATGCAAGCAAGTATGTACGCTGTTGGGGCGTTCTGACAAACGATATTGTACTCACCTGCATAAAAATTCCAAAAATAAAGAATTACAAAAAAAAAAATATATTTGTATAATGTTATCATATTCATATCCCCTCTCAGGCGCCGTTTTTCCAAACTAAAGAGATTTACATTTTTTAACCTTTCTTCATAACTAAAATGCTCCTTTTATCAATTTCTGTGAGTGTGATCTTGATCAGAATATATACTTACATTTTTCAGTTACTGTGTAGATTTCACTAATCGTCTTACTGATAACATTCTCAGCCTCACAATAATAATCTCCTGAGTCTGATTGTGTGATACTGGAAAAGGTGAGAGTCCTGTTATCATTGGATAGAGTTATATCAGAAGGGAGTCTGCAATTTCTGCGCCCCCACAGGATCCTTTCAGCATTTTCTGTCCGACAAGTGAGGGTTACCGTGACATAATCCAGGGAGTTTATTGCCCTGATCACAGGTTTAGTGACAGGTACTGTAAAGGAAGGAACAGGAAATCATCAGGTTACACACAGACATAGGGTCATTTCCAATGTTGTTACTTGCTACTTTTTACTGACCAGTTGCTGCTTGATACTGCTTTATATTGGCTCAAAAATCAATAAATAGGGAATCAAGATGTGTTTTCCACCCTATTCAGTTATTTATTGTTTGGATATGGTTTGATGTGGTTATGTTGATGAAAGTCTTAGTACAGACTAAAACGTTGATGTGATTTAACCTATTCTTTGAGGATATGTATATAATTATGTTACTTGACTGACTGTCGTATTAAAGAGACAGAACAGGAAATCACACACATTGTAAGTAAAGTCAAAATGTTTAATGGAAATATTACAATTATACATGTCCAATGCTTTATAGAGATCTTTGTTTTTTTCCTGTTACACATTGTATTGCTTCTGGCTTAATTAATTAAAGGATCACTATAGGCACCCAGACCACTTAAGCTCAATGAAGTGATCTGGGCAGGGCCGGTGCAAGGATTTTTGGGTACATAGGCGAATATGTATTTTTCCGCCCCCCTACCCCCCAAATAACATCTTCACCTATGGGCCTCTTAACCAGCCCCTCTCCCCGTCCATTATTGGTCCCCTCCCTTCCCTATCCCTTAGTGTTCTTCTGACAGTCACACACACTCAATGACAAACACACAGCCTTACTGATCTGACACACACTCATTCATTGACACACACACACTGATTGACACTCATTGACAGACACACTGATAGTCACACACAGACTCAATGACAAAGATACTCTCACTGATTTGACAGACACTCACAAACACACACTTACAGACACACACATACACTGACACACTCATATACTCACTCACAGACACACACACATACACTCACTCACATACACTCACTCACACACACTCACTCAAAAACAGCCACTCACAGACACACATACACTCACACACAGTCACTCACAGACACTCACTCACACAGAGACACACATACACACTCACTCACTCACTCACTCACAGACACACATACACACTCACTCACTCACTGACACACATACACTCAAACACAGTCACTCACAGACACACACACACATACACTCACACACAGTCACTCACAGACACACAGACACTCACTCATACAGAGACACACATACATACTCACTCACATACACACATACACACTCACTCACAGACAAACAGACACTCACACACAGTCACTCACAGACACACAGACACTCACACACACTCACTCACTCACAGACACACACACACACACACACACACACACACACTCACTCACAGACACACAGACACTCACACACATACACATCACATACACTCACTAATTATTTTAAGAAATACAAATTTTACACCCAGCCTCCCTACCTGGAGAGCTGGTGTGGATGAGGAGTCATTCCCTGGGGTCCAGTGGGGCTGCTGGGCGGCGTGCGGCGAGATTAGAGCTCCCTCGCTGCATTTGATCACAGCACTGCCGCACCGGGGGTCGAGATGGTGGCCTGGCAGGTGGGAGAGCTTCCCTCCTGCCGGTCACTGAAATCTTGTGCCCCCGAAGCCGATGCGCCCTAAGGTGGCCGCCTGTGCCGCCTTATGGACGCGCCGGCCCTGGGTCTGGGTGCCAGGTCCATCTAGGGTTAACCCTGCAGCTGAAAACATAGCAGTTTCAGAGAAACTGCTATGATTACAATAGGGTTAATCAAGCCTCATTGACAGCCGCTAGAGGCACTTCCACGCTTCTCACTGTGAAAATCACAGTGAGAAGATGCCAGCGTCCATAGGAAAGCATTGAGCAGCTCTTGCCGCACATGCACATTCCACAGATGACGTCGGAAGAGGGAGTAGAGTTCCACGCATCAAGGGAGCCCGGCACTGGAGAAAGGTAAGAATTTAACCCCTTCCCCCCTAGAGCCCCCCTAGAGCCCAGCGGGAGGGTGGTCATGGGGGTGGGGAGGGAGACCCAAAGACCGTATAGTGCCAGGAAAACTTGTTTGTTTTCCTGGCACTATAGTGGTCCTTTAACTATGTTGTTCAGTGTTGTACAACGTTTGAAGGAGAGAAAAAAAATGTCTTTCTGCTGGATTCTGTATTCGCTCCCTTTTTCTTTTTCTCCCTTATAACCTGATCTTATGCACATTCAGCTAAACCCGACAAAGTCTATAATGAAGGACACATCAAGGCTGATCCTCCTCTACTCCCGCACCTCCCATGCATCTTCCCTTTGTCAATATAGGACTCAATTAAAAATTCTGGTCTTTGTTTATAAATCTCTTCATGAGACTGCTCATGTCTACCTATCCTCACTAATATACACATATGACCCTAGACTCTGCCAAAGACCTGCATCTATGTTCTGTTTGTACCTGAACTTCTGTCTATCTCACCTTTAAGACTTTTCTGGGGCTTACCTACCTTTCCTGCTCCATTAAACTCTCATCAAGTCTCCATTTCTTAAATAAATACAAAAAATCTCACTTCTTCAATCAAACTGTTAATAGCATCCCCTCCCAACACCTCACAAACCCACTTCTCTTCTGCAACTGTGCCATCTAAAGAAGTATTAATTGTAAACTCAGCTAGCAACCTACTTTCCATTACATAAAATACATATTACCCTTACTTCTTGTGTCATTTTAGCCCACTTCCATTAGAATGTAAATGCCAGGGTAATGAAGAGATTTGAAGCAAGGACCAGAATTTTTAATTGAGTACTATATCTTATGGGAAGCTAATGTAACGACTGACAAAGGGTAGAGGCATGGGAGGCGAGGGAGTACAGGAGATAAGCTACACCATTTATTATAAACTGCAGCTTGGAATGTATAAGATTAATAAGAAGAGGATTGAGTGTCTGACTTCTGGAGCGAGCAGCCGCATTGCTTAAGAGCTCCGTCTTACTATCGGCCTGATTAGCGAAAATAAAAGAGGAAAATCAATTAAAATCATACTTTGCAAGGACTAAGTGTAGCAGGTGTGAAACATGTCACCGTCCAAGCAGCTTAAGCTGTCAGAAGTGACTAAAACAAAGAAAAAAGCCAGAGGAAGAGAGAACCAAGATGGCGACGAAGAATCCACTAATATGTCAGAATCTGCCTCATCCACATACTGACTCCCCAATTTCGGAAAGAAGTCTTCACAAAATGCTACAGGAACTAAGAGCAACAATAACAGCAGACTTCCATCGTATAGACGTCGACCTCCGAAAATAAATTTCCCCCATGGGTGACAGAACCAGTCATCTGGAGAATAAAACAGAGGAGCTATACATTGCCCCCAATGAAGTGGTGGATAAACTACAAAAATTAACAGAAGACAATGAATTATTGAAATTAAAATTGGCTGACCTGGAGGATATATCGAGGAGACAGAACGTTCGCTTCCGAGGCATACCCAACGAGGTCTCCCAAGATGCGCCCCCAGCCTACATCCTCTAAATATGTAAGTCACTGGTCCATGACCTTCCTGATTCTGCATTGGCATATGATAGGATGCACAAACTCCCACGACCAGCCCGATTATCCAACAAGGTCCCCAGGAATGTAATCATTAAATTTCACTATTACGCTCATAAAGACACACTGCTGTCAGCAGCACGGAAATCTCCCGCGCTTCCAGAGCCCCATAACAACATCGCTCTATATGCTGACTTATCGGTGATTACTATGGCAAAACAGAAAGAATTCATTAACATCACAAAAACTTTGCAGAATAATAAGGTGTCATATAAATGGGGTTATCTGACTAAGCTGATTGTCTGGCGACAAGGAAAAACACGAGTGATTGCGGAGCCAACAGATGGGATGAAACTACTCACAGAGTGGGGCCTATGGAAGAAAACTGGCGATCACCAAGTGACTTCAACAGAATCTTCCCCAAGAAAAGTTCAAGTAGAGTGGCAGATGGCTGGATCACAAGAGAAGAAGAAATAGACGGAGAAGTTGTACACCACCTAACACACGAGATGTAACTTGGGTATACTCGCTAGATGCTATATAAGTCTTCTTAATGCTTATTTACTTATTTTGTATGCTTACCTGCATATTTACTTAAAAATATGTTGTTCCTAATCTCTATTACCGGCCCATGACCTAAATCTGGCAATAAGCTGTAAAGGTGCAATGCCGTGTAAAGATACTGTTTGTACCAGGCGTTATACGCATAACATCCCCGTATCTGATTCATAACAGGCAATAAGCTTCAAAGTCAGAGCAATTTGCAATGCTACTGTGCACAGTGTAAGAAATGCTTAATATCCCATATCTAACGTACAACTGGCAATGCACCACTTAGTTGAAGCGATCAGTTAGGAAATAGTATGCACCGTGAGTTCCTTGCATATGTCCCCATATTTGACACTGTCATGGGCAAACTCTGATAATACTACAGGGAGGTGGACATTAGTTGCATGCTTATAAAAACCCTCTGCATTTTATTGATATAAATTACGCTGTATTCCGGTGTGATTACCTATATAACAACATAGCAAGGTCATCACCGATATATACAGCTCATGATTAGTTATATTACAACTCAGTATATACTTCAGCTGGTACGCTTTCAACACAATGAGGCGGACTGATATATAGTAATAGGACTAGGAGGTTGATGCAGGGTGATGCAGAGGTCAGACCCTTTAACCCCTTAAGGACACATGACATGTGTGACACGTCATGATTCCCTTTTATTCCAGAAGATTGGTCCTTAAGGGGTTAAAAGGGGTACTGCTGTTACAACTATCTTTATAGTTATACATGAAAAAATAAGATCATAAATAATAAGTACAAAGATGGACATATTAATTAGACCAACGTCAGTGGGTCAATTGAATAGGTATAACCAAATTGGAGATGTGTAGTCGATTTAGATGGTTAAGCCTTAAGGACGACCACAAAGATCCGCCCGGGCAACATATCACCTGGATATGTAGCATTGGACAATATGAAAACTTGATTACCCAATAATAGTTGCATTTCTATGTAATAATAGATTGTTATTTCTATTTGTTCTTGTAAACAGTTACGTATCTAGATATGTATTTAGAATTGGTTTAACATGTTATGTACAATATCAGGTCGATAGGACCTCAACAACCCCCGCCCCTAGTTCATCACTTGAGATCACGAATTAGTGCTCTCTAAATGCCCAAACTGAATCTTCTTCTAGTGGAAGATAAGTGTAAATACATTGGTTTTTGTTTCCCCCCCCTCTTTATGTTCTTTATTCCGTTCATCTTGTTTAACCTCACATAGATTCACCTACAAGATATGAACTTTCTATCGCTGTCGCACAATATTCATAGGAGACCAAGAGTAAGGGTGCGATACTTCATGGCGAACACCATTATAACACACGTCATGTGTAGGTATACAATCATCTCGTTCAACCCACATACGAATGCTCAATTATACATCTTGGCAAGTGTACCACTTGCTCCTTCATATAAGTATAAATCATGATGCCCAACACAATGCAAATATTGGCCCTTAATGTAAAGGGCCTCAACAGTCCCTACAAAAGACGGCAAGTTTTAAAAGATATGCACTCATCTAACGTGGCTATAGTATGCCTACAAGAAACTCATTTTAGTAAGACAAATCCACCCCAATCATGATCAATAAAATATACCACAGCGTACCATGCTTATGCACACAATAAATCCAAAGGAGTCACTATACTAATCCACTCAGACTGTTTTTTTACATTGCACAAACAAACACATACCAAGCAGGCAGACTATTGATTTTAGTAGGAGAACTAAATGGCATCCAGATAACTGTAACATCCCTTTATGCTCCCAACGAGGCTCAATTTTTCTTTTTAAATAAAGAAATTAAACGGATAACTTGAATGAAACATGGCCACGTAATAATCTGTGGAGACTGCAACTGTACGCTAGATCCTTCAGTGGACACACAACGCAAACACAACAAACCCCTCAGCAAAATCTCCATTCAAACTGGCAAACTTTTCTTCAAACTTAATCCACACGACCACACGACCTATACACACGACCTATACGACTCATGGAGAAATATTTTTCCCACAGCAAAAGACTACACATATTTTTCACCAGTACATATGACATATACACGAATAGATCTTTGCGTAATAGATATATCCACATTGAAAGCTTCTTGAGGTAAATCCTGCGTTGAATACTTTTGCTGAGGGTGATGTATAGAGGGCTTTTATACTTGTTATAAAGGGTTGGGAGAAGCTAAATGCTGCTAATGTGTCATTTACTTAATCAAATAATAGGGCAACGTACATGGTCCGACCATGCCCCAATAATAACTACGTTAGTGGTACCATAACCAACAAAAGGCCGTGGTAAATGGAGACTGAATGAATCTATTCTTGACTGCCCCTTGAACCACAAAATAATAGCACTAGATATAAACAGCTATTTCACCCCCAACTCAACAAATGAAACCTCACTAGAAACCCAATGGATGGCCCACAAGGTGGTAATTAGAGGTGAATTCATCAAAATTGGCTCTACCATTAAAAAACTATTTCAAAATTCCATAACCAAACTACTACAAAAATTAGAGAAGTTAGAAAGCTCCCCTTCCATCTCTATCCAAACAAATAGCAGCAACGCGCGATGCTATCCACCAATTACAAACTCATGAACACACCAAAAATGCTCAAAAACTTAAACAAACCTATTACAATATGGGTAACAAAGCAGGTAAATTATTAGCCAATAAATTAAGATACAAATATCTCCAAACAAAAATACCATACATTACTTCAAAATCAAATACAAAACTTTACAATCCTAATGATATCGTGAATGAACTATCATCCTATTATGAGGACCTATACAATCTTATTAAAAACATAGACATTTACTCACCTGACCAAGATGGAGTACTGGAATATTTATCGCAAATCACACTCCCGCAAGTCACACCTCAACAAAATGATTCACTGCTCACTCCATTTACGGAAGAGGAAGTATCCAAAACCATTCAATCTCTTTCCAAACACAAAGCCCCAGGCCCAGATGGGTTACCAAATTACTATTATATTAAAATGGCACTCCAACTTACACCTCACATCACAAAACTGTTCAATAAGATTAAAACTACTGGTAAATTTCCACATGAAATGCTGGAAGCTTATATAATAACACTAGCTAAACCGAATAAAACACCTACAATTTGCAGCAACTTACAACCTGTATAATTATTAAATGCAGATGTGAAATTATATGCAAAACTATTAGCCAATAGATTAAAACCCCTTCTAACCAACTTAGTATCTGCAGAACAGGCAGGTTTCGTACCCGGAAAACAAGTAGGTGATAATACACGATATTGCATGGACTTACTAGATTGGGCTAGTCAGAAAGGTCACAGCGGGATATTGATGGTCTTGATCGCCTTAACTGGATATTCATGGAAAACACATTAGCAGCATTTAGCTTCTCCCAACCCTTTATAACAAGTATAAAAGCCCTCTATACATCACCCTCAGCAAAAGTATTCAACGCGGGATTTACCTCAAGAAGCTTTCAAATAACCAACGGAGCTAGGCAAGGGTGACCACTATCACTTCTAATTTTTATATTATGTCTAGAACCGTTGGTTAAGAAGATCAAGTAGGATCCCTCCCTCCCTTCTGGGCCTACAAACCCCCGCAGGAGAAAAGAAAATCGCCCTCTTTGCAGACGAT
The DNA here is from genome assembly GCF_036172605.1 of Pelobates fuscus. Classification (NCBI taxonomy): domain Eukaryota; kingdom Metazoa; phylum Chordata; class Amphibia; order Anura; family Pelobatidae; genus Pelobates; species Pelobates fuscus. The sequence continues at coordinate 33,432,181 of NC_086327.1, forward strand.
GTCATGCTTTTCCTTACGAACCCAATGGACGCTATTCCCCATCTCTTAGATACCTTGACCAATTATGGTAAAATTTCGTATTACAAAAATAATATTACTAAAACACAAATACTTCCTATTAAATTAAATTTGAGCACCACAAAAGACCTACAAATAAAATACTAATTCGACTGGCGGAAAACCTCAATTTCCTATTTAGCAGTAAAAATAACATACTCTAGAACTCAAACAATTAGATGAGGTGGTTCTCTCTGACATCCTCAAACAAACTGACTCATGGGATAAGGCAAATGCATCATGAATAGGAAGGATCAATTCCCTTAAAATGATGGTCATGCCCATTATACTGTATTTATTCAGAACACTACCCATTGCACTTCCAAAATCACTTCTCAAACGGTTCCAGCATGCCATCAATGCACATATATGGAAGAAAAAACCTCCAAGAGTTTAATTCAACCTCATTTGTTGAGTTTCTTTCAACAAATGAGGCCATAACGTTCCTAACATTAAAAATTACTACAAAGCGACAGTATTAGCACACAGCTTAGACATTATGACAAATAGAACAAATCCAGTCTGGCTCCAACTAGAGACTAAGAGTGGCGATCCCTACCAAACAACTTATGGATAGTGATGTCCCGAACAGTTCGCCGGGAACCGTTTGCCGGCGAACATAGCGTGTTCGCGGTCGCGAACACGTGCGATGTTCGGTCCGCCCCCTATTCGTCATCATTGAGCAAACTTTGACCCTGTACCTCACAGTCAGCAGACACATTCCAGCCAATCAGCAGCAGACCCTCCCTCCCAGACCCTGCCACCTCCATGACGAATAGGGGGCAGACCGAACATCGCGCGTGTTCACGACTGCGAACACGCTATGTTCGCCGGCGACCGGTTCCCGGCGAACTGTTCGGGACATCACTACTTATGGACTTCATCAACACCCTCTATATCTGTTACTCTTCCTAACACTAGATTCTTACTCAATTCTTGGAAATCCTGGAATTCCTCACTTTGCCCTCTCAAGGAACAATTGTTGTTCGTGCCTTTAACAGCTTTGTCGAGTAGATAGTGGGAACCGCACTCATTGCCAGCAGCCACGGGTGCTCCGGATCAGGACCAGCAATCCCAGAATAATATGCAAAGAAGAAAGAATCACAGGCACTCCGAATTCAAGCTGCAGGCAGTTTTATTGTAACAAAATGCAACGCAACGTTTCGACCATAAAGGTCTTTACGGTCGAAACGTTGCGTTGCATTTTGTTACAATAAAACTGCCTGCGGCTTGAATTCGGAGTGCCTGTGATTCTTTCTTTTTAACAGCTTTGTCATCAATTTCACTGAACCTCCCAACACAACAATGAGTACTCAAAGTGATTACTCATGTACACTTATTATTTAATAATAAGAGCCTTATACCTTTCCCAGAACTCCAATCTACATTTCATCTGTCACCACAAGACATTTTTCCATACCTAAGGGTGAAACATATTTTACAATCTAAATCAGTGCATTATGTAGACCCCGCCTCACTTTGCAAAACAGGCCGGATTGCTATAAAGCTTCTAAATCTCCTCCCACATAAAAATTCCTGTCACTTTGCTACTCAGCACAATCAAATATCGCTGGAACTAATACATTGCCCTACATGATAAAATGGGAGGAAGATTTAGATATGAACTTACCAATGATAGAGTGGGAAAAGGCCATAAAATTTACCAAACAATCCTCCAGGTGTGTCACACACTGGGAGGCCTATTTTAAAATATTGATGAGATGGTATATGACCCCAAACAGACTTAGTAAAATATACCCTGGGTTAACTTCAGAGTGCTGGAGATGCATGAAAGAGACAGGTACTCTGAAACACATATTCTGGGATTGCACAAACCTACGGACCTATTGGCTACACATACAATTAATCAACACGATTAACGGAATAGAACTTCCATTTCTACCAGCTTCTTATCTTCTACACATAATTACCAATATGGGCACCAACCTCCAAGAGCAGCAGTACTAAATATCCTTTTGGCAGCAAAAACTAGTATTTCCGCCCATTGTTTCTGCTCCCACCATTCCAGAAGTGATAAACAGAGTCAACGCCACATTTAACCACGAAAAAGAATGGGCAAAGAGAGGGAATATGTCCAAATTCCAAGATTTATGGACCAACTGGGATCCTGTCAAGCTAATAAATCATGACCCTAAAGTGTACACTGCCACCTAAGACTTACACCTATATCTACAGATCTCAGCTAACTATTGTAGGACTTATCTTTGTCCCCCCCCCCCTCTATACTCACTCCCACCCACCCTACCAAGTTATTGTTATCTACTGATGTTTAGATATTAGTGGGAAGCATTATTTATTCCAACCACCAAATTCTAAGTTGGAAAATATTATCCCATTTACCTAAAGCAGGCTGTAAGGATAACGTGAGGAAATACTGCTCAAATAGTGCAAGATGCACATAGAATCTGAGTATGCAACGTTATACCCTCTCTGAAGGTTCAATGTAACATGTGAATACATACACAATCGACAATATGGCTTTCGGTCGTTGGAACACACTACTGCCGAATTGTCAGAGAGTCATATCCTTGGAGACAGGATTTAACTCATGAAAGCATAGAAAGGTTTAGTTTACATCAAACACCCACACATCCTGTAACATAAGATCTCTAAGATTAGAGTTGTATGCTTGCAACTTTATCTTGTCATGTACATGTTATAAAACATGATTTCAATCGTAAATGAGCTATCTATTGTAATTGACATATTATGAATGTATTAATCCTTTATGTTGTTTGTTGTTATACATGTAAAAACAATAAAAATCATGTATTGAAAAAAATAAAAAAATAAGAAGAGGATTGCAGTAGTCAAAGCAGAAAATTGGAAGAGCAACTTACCTGTATTAAGTGTTGCTAGCTATGTTTTTGAGATGGCAGCAACAGGATTTGTCGATTGACTGGATGTGAGAGAATACAAAGAGAATGTAAAGGCACCAAGCCTGTGACCTAGGGCTGCCATCCAGTTATGAATAGCAAAGAGGCAGATAGACACGTTTCAAGAGGACAAAGAAAGACCAGGAGATGAAAGATAGATTTGCATGTCATCAGCATAGAAGTAATATTGGAAGTCAACCAAGAGAGGCAGTTTGAAGTTTAGAACCTTGGGTAACATCAACAAAGAGGGGTTGTGGAAGAGATGATGCACTGGAAGAGTGCTAGGAGAAGTTGGAGGAGAGCCAGGAGACAGCAGAGTCTTAAAGACTGAGGTTGTGCAGGATGTGAAGAAGTTGTTTGCATGTTTGGTATTTGGATGGGGAGTTTGGATGGGGACAGCAGCTATTCAAGGAGACAGATGAGGAGTGATAGTGTGTGTCTGTGTGGGAGATAGCCTGTGTCATTGATTCTAGGGTGAGACTGGTTAGGCTTAAGTCACAACTTTGCTTACCTACCTATTGCCATGTTCACTTACAAAAACTTTGAGTGTGAATAAGCCTGGGTCATTGTACCTAGAGTGATACTGATTTGGGTACAGCTGTGCCCTGCCAGTGTGACAGTGCCACTTACACCAACTTTGAGTTGCAAATAGATATCTGTTTAGTAATAGCTTAATTGATCCTAGTTTGTGGTGGTCAAAAGATACCAGTGGAATTATTGACATTCCCATTGTTACCCCCTGAATCTTATACCTCACTTCCCCCCCCCCTCCCCCCCCCCCTCTTCCTCAAGAAGCAACTTACAGAAAACTCAGTAAAGTTTTTTTTAGTAATACTGTAATTATAAAGCCAAGAATTGGCTTTGCAAAAATGGCTGATATTACATAAATGGCTGATATTACGTAGCCATTAGGATAGGTAATATTGTAGCGATTTTTTGCATCACAGCACACTCAGGGAAATGTTCTACTGGGAAACCTTGGGTCCTGGCATTCATGTGGATGTCACTTTGACACATACCACCTACCTAGAGACTGTTGCAGGCCACGTACATAATGACCATACTTACTCAGGTACAGAATTTAGTCTATTGCAATGGCAGAATTTTAAAAAGGAAAAGCTTACGTAAAACAGTGGTACTAAAGCTCTGTACCTGCAGTGGTAGCAGTAAGGACATTAGGACAATGATACTGTGCTGACTGCAGTCAGATAGGACACATGTAATCTCAGTGGATTTGTCTAGCATAAAGTAAAATTAAATATCAATGTTGTTTTTCTTTAAATCAAAAGAATAAATACATATATAGACTATGCAATAAGAGTATTTACAAATGCTGTACTAGGCTGCATTCAGCAACCTGCTGTCTCAGAGTTAAGAACTGATTTTTTAAAAATGTTTAGAAATCTAGAGAAAAGCCCACAGTCAACCACACATGATGGGTAAAATAATTGCTTCTATAAAAGCTTTATGCTGCCGCAGTTATGTATAAAAAATAGAGATTAGGGAACAGCGTAAAAATAAAAATGCAGATTAAGCACACAAATGAAAATACAGTTTTAAATTTTATAAGGCTACTTAAAGGACCACTCTAGGCACCCAGACCACTTCAGCTTAATGAAGTGGTCTGGGTGCCAGGTCCTTCTAGGGTTAACCCATTTTTTCATAAACATAGCAGTTTCAGAGAAACTGCTATGTTTATAAATGGGTTAAGCCTTCCCCCTAATCCTCTAGTGGCTGTCTCATTGACAGCCGCTAGAGGCGCTTGCGTGATTCTCACTGTGAAAATCACAGTGAGAGCACGCAAGCGTCCATAGGAAAGCATTATGAATGCTTTCCTATGTGACCGGCTGAATGCGCGCGCAGCTCTTGCCGCGCGTGCGCATTCAGACGACGGGGAGGAGAAGAGGAGGATCGGAGGAGGAGAGCTCTCCGCCCACCGCTGGAAAAAGGTAAGTTTTAACCTCTTACCCCTTTCCAGAGCCGGGCGGGAGGGGGTCCCTGAGGGTGGGGGCACCCTCAGGGCACTCTAGTGCCAGGAAAACGAGTATGTTTTCCTGGCACTAGAGTGGTCCTTTAAGATCGCCGATCTCAACGCATATATGGGGATTCAGTTCCACCACATGGCCATATTGAGTTAAGACCACTACTCTACAGTACCCCAATATTGGTGCGTCCTACCTTAATTCCAACATGGAATTAGTGGAAGATAGTGCTACTGCTGAAAAAAGCTCATTTTGATAACGTGATATTGCAAAACCTGCAATATTTTAACAGTGTTTTTATTATCTGGGAAGTTCTGACAGCCGCGTGGTGAAAGTTTCACCTCTCTTTCAGAACTCCCCTGATGATTTTAGTTGTTTCCGGCAGCTCGGCTGTTCTGAGCTCTGCACCACACAGTGGCGCCGTTTAGCGGAGACCATAGAGAGGGAGAGGGAGCAGAACGCAGGAACCACACCTTAGAGGCAAAGTTTAAGCAGCCTGCAGCAGAGAGCAGAGCAAGAGCACTGAAGGAGAAGAGCAAGAGGAGAAAAGAGCATAGCAAGTAAGGGGGGTGGGGTTGAGCAAGTAAGGGGGGGGGCTAGGAAAGTAAGGGGGTGAGCAAGTAAGGGGGGGGTAAGCATATAAGGTGGGGTGAGCAAGTAAGGGGGGGCTAAGCATATAAGGGGGGCTGAGAAAGTAAGGTGGGGTGAGCAAGTAAGGGGGGGCTGAGAAAGTAAGGTGGGGTGAGCAAGTAAGGGGGGACTGAGAAAGTAAGGTGGGGGACTAAGCATATAAGGGGGGCTGAGAAAGTAAGGTGGGGTGAGCACGTAAGGGGGGCTGAGAAAGTAAGGTGGGGTGAGCAAGTAAGGGGGGCTGAGAAAATAAGGTGGGGTGAGCAAGTAAGGGGGGGCTAAGCATATAAGGGGGGCTGAGAAAGTAAGGTGGGGTGAGCAAGTAAGGGGGGGGCTGACAAAGTAAGGGGGGGCTGAGAAAGTAAGGGACGCTGAGAAAGTAAGGTGGGGGACTAAGCATATAAGGGGGGGCTGAGACAATAAGGTGGGGTGAGAAAGTAAGGGGGGGCTGAGAAAATAAGGTGGGGTGAGAAAGTAAGGGGGGGGGCTGAGACAGTAAGGTGGGGTGAGCAAGTAAGGGGGTCTGAGAAAATAAAGTGAGGTGAGCAACTGAGCAAATAAGGGGGGCTGAGCAAATAAGGGTGGGGTGAGCAAATAAGGGGGGTGAGCAAGTAAGGGGGGATGAGCAAGTAAGGTGGAGCAGAGTAAGTAAATGAGAGCAGAGCAAGTAACTTAAAAAAAGGCAGAGCAGAGAGCAGAGCAAGTAAGGGAGAGCAGAGCAAGTAGACGGGAGCGGAGCGCAGAGCAAGTAACTTAAAGAAAGGTGGAGCAGAGAACAGAGCAAGTAAGGGGAGCAGAGCAAGTAAGGGGGAGCAGAGTAAGTAGAGGGGAGCAGAGCAAGCAGGCAGAGAGGAGCCTTACTTACCGGAGACTGTAGACCGTTTACAGTGCAGCCACACGTAAGGTGTGAAACGTTACCTACCTGAGAGTGCAGTTTGCAGAGGGAGCGAGTGGAGCGGACAGTGCGGCTACACCTTACCTGCCTAAAATTGCAGTTTGCAGAGGGAGTGAGCGAGCGGAGCGGACACTTTAGACAGTGGCATTACTACTGTCAGAACCCCTTCAGCCGCTTACCTTAATTCAGCGCCACCGACGTCAGATCGCGAGTGTAGCCGAATGCTTTCCTATGGGGATCTTATTTGAGTAACCCTGCAGTGTAAACATAGCAGTTTCCCTGAAACTTCTATACTTTCAGCTGCATGGCTAAAACTAGGGGGGCCTGGCACCCAGACCACTTCATTGAGCAGAAGGGGTCTGGGTGCCTATAGTTGTCCTTTAAGTTTAATGAAGAAGTTTTGGTGTGTAAATCATGTCCATGCAGTTAGGAGTAAAATGACCATCATCCATTTTTAAACAGTTCAAGTCATTGAGTCAGATTACTGGGTTCCCTCCATGCAGACCACACTACCCTAGTTGATGGGGGATGCAAATGGGACTGTGAGATTTTGAGTCTCGTGTCATCTCTGTCCTCAGTTTGCCGGTGCTATTCATGTCCCCAAACAGCTTGATGACAGTGTGGCGGTGCCTTCTCTGTCCCCAAACAGCAGGCAGGTTATGAATGAGGAGCAAATATAAAGCCCTATGTCATTTTTTTATATGTGTCCAGTATATGAACAGTGTATTTTTCAATTGTGTTTAAAATGTAATTTCCCTATTCAGAAATAATAGTGCAGTGCTATGGGCGGCCTTGCAAAATGATGATTTAACGTGCAATTTAAATTTATCATTAAAATGGGCCCTGGCTTTGAAGCCACAGCCACAGAAATGAGGCATGGGGAGGCAGCCTATAGATCAGGGAAGTGAGGTATGGGGAGGCAGCCTATAGATCAGGGAAGTGAGGCATGGGGAGGCAGCCTATAGATCAGGGAAGTGAGGCATGGGGAGGCAGCCTATAGATCTGGGAAGTGAGGCATGGGGAGGCAGCCTATAGATCAGGGAAGTGAGGCATGGGGAGGCAGCCTATAGATCAGGGAAGTGAGGCATGGTGGGGAGGCAGCCTATAGATCAGGGAAGTGAGGCATGGGGAGGCAGCCTACAGGAAGGGTCAGCATAGAGCAGGAAGGTAAAGTAAGAGAAGGGGCAGAAAGGAGAAGGAACAGAAATGAGCAGGAAGGGATATCAAGGAGCAGAAAAAAATGATATCAGTGTTAATGTGTTCACTTTTATTTACTAGTGTGTTCACTTTATTTACGAGTGTCAGGAAGCACAGAGTGCCACTGGGTAGGGGTCTCGCTGATTGGCTAGATCAGTCAGCTGGTACTCTAAGCCAATCAGTAGCTCCCCATTCATAAAAAAGTAAAACATGAACCAGGAATTAGCTAATGGTTTAGAGTGTCCATTGACCACTCTAGACAATCTGCAGCACCCATGCCTGACGTTAAACTGCACTTCCTGACACGCCTTTTCAGAAGCCGAATACCACTGAGCGACCTGAAGATTTGGAACTGGAGGAAGCCTTTGGAGTTAAACCATTTGAGAGCGGTTTAACCCCTTAAAGGAAAGAGAGCACAGAGGGGCTTCCTGGCATCATAGCATTTTCATTTAGATGAAGTTGTTATAGTGATCAGAATGTCCCTTTAATTTGCTTAAAGGAACACTATAGTGTCAGGAATACAAACATGTATTCCTGACACCATAGTTTTGAAAACGCTATTTACCCTGGCTTTATGTGATAATGACTATGCCCCTTCCCTTTCATGACACTGTCAAAAAGGGACCAATCATGGATGTCATTACAATTATGCCCTCCCACTTGAAAAATTCCTTCGGACGCCCATGCCCCGAGGGTGTTTTTGCCCCAAGGTATATGTGTGACTTTGTTGATGTGCTTGTGTGTGCGTGCATGACTGAGGGGTGGGATGGAGTATTGGTGCCAGGCAGCACAATGTCTTGGGCTGACCCTGTGGAGTTGGAAACCTACAAAAAGTCAGAACTGGTTACTAAAATTTTTGGAAACCCACTACTGCCCAAATCCCTCTGTCCCTCTTTTCTATCCTAATGTGCCTCTTTTCTAGGAGCTCCATATTGTTGCTGTGTTTAAGTGTATAACAGAGCTCTACAGTAATAATACTCACAGTAATGTGTCTTTAAGCTACAACAAATGTGTTTAGAAATCAGTCTGTGTATATAAGATACATTGATTTTGTTCTAAATTACATTTTAGTTGTATAAACCTTTATTAGTGAGTCACCTAAAATTTATCAGAATAGCCCCACCCCACACAAGCCCCTAAAATTAGTGTTCCTCTGTATATTTGAAATGTTTGAGTTGGAGTTTAAACCGTCTATTAACCCCTTAAGACCACAGGACGTTCTATGCCGTCCTTATTTAGATGGCTCTAAAATCCGCAGGGCGGCATAGAACGTCCTGCGGTCTTATGTACTTACCCGGTCGCCGGCGATCCCACGCCGGCGATCGCGGTATGGGGGACTTACCTGGGAGCCCAGGGAGTCCCCCTCCGTCCTCTTCGGCCCCCCAGGGCAATGTGATCGCGAGGTCCTTGCGAGGACCCCGCGATCACATGGACGGCATAGCCGTCCAAGGCAGTGCCAGCAGGGGGAGTGCCTGTAATGACAGGTACTCCCCCTGCTGTCTGAAATTCAAATAAAATCCGTTAAAACAGTGTAAAAATAAGATTATATATACTTAGATCATATATATATTTATTATATATATGATCTAAGTATATATATACACATATACACATAAATATACATACACTGTCTACATGTATTTTAATATTAATATATACATAATTATATATATATATTAATATCAAAATACACGTACAATGATATTGATTAAATATATATATATAATTTTTATTATATATATATTTATATATAATAAACAATAAATAAATATATAAATACGATAAAAAATAAAATAAAAAAAAATAATACAAAATAAATAGATAAAAAATATATAAACATGCGAAATTTCGTTCTAACTGTATTTTAAAATTAATATATATATTGATATCAAAATACATGTAGAACAAAATAATATATATATATCTATATACATAAGTATATACGTATATATCACTAAATATATACCTATATATAAATAAAAATAATAAAAAAAATTATATACATATATATGCACACATATATATATACACACCTATATATATAATAATTCTGTGCATATATTTATGTAATAATTTTACATAATTAGGTCATTTTATTAATTACAATTAGCGGGACCTGCCTGACAACCCATGCTGAAACTATAGGGAATTTAATTTGCTAGCACTATATTTAACCCTGTAACTTTCCAAGACACCATAAAACCTGTACATGGGGGGTACTGTTTTACTCGGAAGACTTCGCTGAACACAAATATTTGTGTTTCAAAACAGTAAAATATATTACAACGACAATATCGTCAGTGACAGTGACATTTTTTGCATTTTTCACACACAAATGGCACTTACACTGACGATATAATTGTTGTGATACGTTTTACTGTTTTGAAACACTAATATTTGTGTTCAGCGAAGTCTCCTGAGTATAACAGTACCCCTCATGTACAGGTTTTATGGTGTTTTCAAAAGTTACAGAGTCAAATATAAGGTTTGCGTTTCAGTTTTTTCACATTAAAATTCGCCAGGTTGCCTTTGAGACCGTATGGTAGCCCAGGAATGAAAATGATCTCCATGATGGCATACCATTTGCAATAGTAGACAACCCAGGGTATTGCAAATAGGGTATGTTTTTTTTTTTTAGTAGCCACTTAGTCACAAACACTGGGCAAAATTTGCGTTCAAATTAGTTTTTTGCATTTTCAAATATTAACACTAACTTTGGCCAGTGTTTGTGACCAAGTGGCTACTAAAAAAGACTGGACATACTCCATTTGCAATACCTTGGGTTGTCTACTTTTGCAAATGGTATGCCATCATGGGGGTAATTCTTATTTCTGGGCTACCATATGGTCTCAAAGGCAACGTAACCAATCTGGCGAATTTCAATGTGAAAAAACTGAAATATGTAACATGCTATATTTGACCCTGTAACTTCCCAAAACACCATAAAACCTGTACATAGGGGGTACTGTTTTACACGTGAGACATCACTGAATACAAATATGTGTATTGTATTGCAGTAAAAGCAAACAGTATTATGACATTCACAGTTAGAATGTCACGTAGAACTAAAAAAAATTAAAAAAATCTTATTTTCTCTCATTTTTGTAATATTTTTTTCATATTAAATTATGTTTCATACCTAAATATTTGATGTTAAACGAAAGCCCTGTTTCCCCTGAATAAAATGATATATAATAAGTGTGGGTGCATTTAATATGAAAGAGGTGAATTACGGTTGGACAGACATGTAGCGCAAATGCCAGGTTTTGTTTACGTTTTTTTTGGATCACAACTTGTACATTTGGCTGCGGTCTTAAGGGGTTAAACTATTTTGGAGTGTTGTTGCTGGCAATGTAGATATTTTACAAACATACTATATTCGCTCCAGGTTTGGTATTTGTTATTTAACCCCATAAGAGGAAAGGAAATGATTCTTATATAATCAAAACCACCCTATCTGCACATTGCTCTGTTCTCCGCTGTGGCACTGACAGGGTTAATTTGTTTGGCACTGCTCATCTGTTGTGACCATACTCCTGATCCCATAGCATGAACTCTAGGAAAAGAAAGGACTTTTTTTTTTTTTTTTTTTTTTTTCAAGCCCTTGAAAAACCGCCACACCATTTAGTAAATTCAATATAATGTTTCTATTGCTTTCCTCTGGAGGGACACTTTAATAATTGGAATCGCCGCAAAGTTGCACCAGTTCACAAATCTCAATTTTGCTGTAACTTTGCAGCAATGACAAATTGAGCCAACATTACACAGAGTCCAAGTGACACCTGATAAAATAATTCAGCAAAATGATGTAGAAAGCTTGCAATCAGGAGATCTCAAATTTCCTATTACAGGGACAGCAAATATTGTTTATACAGAAAATGTTTATTACAGTAGATATTGATAGACATGGAGACATAATACATTTTATCTGATATTAATTCTTAATAGATATATTGTATTGTACTAATTGTTTACAATCACACACTACTCACTGTATACAGTCAGGTTCAGTGATTCGAGCTGTGGTCCTCTGTCTGTCAGTACGTTCACTGTGTAAATCCCCCGGTCTGTAATCACCAGACCTGAGATTAGTAACGAGCCATTAGGGAGCCCAGGGCCGTCTTTAATATTGATTGGACCCTGGGCAAAGCATTTGCTTGGGCCCCCTGGACCCTGTACACCCTCCCCTGTCGTGCACTCATGTTATCACCCTTAATACAGTGGCAACCTAAAGTAGAGAGGTGCAAGAATATTTTTTTGGGCCTCCCTATTGCAAGGATGTTTAAAAGGTAGATCCCCATCTGTCGTACAACTCCAGCAATGCCTTGACAGCTGGGGCTCTACCATTTACCCATGTTTGCAGGTTTGTATTTAACACTAAGCAGTTTTTGTATGTTTCAATGTAAACAGGTTTTTGTATGTGGTGTTGGCGTTTAAATGTAAGCATGTATTTATATCTAGTGTTGGTTTTTGAATGCAGGGGTGTGTATACATATAATGTTGGTGTTTAACACAGACGTGTATTTGTATGTAGTGCTGAAGCTTGAATGCAGGGGTGTATTTGTGTGTAGTGTTAGCGTGTGAATGTTGAGATGTATGCACATATACACACACAAACACACAAGTAGATATAGACACACTGACACATAGATACACAACCTGACACAAATTCCGATACACAGACACACATACCAGCGAAATACACAAAGACAACATACAGATACACACTGACACACATACAGACACACCGATACACATCCTGACATACACAAAGATTCAAACACTGACACACATGCAGTTACACAGACACACATATACACACCTGACACACTGGCAGATACACAGATACACACACAGACTTCATACAGATACACACACAATGACAACATATAGATACACACACAGATATACAGACACATAGAGACAGACATACTTACACAGACACATAAACTGACAGACATACTGACACACACACTGACAGGCATACAGACCCACATACTGACACACACACTGACAGACATACTGACACATTCTGACAGGCATACTGACACAAATACTGACACTGACACATACACTGACAGACATACTGACACATACACTGACAGGAATACTGACACACTGACACATACACTGACAGGAATACTGACACACACTGACACATACACTGACAGACATACGACACACACACTGACAGGCATACGGACACACACTGACAGACATACGACACACACACTGACAGGCATGCGGACACACACTGACAGACATACTGACACATACACTGACAGGCATACGGACACACACTGACAGACATACTGACAGGCATACTGACACACACTGACAGACATACTGACAGACACACTGACAGGCATACTGACACACATACTGACATACACTGACAGACATACTGACACATACACTGACACACACACTGACACACACACTGACACAGACTTACTGACAGACATACTGACAGGCACACTGACACACACACTGACACACACACACTGACAGACATACTGACAGACATACTGACACACATACTGACAGGCACACTGACACACACACTGACACACACACACTGACAGACATACTGACAGACATACTGACACACATACTGACAGGCACACTGACACGCACACATACACACACACTCAAAATTTACATTATAAAACCCACCCCCCAGTTTTCTACCTTAGAGGGTGGCTGAAGCTGCTGGGAGTTGGGGTCTGGCTAGCTCGGCCCAGACCCCCTCTGCTCTGCCTCTTCCTCCTCCCGCGCGGCTCCTCTCTTTATGGGAGGAAGTGACGCGCAGCCGTCACTTCCTCCCAGCCGGCTGCTGAAAAGCAAGAGGGCCCGGTCGCGCACTTAAAGCGCCACAGCGCAAGACCGGCCTCCTGCTGACAGAAGCCCACCGGGTGGCCCTTAGTGCATGGGCCACCCGGTGGGCCTCCTTAGTGTGTGGCTGCCCTGGCCGGTGGGAGAAATGTTTGAGGCAAGTGGGGCCCCCGGTGCAGCTGCTTCGGGCCCCCAGGAGTAACTGGGCCCGGGGCAGCTGCCCCGTTTGCCCCGCGGTAAAGACGGCCCTGAGGGAGCCCGCTGGCCCGAGAGAAATACTGTGGTCCATTAGCCTGTGGGGGGTCTACACTCGGGATATATGAGAGGATTTGATATTCAGCGTTTCTGTTTGGTCCTTTATACCAGTTGAATTTCCAGTGGAGATTCCCATTGATCCCAGTAACACTGAGAGTGACTGACTGACCGACCGCAGGATACTGAGGGATCGGCTGGATACTGAGTGCACTGACTGCCTGCATCCACACACTGAGCAAAGCTGAAATAGATAAAACAACAGATTAATGGCAACAAATAACCAGCCTGTTCCACAAAATACAAAATAATTCCTCTTAAAATAATTATATATAATAACCAGGCAGACATTACCTCGACCTCATTGTACTATTTCACTGCCTATGGCTGATATTAAATCAAAACTGTTTTAATTACTTAAAAAAACATTATTCTATATTTGTAAATAAATTCCAGCCATGTTACTATTATTATTATTATTATTATTATTATTATTATTATTATTATTATTATTGTTATATATTTTGCAGTACATTGATAGGAAAATTTTCCTGCCAAGTTAGGAAATGGGAAATGTAACAAATGTAAAAACAGGAGACATTGGGAGTCCCAGTTCAGGTGTAGCTGTACTGGAAATAGCTGTTCCATTAACAGCCAGGGTAACAGCCCCTCTAGAATGGAACTGATAGTATAGTGCCCCCTCCACCCCCATGTGGTGAAGAAGGGGTTAAAAACTCCTTCTGTCACTAATCTGAGTCCAGCACCGATGCCTCTTGGTGCTGGTTGGGGCTCTGCCACCGCTCCTCCCCTGCCAATGTCAGCCAGTGCTCGCATTAGTACTTCCTCCATAGGAAAGCATTATGCAATCCTTTCTAACTCATTTAGCACTAGCACTATTTAATTTGTATCCCATGTTGGAATTAGTGTTTAGTAGTGGTGGGCTTAGCACACTACAGCCATCTGGTGGAACTGAATCCCCATATTTGTTTACTGCGATAGTGGATATTAAGTAGCCTTATAAAATGTAAAACTGCGTTTTTTGTGTGCGCTTAATCTGTATTATGTATAAACTTTGGTCTCTACAACAGCACCATCCCTGAGAAATGCATATTCCGGGTGAGCCCCAATTCCGTTTTTGTCTTTACTAATAACAGTTCATTGACATTATTATATACTAAAATACTAAGCAAAAAAAAAATTTTTTTGTTTTTTTTTTGTCAATCTTTCTTTTATTGAGGCATTTATAATACAGGGTACAGAATAAAGAGTAAGGAGTGCATATTTTGTACAGAGTGGGAGCAAGATAACACATGAAAACATCTCCTATGAGTGGCAGCCTAATTTTATATTAATAGAGTGGAGTACATTTATATAAACAAGTTGAGCGGTCAGTAGTGAGAATAACCTAGCATCGTAACCTCAGGCTTACTACATATCTGTGCATATCAGTCGTGGAGTGTATGCTTGTATTAGCTTTGCAACTTAGCATAAATAGGGTGACTGGGTGCTTAAGGCTAAACTGTGTGCCAATATGGCGCGTTCTTAGGCTTAGTGTGCATGACGTTTACCGGCTATGTTCTGGGGGTCGGTGTACGTGGATGTACTAAATTAACAGGAGTGCATAACATTGCATACCCCGCTTATACCCGTGATGTTGTGCCCATCTAACAATAATATAGCGGTAAAATTTATAGCATAGCTCTACTTGGTCATGTCAGTAAAATTATGTTTGTGAGCAGTATGGTGCGCTTATCTGTGTGTCAAAGTCCAGCAAGGAGAGTTCATGCGTGCTGTTCCGGCTAGGTCCCCGGTTGCCTCCGGTTGGAAGTGTCGCTGGTGGGACTCTCGTTTTGGGGGGTTAGTTCAGCCTATACCTCTGCTGGGAAAAGTCGCAGCGCGAGTTGGTATAGTGAACATGGTGGCGCCGTCGTCGCTTATAGGCCCCAAGTGTGCAGCAAGGTGCGGTTTGGCAGCGGCCGTCTTCCGGCCCCAGGTCGTGATGAAGGCCTGCACCTTTGATCCACCGACTCGGTTGCTCAGTGAGGCCGGGTCGTCCCTTTGTCGGGCGCCAGGTGGGGCTTGGGTGTTACGTCGCCGCCAGCGGTGGACAAGCCTCCGGCGATGTGGTCTGTGTATTGGAGTTCGACTCCACGTGGACTTCGGCCTGGGAAGGCGATATGGACGGCCTGCCGCAGGAGCCTCCATTAAGTAGCGGAGGCGTTGGTTTGTGGGTCGCCGTGTATAAACCTCGCTCCTTGGCCGCTGTGGTAGTAGCCTTGGGCCCGAAGGGAGATACTCAGACCTAGTTGGGGTCGCTTGGAGTGAGCTGGGTATTCCGGTCCAGGTTTTGAACGGATTTTTACCCTTCGTTTAGGCGGGAAGCTGGTAGTCGGGTTTGTTTGAGCTGCACGGTGTATCAGCGCTTCCAGTTTGTGCCAAAAATCTTGGAAGAGTTTCTCCAATCTGGAATCATATCCCATCATGTCTTCTGCTTTGTCGGGTGCCCTTGTGGCGTTCGTCACAGCTATCTCCTGTCGGCCATGTTGGTCACCTGTAATTAGGTCTGGACCAGATCCATGCTATGTGTGTTGGACCGGGATATCCCCCCCGGTCTTGTGGGGGGGAAGCAGGACCCTGCGTGGTCTTATAGGCAGAAGAGGCAAGGGTTGGGAGACCGGCCGAATCTCCCGCCCGTAGCCCCTGCTAGGCCGCAGCCGCTCTGCCCCGTTGCCGACGGTCGGCATCCCTTCCTTCCGAGCCGGGACACTCCAGCCGTCGTCTGCGGTAGGCAAGACTCTGTTTGGGTCGGTTCTCGTGCGGTGGGAGCCCCTGCAAGTCGCTTGGGTAGGCATGTTCGATGGGAGCTCCCACGAGTTGCGACCGTCCGCCATGCCGGTCAGGCCCTGCCCCCCAGCAAAAATGTTTTTGTGCATCTTGCTTTTCTATACTGATCCTCTCTCCCTGTTTCTTCACCCATTAACCATTTTCTCATGTTTCTCTAAATAAATGTTTGCAATTAATCTCTTATTACTAATTCTTCACTACTCTTTCCCTTTTTTCTTCATAAGTTCCTCATTTATTTAGCAGTATTTCCTTATTGTGCAAGGGTTCTCAGAAACTGGGTTATGTTGTATTCATTGTTTAGTAGAGATGTCCCGAACAGTTTGCCGGGAACTGTTCGCCGGCGAACATAGCTTGTTCGCGGTCGCCGGTCCGCCCCCTATTCGTCATCATTGAGTAAACATTGACCCTGTACCTCACAGTCAGCAGACACATTCCAGCCAATCAGCAGCAGACCCTCCCTCCCACCTTCATGACGAATAGGGGCGGACCGAACATCGCATATGTTCGCCCGCCGCGGTGACCGCGAACAAGCTATGTTCGCCGGCAAACAGTTCCCAGTGAACTGTTCGGGACATCTCTATTGTTCAGAGTAACAGAATACGTAGGTCCAAGCAGGCTATAATTCCATAATCTCCAGAGTTCTCACTGAGAATTCAACCAACAGGTATATTACAATTTTATTTCTAACACTGTCAGGCTTATTTGCTGAAGTGAAAATTGTTGGGAATCTAAAGGGAATTTCAAACCTAAGGCAAAATAGTTCAATTGGAAACATAGAAATATATATATATATATATATATATATATATATATATATATATATATATATATATATATATATATATATATATAAGAAGGTGCGGAAAAAACTGCGCTTATTTAAGTAGTTATGTATAGTAGATATGTCTTAAGCTGCTGTATACACTCTGTGGGTACTCCTAACACCCCATCACAAGAATAGTAATCACCAAAAAGAAACTTAAATGAACAGTCTGGTTGGTGTATACCAATATATGAGGTAAATATTCCTCAGAAGAAGTGCATAAAACACTTACCCTCTATACAGCTCTTGTTTTATGTAGTGCATATGCAAGACAGAAAACATATACAAATAATAGTGCAATATTGTATATACAATTGAAAAATAAGTGAATATGTAGGTTATAAACAGAGATAAACTCACATTTTATAGAGCCTTTTTTAGGGTATAAGGCTATAAACTTTCAGGTTCCTGTGTCTTTGAGGTAGACAACACATCCCTTTTCTGCAGGACGATAAGTGTATCTCTCTCCACGATATATGTAATAAACAAAAGGTGCAGAGGGAACAGGATCTAGGTGCAGTACCTTTAATAATTGTAATCAATATTATTTAAAAAAATAAATAAAATAGGTGCTCGCCTTTTTTAGAGCCTTTTTAAAGTATGTAGACCTGGTGTCAAATTTTTGGGGTGACATTCCCCCTACAGGAATCACAGCGCAGGATACAGGTAAAAGTTGATAGTAATTTTATTGGAAGATACTTTAAAAATACTATATTAAAAATATCAAATACATAAAATAAAAACAAAAGTGGGGGCCCTAAATGACAAATTTCCCTGCCCCTTCCAAGGTGACTAGAAGTCCCCTAGTCACCCCTCCACCCAAATAAAAAACTATCCCCTACCTACCGCTCTCACCCTAAAAATAGTGAGGGGGAAATAAAATAACTAACCTGTAAAGAAAAAGAAAACTTACCATTTGATGTCTTCTTTCTTCTAAAATCTTCATTTTTCAGCATCCAAAAATGCCAAATAAAAAAACATGATACCCGTCAAACTTAAAATAAAATAAAAAACCTGAGGGAAAAAGACTGAGCTCTGCAGGGCGGGGAAAGGCTTATAAAGCCTTGCCCTGCCCTGCAATTAGGCTAACAACACCATGCTATGTGTGTTGGACCGGGATATCCCCCCCCGGTCTTGTGGGGGGGAAGCAGGACCCTGCGTGGTCTTATAGGCAGAAGAGGCAAGGGTTGGGAGACCGGCCGAATCTCCCGCCCGTAGCCCCTGCTAGGCCGCAGCCGCTCTGCCCCGTTGCCGACGGTCGGCATCCCTTCCTTCCGAGCCGGGACACTCCAGCCGTCGTCTGCGGTAGGCAAGACTCTGTTTGGGTCGGTTCTCGTGCGGTGGGAGCCCCTGCAAGTCGCTTGGGTAGGCATGTTCGATGGGAGCTCCCACGAGTTGCGACCGTCCGCCATGCCGGTCAGGCCCTGCCCCCCAGCAAAAATGTTTTTGTGCATCTTGCTTTTCTATACTGATCCTCTCTCCCTGTTTCTTCACCCATTAACCATTTTCTCATGTTTCTCTAAATAAATGTTTGCAATTAATCTCTTATTACTAATTCTTCACTACTCTTTCCCTTTTTTCTTCATAAGTTCCTCATTTATTTAGCAGTATTTCCTTATTGTGCAAGGGTTCTCAGAAACTGGGTTATGTTGTATTCATTGTTTAGTAGAGATGTCCCGAACAGTTTGCCGGGAACTGTTCGCCGGCGAACATAGCTTGTTCGCGGTCGCCGGTCCGCCCCCTATTCGTCATCATTGAGTAAACATTGACCCTGTACCTCACAGTCAGCAGACACATTCCAGCCAATCAGCAGCAGACCCTCCCTCCCACCTTCATGATGAATAGGGGCGGACCGAACATCGCATATGTTCGCCCGCCGCGGTGACCGCGAACAAGCTATGTTCGCCGGCAAACAGTTCCCAGTGAACTGTTCGGGACATCTCTATTGTTCAGAGTAACAGAATACGTAGGTCCAAGCAGGCTATAATTCCATAATCTCCAGAGTTCTCACTGAGAATTCAACCAACAGGTATATTACAATTTTATTTCTAACACTGTCAGGCTTATTTGCTGAAGTGAAAATTGTTGGGAATCTAAAGGGAATTTCAAACCTAAGGCAAAATAGTTCAATTGGAAACATAGAAATATATAATGGAAAATTTATTCATACTTACCGTAATTTTCTTTTCCTGGTTATATGCCATGGCAGCACAACATTGGGTAGCTCCTCCCTATCCCCATTGGACAGGAATAATAATTAAGCCGTATAAGTACCACCTCCTGCCCCTCCTTCCCCAGTCACGTTTTCCAGCAATATCCCCGGGCGGGACCCTTGTGCTGCCATGGCATATAACCAGGAAAAGAAAATTACGGTAAGTATGAATAAATTTTCCATTTTCCTGGCCATATCCATGGCAGCACAACATTGGGTAATACCCAAGCAATAAAACCAGGGAGGGAAAGAGACACAGACTCAAAAATTTTTAGAAATGCAAAGTGTATTAACACCACAACAAGTGACAGACACAGAGATCAGGAATTAGATACAGACAGGACTGATTTAGCAAATTGATCAGACAACCCTGCTCTAACATCAATCTGGTAGCTCCTAATGAAAGTGTTAGAGGAAGACCATGTAGCCGCCTTACAGATGAGTTCAGGGGAGACATTAGCAGCGGCTGCCCAGGAAGATGAGAGAGCCCTCGTGGAATGGGCTTTAAGACCCACAGGGACCGGATATCCGGCGGACTGATAAGCCAGAATGATAGCCGCTACTATCCATCGGCTAATGGCAGATTTGAGGGCTTGAGAGCCCTTTTTACAGCCGCTATGAAGAACGAAGAGACTGTCGGAAGAACGCCAATCAGAAGTCCTATCAATATACATCCGGAGGCATCTCACTAGATCCAGAGAGGACAGGTCAGCAGAATTCCCCATTCCATGGGCGTCCGACCTCAGAGACGGAAGAACAATATCCTCGTTGATGTGGAAGGAGGAAGTAACTTTGGGTCGAAACACTGGAACAGTACGGAGGACCACTCTGTCCTTGTGGAAGATAGTAAAAGGCTCTTTGATGGACAGAGCACTGAGCTCAGAAACTCTCCTGCCAGAGGCTAAGGCCACCAGCAAGGCAGTCTTAATAGAGAGAACCTGTAGGGAAACTGAATCAAAAGGTTCAAAAGGTTTCAACTTCATGGCATCCAGAACCAGAGGGAGACTCCAGGAAGGGACAAACGGTTTAATAGGAGGTTTCAAGTGAAGGACACCCTTGATGAATCTGATGATATCCGAGTCCAGCGCCCATCTATGACTGGTCAGGGCGGACAAGGCTGAAATGTGTACCTTGAGAGTGTTATAGCTCAGTCCTTTCTCAAGGCCTGATTGCAAGAAGTCCAAAATATGGGAGGAGGAGGGATTTTGGACATCCACATCACTGTGAAGGGCCCAGTTGGAAAAAACTTCCCATACTCTATAATAAGTGGCCGAAGTGGAATGCTTACGTGCCCTCAGCATAGTATCAATCACGGTCTGGGAGAACCCTCTATTCAACAGCCGGTTCCTTTCAGTTTCCAAGCCATAAGGTTGAGAGAGACAGGGTCTGGATGAATGACAGGACCCTGGAACAGAAGATCCGCAACTTTGGGGAGTGGGAGAGGAGGTTCCACCGAAAGACTCAGAAGCAGAGGAAACCAAGGTCTCCGAGGCCAATAAGGCGCAATCAGGATGAGAGACACCCGCTCCGATCTCAGCTTCTTCAGGAGTGGTAGGATTAGTGGAAACGGGGGGAACGCATAGCCCATTGAGAACTTCCAGGGGCTTGATAAGGCATCTCTTCCCAACGCCAGGTGGTCCTCTTCCTTTGTGAAGAAAAGGGCTACCTTTCTGTTGGCCCGAGAGGCCAGAAGGTCCACTTGAGGCAGACCCCACTTGTCCACAATCATGCGGAACACCCTGTGAGCCAGGCACCATTCCCCCGGATCTATTCTGGATCTGCTGAGGAAATCTGCCAGTTGATTCCGTTTCCCTGGGAGATGAACGGCTACAATGCCCGCCAGGTTTCTCTGAACCCACCACATCAGGTGATTCATCAGTACCATCAACTTGCAGCTCCTGGTACCCCCTTGGTGATTGACATAGGATACCACGGTGGAGTTGTCCGTCCTTATCTTTACCCATTGACCCTTGAGCTGGATCGAGAAGTGCCTCAAAGCTTTGAGGACAGCCAGAAGTTCCAGCAGATTGGAATGAACCTTGCTCGTCTTGAAATTCCATTCTTCCTGCGCAAAGTGGTGGAGATAATGAGCGCCCCAACCCCACTGGCTGGCGTCCGTTGTCACGGTCCTCCATGCGATATCCCCTAATGGAAAGCCGTTGGCTAGGTGCTTTCTGTTCAGCCACCAGATCAGAGAATGGCGTACCTTCAGGGGAAGCTTGATGGGCTGGAACAGGTTCCCGGATAAGAAACGACTCAGGAAGTTGGCCTGGAATGGTCTCATCCTCCACTGAGCCCATCTCGTCAGACCTATTGTGGAGGACATAGAACCAAGGAGGCTCATTACCGCCCTTGCAGGGGCAACCGGGGAATTCAGCATTCTCCTCAATAACTGTCTGAGTTTCAGAATTCTCACTGATGAGAGCTGGACAGTACCCTTTAGGGTGTCGAAATGGGCACCCAAGTAAACCATAGATTGAGTCGGGTGGAGGTGGCTTTTCTTGGTGTTGATCTTCCAGCCGTGGGCTTGCAGAAACTGAATGCTGGTGATAGCCTGGGATGTCACAGAATCCACGTCGTTTCCCAAGATTAAAACGTCGTCCAGATAATGGTAAATAGCGATGTTTAGCTTTCTGAGCTCCGCGATGAGAACAACCAGGACTTTTGTAAACGTCCTCGGGGCAGTGCTCAGTCCAAAGGGGAGGGCCCTGAACTGGAAATGACCTTCCTCTACAGCAAACCTCAGGAACTTCTGATGTATTTGGGCAATGGGTATGTGAAAGTATGCGTCCAGTAGATCTATAGACAGCATCCATTGGTTGGGTGACACAACCTTTATTATGGACTGCAGAGATTCCATCTTGAACCTGCGAACGTGCAGATGCTTGTTCAGCCTGTGCAGATCCAGAATGGGTCTCCAACCCCCTGAGGATTTTCTTGTCAAGAAGATGTGAGAGTAGAATCCTTGAGTTCTTTCGCCTGCCGGTACTCGGACGATGACCTTCTCCTTCTGCAAGGAATGGACGAAATTTCGTAGAGCCATGCACTTTTCCCTGTCCCCTGGCCATTTTGTGAGGTGAAAGGATTGTTTGGGAGGATGCTTGAAGAATTCTAGTAGGTAACCTCTCCGAATAATATCCAGCACCCAAACGTCGCTTGTAGAGATGGTCCATCTTGAAAGATATTGGAGAAGACAAGCCCCGACACCTTCGGTTTTGGGCTGTACGTAGTCATAGATTCTTCGGGTCCTTAGAGGAAGACGACCCGCGAGACCTGCCTCCTCTGTACCCAGAAGGGGCCCCTCTCCTCGGTTGGAATCGGGAGTATTCCCTACCAGGCTTGTAGGACCTACTGTCACGAAAGGAATGGTACTCTTTCCGGGCGCGAAAGGATCCTTTATACTTCCTCTCTTGGGGTAAAAAGGCTTTATTCCCTTCAGCCGCCCTCTTGATGCACTCATCCAAATTCTTGCCGAATAACATGTCTCCGTGAAATGGCAGAGAACACAAACTATTCTTGGAGGAAGCATCGGCCGCCCAAGATCTGAGCCAGAGCGCCCGCCTGGAGGAAACCGAGAAGGACATATTTCTAGCAAGGTTTCTCACCAGATCCACTGCGGCCTCCGAAGAGAAATCAATCGCTAGACGCATATCCTTCAGGGCATCAACAATAGAGGAACGGCTCCTGCCCCTCTTGATGTCCCCTTCCAGCTCCTGTAGCCAAACCTTCATAGCTCTTGAAACAGACGTGAGAGCAACGGCAGGGTGGAGACTCGTGCCTGAGGCTACATATGACTTAGACAGGCAGTATTCCATCTTACGATCCATTGGATCCCTGAAGGAGCCTGCATCATCCACTGGCAGGGTAGTGCGCTTGGCTAGCCTAACCACCGCAGCATCAACCTTGGGTGGAAAATCCCATGTTTCAGCATCTTTGGGATCAAACGGATACAATCTGGAGAATTTCCCTTTTGCAGAGGATCTCCTATCGGACCTGGACCATTCTTCTTTAATAAGGTCACTAATAGTGGTATGCACAGGGAAAGCCGCTCTCTTCTTTCTAAGATCTGAGAAATAGCGGTTAGATGTAGAGGGTTCCTCCTCCGAGGGCTCTTTCAAAGTAAGGGTTTCTCTGACCCGAGCAATCAAATGATCCACCTCTGCAGGTATCAGGAAGTCAGGATCAGGCAAAGCATCCTCCTCCGAGGAAAAAGCCAAGTCTCTCAGCGAAGCCGTGTCCATAAACTCATCCTCCGAGTTATCAGGAGACCAATCTGACGGCTCAGAATATCTAGGTCGCTTGTGGGTCTTACCAACCTCTTTGATGCCCCGGGCAACTGCATGCTTGATAAGCTGCTTAAAGTCTGGTGTTAACTGAGAAGGTCCAGCGGCTGCTGAGAGACAATTCGAACAGAGACGTTTCCCTTCTATGGCTCTGTTATCACAGGATACACACAGCGTCCTTTTGGGCGACTTCCCTTTGGACGATCCTGAAGTCTTTGTACTTTTATCACTGAAATACACCAAACGTGAATATTAGTACATTACCACTCTTTTAGATATCAAATATTAATAAATTCCAAAAATTGGATGGCTTACCTATATCGCTTAGATTGTGACCTACTATGATGAGAACATTCTGATTCTCTAGATCCTGAGCGCGAATCCATCTATAAATAATAGATGAAACAGCGAAAACTAGAACCCAGAAGAAAAACTACAGGAAACCAAACAAAGAGAAAGGAAAAGAACTTACTTCAGAAGAAAAAAGACGAAGAATCAACAATCCACAGAACTCAACGGTGCCAGAAACTCTCCAGGAAGCAGAAAACTCAACAAAAAAAAAAAGGAGGCCTGGCGCTTTAAGAAGGCGTCTGACGTCATCGCGCATGCGCAGATGATCGAAAAGACGCGCGAAACGGCTAGATTTGCGCGCGAATTCCGCGCATGCGTCCCAGAGTCCCCGGAACCGCGCAGGCGCCCAGGAGACTCCTACACGCCGCGCAGGCGCACAGGACACGCCTACACGCCGCGCGGGCACTACACGCCGCGCGGGCGCACAGGAGACGCCTATACACCGCGCGGGCGCACAGGAGGTTCCCGACAGCCATGCAGGGAAACCCCAGAACGCTCAACGAAAAACTTTCCAAAGAAAGGAAAACCAACAGGTAAAATAAAATAACATTACCTCGAGTCTGGTGGGAACCAGGAAACCGGAAACCGGTCGCATTCCATTTACCTTTCCATGTCCTCACTGGAAAAAATGGAGAGAAAAAACCCCCGGTCACTAAAGGGGTTTTCTCCAGGGGGACACCTTTGCGCAGGGCCGTATACTGGAGACTTCCCAGGGGAGAGAGGGTGAACTCCCCAAGGGCCAGAGGAACCAATCCTCAGGTAAGCCATAAAAGAAAAAATTTAGCAGTCTGAAAAGACCGACATGTCCTAGGGATAGGACAGGAAAAAAAGACTGGGGAAGGAGGGGCAGGAGGTGGTACTTATACGGCTTAATTATTATTCCTGTCCAATGGGGATAGGGAGGAGCTACCCAATGTTGTGCTGCCATGGATATGGCCAGGAAATATATATATATATATATATATATATATATAAGAAGGTGCGGAAAAAACTGCGCTTATTTAAGTAGTTATGTATAGTAGATATGTCTTAAGCTGCTGTATACACTCTGTGGGTACTCCTAACACCCCATCACAAGAATAGTAATCACCAAAAAGAAACTTAAATGAACAGTCTGGTTGGTGTATACCAATATATGAGGTAAATATTCCTCAGAAGAAGTGCATAAAACACTTACCCTCTATACAGCTCTTGTTTTATGTAGTGCATATGCAAGACAGAAAACATATACAAATAATAGTGCAATATTGTATATACAATTGAAAAATAAGTGAATATGTAGGTTATAAACAGAGATAAACTCACATTTTATAGAGCCTTTTTTAGGGTATAAGGCTATAAACTTTCAGGTTCCTGTGTCTTTGAGGTAGACAACACATCCCTTTTCTGCAGGACGATAAGTGTATCTCTCTCCACGATATATGTAATAAACAAAAGGTGCAGAGGGAACAGGATCTAGGTGCAGTACCTTTAATAATTGTAATCAATATTATTTAAAAAAATAAATAAAATAGGTGCTCGCCTTTTTTAGAGCCTTTTTAAAGTATGTAGACCTGGTGTCAAATTTTTGGGGTGACATTCCCCCTACAGGAATCACAGCGCAGGATACAGGTAAAAGTTGATAGTAATTTTATTGGAAGATACTTTAAAAATACTATATTAAAAATATCAAATACATAAAATAAAAACAAAAGTGGGGGCCCTAAATGACAAATTTCCCTGCCCCTTCCAAGGTGACTAGAAGTCCCCTAGTCACCCCTCCACCCAAATAAAAAACTATCCCCTACCTACCGCTCTCACCCTAAAAATAGTGAGGGGGAAATAAAATAACTAACCTGTAAAGAAAAAGAAAACTTACCATTTGATGTCTTCTTTCTTCTAAAATCTTCATTTTTCAGCATCCAAAAATGCCAAATAAAAAAACATGATACCCGTCAAACTTAAAATAAAATAAAAAACCTGAGGGAAAAAGACTGAGCTCTGCAGGGCGGGGAAAGGCTTATAAAGCCTTGCCCTGCCCTGCAATTAGGCTAACAACACCATGCTATGTGTGTTGGACCGGGATATCCCCCCCGGTCTTGTGGGGGGGAAGCAGGACCCTGCGTGGTCTTATAGGCAGAAGAGGCAAGGGTTGGGAGACCGGCCGAATCTCCCGCCCGTAGCCCCTGCTAGGCCGCAGCCGCTCTGCCCCGTTGCCGACGGTCGGCATCCCTTCCTTCCGAGCCGGGACACTCCAGCCGTCGTCTGCGGTAGGCAAGACTCTGTTTGGGTCGGTTCTCGTGCGGTGGGAGCCCCTGCAAGTCGCTTGGGTAGGCATGTTCGATGGGAGCTCCCACGAGTTGCGACCGTCCGCCATGCCGGTCAGGCCCTGCCCCCCAGCAAAAATGTTTTTGTGCATCTTGCTTTTCTATACTGATCCTCTCTCCCTGTTTCTTCACCCATTAACCATTTTCTCATGTTTCTCTAAATAAATGTTTGCAATTAATCTCTTATTACTAATTCTTCACTACTCTTTCCCTTTTTTCTTCATAAGTTCCTCATTTATTTAGCAGTATTTCCTTATTGTGCAAGGGTTCTCAGAAACTGGGTTATGTTGTATTCATTGTTTAGTAGAGATGTCCCGAACAGTTTGCCGGGAACTGTTCGCCGGCGAACATAGCTTGTTCGCGGTCGCCGGTCCGCCCCCTATTCGTCATCATTGAGTAAACATTGACCCTGTACCTCACAGTCAGCAGACACATTCCAGCCAATCAGCAGCAGACCCTCCCTCCCACCTTCATGACGAATAGGGGCGGACCGAACATCGCATATGTTCGCCCGCCGCGGTGACCGCGAACAAGCTATGTTCGCCGGCAAACAGTTCCCAGTGAACTGTTCGGGACATCTCTATTGTTCAGAGTAACAGAATACGTAGGTCCAAGCAGGCTATAATTCCATAATCTCCAGAGTTCTCACTGAGAATTCAACCAACAGGTATATTACAATTTTATTTCTAACACTGTCAGGCTTATTTGCTGAAGTGAAAATTGTTGGGAATCTAAAGGGAATTTCAAACCTAAGGCAAAATAGTTCAATTGGAAACATAGAAATATATAATGGAAAATTTATTCATACTTACCGTAATTTTCTTTTCCTGGTTATATGCCATGGCAGCACAACATTGGGTAGCTCCTCCCTATCCCCATTGGACAGGAATAATAATTAAGCCGTATAAGTACCACCTCCTGCCCCTCCTTCCCCAGTCACGTTTTCCAGCAATATCCCCGGGCGGGACCCTTGTGCTGCCATGGCATATAACCAGGAAAAGAAAATTACGGTAAGTATGAATAAATTTTCCATTTTCCTGGCCATATCCATGGCAGCACAACATTGGGTAATACCCAAGCAATAAAACCAGGGAGGGAAAGAGACACAGACTCAAAAATTTTTAGAAATGCAAAGTGTATTAACACCACAACAAGTGACAGACACAGAGATCAGGAATTAGATACAGACAGGACTGATTTAGCAAATTGATCAGACAACCCTGCTCTAACATCAATCTGGTAGCTCCTAATGAAAGTGTTAGAGGAAGACCATGTAGCCGCCTTACAGATGAGTTCAGGGGAGACATTAGCAGCGGCTGCCCAGGAAGATGAGAGAGCCCTCGTGGAATGGGCTTTAAGACCCACAGGGACCGGATATCCGGCGGACTGATAAGCCAGAATGATAGCCGCTACTATCCATCGGCTAATGGCAGATTTGGGGGCTTGAGAGCCCTTTTTACAGCCGCTATGAAGAACGAAGAGACTGTCGGAAGAACGCCAATCAGAAGTCCTATCAATATACATCCGGAGGCATCTCACTAGATCCAGAGAGGACAGGTCAGCAGAATTCCCCATTCCATGGGCGTCCGACCTCAGAGACGGGAGAACAATATCCTCGTTGATGTGGAAGGAGGAAGTAACTTTGGGTCGAAACACTGGAACAGTACGGAGGACCACTCTGTCCTTGTGGAAGATAGTAAAAGGCTCTTTGATGGACAGAGCACTGAGCTCAGAAACTCTCCTGCCAGAGGCTAAGGCCACCAGCAAGGCAGTCTTAATAGAGAGAACCTGTAGGGAAACTGAATCAAAAGGTTCAAAAGGTTTCAACTTCATGGCATCCAGAACCAGAGGGAGACTCCAGGAAGGGACAAACGGTTTAATAGGAGGTTTCAAGTGAAGGACACCCTTGATGAATCTGATGATATCCGAGTCCAGCGCCCATCTATGACTGGTCAGGGCGGACAAGGCTGAAATGTGTACCTTGAGAGTGTTATAGCTCAGTCCTTTCTCAAGGCCTGATTGCAAGAAGTCCAAAATATGGGAGGAGGAGGGATTTTGGACATCCACATCACTGTGAAGGGCCCAGTTGGAAAAAACTTCCCATACTCTATAATAAGTGGCCGAAGTGGAATGCTTACGTGCCCTCAGCATAGTATCAATCACGGTCTGGGAGAACCCTCTATTCAACAGCCGGTTCCTTTCAGTTTCCAAGCCATAAGGTTGAGAGAGACAGGGTCTGGATGAATGACAGGACCCTGGAACAGAAGATCCGCAACTTTGGGGAGTGGGAGAGGAGGTTCCACCGAAAGACTCAGAAGCAGAGGAAACCAAGGTCTCCGAGGCCAATAAGGCGCAATCAGGATGAGAGACACCCGCTCCGATCTCAGCTTCCTCAGGAGTGGTAGGATTAGTGGAAACGGGGGGAACGCATAGCCCATTGAGAACTTCCAGGGGCTTGATAAGGCATCTCTTCCCAACGCCAGGTGGTCCTCTTCCTTTGTGAAGAAAAGGGCTACCTTTCTGTTGGCCCGAGAGGCCAGAAGGTCCACTTGAGGCAGACCCCACTTGTCCACAATCATGCGGAACACCCTGTGAGCCAGGCACCATTCCCCCGGATCTATTCTGGATCTGCTGAGGAAATCTGCCAGTTGATTCCGTTTCCCTGGGAGATGAACGGCTACAATGCCCGCCAGGTTTCTCTGAACCCACCACATCAGGTGATTCATCAGTACCATCAACTTGCAGCTCCTGGTACCCCCTTGGTGATTGACATAGGATACCACGGTGGAGTTGTCCGTCCTTATCTTTACCCATTGACCCTTGAGCTGGATCGAGAAGTGCCTCAAAGCTTTGAGGACAGCCAGAAGTTCCAGCAGATTGGAATGAACCTTGCTCGTCTTGAAATTCCATTCTTCCTGCGCAAAGTGGTGGAGATAATGAGCGCCCCAACCCCACTGGCTGGCGTCCGTTGTCACGGTCCTCCATGCGATATCCCCTAATGGAAAGCCGTTGGCTAGGTGCTTTCTGTTCAGCCACCAGATCAGAGAATGGCGTACCTTCAGGGGAAGCTTGATGGGCTGGAACAGGTTCCCGGATAAGAAACGACTCAGGAAGTTGGCCTGGAATGGTCTCATCCTCCACTGAGCCCATCTCGTCAGACCTATTGTGGAGGACATAGAACCAAGGAGGCTCATTACCGCCCTTGCAGGGGCAACCGGGGAATTCAGCATTCTCCTCAATAACTGTCTGAGTTTCAGAATTCTCACTGATGAGAGCTGGACAGTACCCTTTAGGGTGTCGAAATGGGCACCCAAGTAAACCATAGATTGAGTCGGGTGGAGGTGGCTTTTCTTGGTGTTGATCTTCCAGCCGTGGGCTTGCAGAAACTGAATGCTGGTGATAGCCTGGGATGTCACAGAATCCACGTCGTTTCCCAAGATTAAAACGTCGTCCAGATAATGGTAAATAGCGATGTTTAGCTTTCTGAGCTCCGCGATGAGAACAACCAGGACTTTTGTAAACGTCCTCGGGGCAGTGCTCAGTCCAAAGGGGAGGGCCCTGAACTGGAAATGACCTTCCTCTACAGCAAACCTCAGGAACTTCTGATGTATTTGGGCAATGGGTATGTGAAAGTATGCGTCCAGTAGATCTATAGACAGCATCCATTGGTTGGGTGACACAACCTTTATTATGGACTGCAGAGATTCCATCTTGAACCTGCGAACGTGCAGATGCTTGTTCAGCCTGTGCAGATCCAGAATGGGTCTCCAACCCCCTGAGGATTTTCTTGTCAAGAAGATGTGAGAGTAGAATCCTTGAGTTCTTTCGCCTGCCGGTACTCGGACGATGACCTTCTCCTTCTGCAAGGAATGGACGAAATTTCGTAGAGCCATGCACTTTTCCCTGTCCCCTGGCCATTTTGTGAGGTGAAAGGATTGTTTGGGAGGATGCTTGAAGAATTCTAGTAGGTAACCTCTCCGAATAATATCCAGCACCCAAACGTCGCTTGTAGAGATGGTCCATCTTGAAAGATATTGGAGAAGACAAGCCCCGACACCTTCGGTTTTGGGCTGTACGTAGTCATAGATTCTTCGGGTCCTTAGAGGAAGACGACCCGCGAGACCTGCCTCCTCTGTACCCAGAAGGGGCCCCTCTCCTCGGTTGGAATCGGGAGTATTCCCTACCAGGCTTGTAGGACCTACTGTCACGAAAGGAATGGTACTCTTTCCGGGCGCGAAAGGATCCTTTATACTTCCTCTCTTGGGGTAAAAAGGCTTTATTCCCTTCAGCCGCCCTCTTGATGCACTCATCCAAATTCTTGCCGAATAACATGTCTCCGTGAAATGGCAGAGAACACAAACTATTCTTGGAGGAAGCATCGGCCGCCCAAGATCTGAGCCAGAGCGCCCGCCTGGAGGAAACCGAGAAGGACATATTTCTAGCAAGGTTTCTCACCAGATCCACTGCGGCCTCCGAAGAGAAATCAATCGCTAGACGCATATCCTTCAGGGCATCAACAATAGAGGAACGGCTCCTGCCCCTCTTGATGTCCCCTTCCAGCTCCTGTAGCCAAACCTTCATAGCTCTTGAAACAGACGTGAGAGCAACGGCAGGGTGGAGACTCGTGCCTGAGGCTACATATGACTTAGACAGGCAGTATTCCATCTTACGATCCATTGGATCCCTGAAGGAGCCTGCATCATCCACTGGCAGGGTAGTGCGCTTGGCTAGCCTAACCACCGCAGCATCAACCTTGGGTGGAAAATCCCATGTTTCAGCATCTTTGGGATCAAACGGATACAATCTGGAGAATTTCCCTTTTGCAGAGGATCTCCTATCGGACCTGGACCATTCTTCTTTAATAAGGTCACTAATAGTGGTATGCACAGGGAAAGCCGCTCTCTTCTTTCTAAGATCTGAGAAATAGCGGTTAGATGTAGAGGGTTCCTCCTCCGAGGGCTCTTTCAAAGTAAGGGTTTCTCTGACCCGAGCAATCAAATGATCCACCTCTGCAGGTATCAGGAAGTCAGGATCAGGCAAAGCATCCTCCTCCGAGGAAAAAGCCAAGTCTCTCAGCGAAGCCGTGTCCATAAACTCATCCTCCGAGTTATCAGGAGACCAATCTGACGGCTCAGAATATCTAGGTCGCTTGTGGGTCTTACCAACCTCTTTGATGCCCCGGGCAACTGCATGCTTGATAAGCTGCTTAAAGTCTGGTGTTAACTGAGAAGGTCCAGCGGCTGCTGAGAGACAATTCGAACAGAGACGTTTCCCTTCTATGGCTCTGTTATCACAGGATACACACAGCGTCCTTTTGGGCGACTTCCCTTTGGACGATCCTGAAGTCTTTGTACTTTTATCACTGAAATACACCAAACGTGAATATTAGTACATTACCACTCTTTTAGATATCAAATATTAATAAATTCCAAAAATTGGATGGCTTACCTATATCGCTTAGATTGTGACCTACTATGATGAGAACATTCTGATTCTCTAGATCCTGAGCGCGAATCCATCTATAAATAATAGATGAAACAGCGAAAACTAGAACCCAGAAGAAAAACTACAGGAAACCAAACAAAGAGAAAGGAAAAGAACTTACTTCAGAAGAAAAAAGACGAAGAATCAACAATCCACAGAACTCAACGGTGCCAGAAACTCTCCAGGAAGCAGAAAACTCAACAAAAAAAAAAAGGAGGCCTGGCGCTTTAAGAAGGCGTCTGACGTCATCGCGCATGCGCAGATGATCGAAAAGACGCGCGAAACGGCTAGATTTGCGCGCGAATTCCGCGCATGCGTCCCAGAGTCCCCGGAACCGCGCAGGCGCCCAGGAGACTCCTACACGCCGCGCAGGCGCACAGGACACGCCTACACGCCGCGCGGGCACTACACGCCGCGCGGGCGCACAGGAGACGCCTATACACCGCGCGGGCGCACAGGAGGTTCCCGACAGCCATGCAGGGAAACCCCAGAACGCTCAACGAAAAACTTTCCAAAGAAAGGAAAACCAACAGGTAAAATAAAATAACATTACCTCGAGTCTGGTGGGAACCAGGAAACCGGAAACCGGTCGCATTCCATTTACCTTTCCATGTCCTCACTGGAAAAAATGGAGAGAAAAAACCCCCGGTCACTAAAGGGGTTTTCTCCAGGGGGACACCTTTGCGCAGGGCCGTATACTGGAGACTTCCCAGGGGAGAGAGGGTGAACTCCCCAAGGGCCAGAGGAACCAATCCTCAGGTAAGCCATAAAAGAAAAAATTTAGCAGTCTGAAAAGACCGACATGTCCTAGGGATAGGACAGGAAAAAAAGACTGGGGAAGGAGGGGCAGGAGGTGGTACTTATACGGCTTAATTATTATTCCTGTCCAATGGGGATAGGGAGGAGCTACCCAATGTTGTGCTGCCATGGATATGGCCAGGAAATATATATATATATATATATATATATATATAAGAAGGTGCGGAAAAAACTGCGCTTATTTAAGTAGTTATGTATAGTAGATATGTCTTAAGCTGCTGTATACACTCTGTGGGTACTCCTAACACCCCATCACAAGAATAGTAATCACCAAAAAGAAACTTAAATGAACAGTCTGGTTGGTGTATACCAATATATGAGGTAAATATTCCTCAGAAGAAGTGCATAAAACACTTACCCTCTATACAGCTCTTGTTTTATGTAGTGCATATGCAAGACAGAAAACATATACAAATAATAGTGCAATATTGTATATACAATTGAAAAATAAGTGAATATGTAGGTTATAAACAGAGATAAACTCACATTTTATAGAGCCTTTTTTAGGGTATAAGGCTATAAACTTTCAGGTTCCTGTGTCTTTGAGGTAGACAACACATCCCTTTTCTGCAGGACGATAAGTGTATCTCTCTCCACGATATATGTAATAAACAAAAGGTGCAGAGGGAACAGGATCTAGGTGCAGTACCTTTAATAATTGTAATCAATATTATTTAAAAAAATAAATAAAATAGGTGCTCGCCTTTTTTAGAGCCTTTTTAAAGTATGTAGACCTGGTGTCAAATTTTTGGGGTGACATTCCCCCTACAGGAATCACAGCGCAGGATACAGGTAAAAGTTGATAGTAATTTTATTGGAAGATACTTTAAAAATACTATATTAAAAATATCAAATACATAAAATAAAAACAAAAGTGGGGGCCCTAAATGACAAATTTCCCTGCCCCTTCCAAGGTGACTAGAAGTCCCCTAGTCACCCCTCCACCCAAATAAAAAACTATCCCCTACCTACCGCTCTCACCCTAAAAATAGTGAGGGGGAAATAAAATAACTAACCTGTAAAGAAAAAGAAAACTTACCATTTGATGTCTTCTTTCTTCTAAAATCTTCATTTTTCAGCATCCAAAAATGCCAAATAAAAAAACATGATACCCGTCAAACTTAAAATAAAATAAAAAACCTGAGGGAAAAAGACTGAGCTCTGCAGGGCGGGGAAAGGCTTATAAAGCCTTGCCCTGCCCTGCAATTAGGCTAACAACACTCTGATTGGTTGGTTTAAGCCAATTAGAGTGTCATTTTACTTCCTCCTAGCAGTAGTTACGGCTGACATTTACACCACTTCCTCCTAGCAGTAGTTACGGCTGACATTTACACCACTTCCTCCGAGCAGTAGTTACGGCTGACATTTTTTAAGGGGCCTGGTCATGCTATAACATGGGTGCAGCACTGACCGGGCCCCTGAAGATATAGGCCCCATCAGGTGGCCCTATGTGCATGAGCCAGCCGATTTGCCGGGCCCCTTTATGGTTGTCACCCCCTTATGGCGGCCCTTGGAATATCCTAGTTGGAAAGCCAATTATACTGGTGCATGGTCTAACAAAGAGATTGGGCCATAGTTCACAAATGGAACCAAGGAGAGAAAATCCCTAGATGACAACATATGAATTTTATTTTATTTTTTTATTTTATTGAAACGTCACTTATTGATGCACACAATAAAGATATCTCGGTATTTACTGTTATAATATGACACTTACACTAAGCTTTCTTTTGGAGACTTGTAAACCCAACATTTACACTGAAAAAAACCCAGAAAGAAGCATACCCTGCAAGTGGCACATGATGCTCGGCATCAAGAACTGAGCTGCTTAGCTTCAGGGACATGTTATATGTTGTCCGTTGAAAAGGAGGAAGTATCTTGTTTGTGAAACCAAACGAATATCTATTAACCCGAAGCCCAAATATTACTCAAATGTGTCATCAGCAGCAATGAACTAAAAAAACATTGATAATTTAGTATTACGTTGTGCCCAGTAGTCAGCCATTTTTAGTAATTAGCTCTAGAACTTTTCTATCCACTGACCATATTAAATTTTATTTCCTTTTAGTAAAATGACTCCATAGTCTGCAAAGAATGTATTATAAAGAGTATATTGTTTATTATACAGAAACATATTATCTTTAAAAAAAATATTTTATTGGTTATGTTTAGTTCATAGGTAACAAAGGAAACCAAAGCAGCTGTTCACATTGTTTTGGTGCTTTTGTTGGAAAGGTGGACACAAATATATCAACTGATCTACGTGTTAATTTAATAGGTAAAAATCATGTTTTCAACACCCCTTTATTGCACAGTCATGTGACACATTAAAGGGACACTGTAGACACTGTATCTGCTTCATCTCTGCATCTCTTTGAATTTGTTATCATGTCTGGAGTTCCCTGGTACCGTCATTTAATTCTGCGTTAAACAGTTAAACACATCTGCTACTTTGTCGAGTCTAAGGTATATATTTTGCGTTTGGATCATAATCATTTATAAAAGAAAATTGCTGCACAATCGACAACTGTTCATGATTTAGGTGTCAGAATTCTAGATATCGCTTTTAATATATTTTAATAAAAAATAATTAATTTATTTTAATAAAAAGAAGCAGCTACCTTATTTCAAAGTCACCCTTTTCATGGCGATAAAAAACCTCCAGCTCAAGATTGAACATATTTTTTTAGAAATGTAGCCTACAGATAAAACTGAAATTTAAAAGATCATCTTTTAAATGTGCTGAATCTAATATATTGACTGAGCCATATAATAAAATTGATAAACAAAAAACACTTTTCTATAGTTTGTATCGTTGTTATTAACATCTTATTCGCATTGGAAATAGCTTGCATCACAATATAACACCCTAAATTAAAAATGTCATAATTTGTGTTTCTGAATCTATGGCAGTGACACAGTGTGTTCAATATTAATTTAATATTACCTGTTAGTACATGAATCCCACCAGTGTTGTCTCCAATACAGGACATGGTGTATATTCTCTGTTGGAGATAAAGACGTTTACTGAGTGTAAACCAAACAGGAACTGGCTATTTCTAAGAAAAACCCCTACAATATTTCTCAAACATGACCATGAAAAATGTTTTCTGCAGAATTACTATATATAGTCAGCAGAAGACTATCTGGGAGGATTTATGCTGTATTATATTTATTGTTAAATACTGAAAGTTACACTAGTTCTTTGCACCCGTTTTGACATTTTTGGATGGGCTGCAAGACAAAGGATCCCATGTAATCTTTTTATACTTCAACTTGACTTAGTTCTTGTGCTTGCTTTGCATGAGTGAGCACTTATGTACCTGAAGTTTCACGAACAATTAACCATAAAAAACATGTTTGAGCTCATAATACTGTTTTCTTCTACAAATTTTGAGAAATTAAGAGGGAATAGAATATTAGGGGAAAAAAATCTAACCAAGTATGTGACAATAAGTAACAGTGTTGGGGCGTTAATTCTAACTTTCATATTATTTGCAGGTAAATGCTGTTAGTTGCAATTATTTTAGTAACAGTTAGTACAGTTTACTAGACTTGATTATTTTCATAGCCAATTCTGTGAGCCCCTTTAGGACGGAGTCAATTGGACAAGTTCTGATCAAAGCAAAAGGTAAACTGTAACGGATCGCCTGGCACCCCGACTGGGTACCTCCGTTAAAGGATGCTCCTAGCGTTTCCTGAGGACTCCATGCACTGCAGAAGACACCACAACCACCGAATGAGAGAAGCGTATAAATCCTCTCAAGCATATGAATGCTGTAGACAGTTGAATAGGAAACCATACGAATAGGTTTACACTCCTAGCAGTCAAACTGGAACAGCATAGAATAAATCCTCCCCCAATAATGAGACGACACTTCACTTTGAGGGTTAAGCAGGAAATCAAGATTTATTCACACACTGTCTTATAAAGGATTCTCCCATGCAAGGGAGGGATTTACATTACACCAATCACACAATGGTTACATCCCACAGATACCCTCCCCTTAGCCTGGGAGGTAATCCAATTATACATACAGTTTAAAACATACTTTTTAACCAACTTTCATAACTCTAAAACCATACATCACATTCACATAAAAATACATATCCACAATCAATCCATTCAGGGGAACAACATATTAAAAATGGCATGAATCAGACCAGGGGTTCAAAAGTTAGTAAAGTAGCTTTTAAAACCCCCTGCCAGCATGGCTTTCCAGCTCAGACTGGTTTTACAGAGCCCTCTCTCCTAGAGACAATGGAGAAGTAATCCAATTACCTCCCAGGACACAGACAAGACTCCATTATGCACATGGGGACACAAAGACAGTAAAACACTTTAAAATACATGAAGTCACCTTTTACACATAACACACAGACATTTCACATATCCCCAGATAGCTGGGATCTGAGCACACAAAACTACCGAATAGCGCTCGTATCCTATTCACACAGTTCAATTGCCATGGAGCTAAATTCTTTCCCATAGTCTTTCATTATATGAATAGGCTCCATGGCATAGCTATCTGGGTTAACACATTCACATAAAGTCGGGTCCATAGTCCAAAGGCAAGAGGCGGGCAAGCAGCCCCCTCCAAGGACACGTGGCAAGGTCGGTTTCGCCACATAAACAAAACCTGGAATTTGCGCTATATGTCTGTTCAACCGAAATTCACCTCTTTCATATTAAGTGCACCCACACTTATTATATATAATTTTGTTGAGGAGAAACAGGGCTTTCATTTCATATCAATATTTATATATGAAACATAATTTAAAATAATTAAAAAAAAAAAAAAACTTTGAGAAATGAAATGTTATTTTTCAAGTTCTGCATGACAATTTACCATAGGCATGCGCAGCCTATTGCATTAGGGTGTGCACCCTAAAGTACAAACATACGCCGTGTGTGTGTGTATATATATATATATATATATATATATATATATATATATATATATATATATATATATATAAAATAAAGAATCTCTTGCACTCACGCTCCAGTGGTCCCTTGTTCGCTGGGTGCTAAGCCAGGGCTCGGTTATCCAGAAATCCAAAAAGGTGGCAGCACTCACGGAATTAAAAAATCTGATCTTTATTTGTTCATATTAAAAATATTAAGCATCAACGTTTCAGTCCTCTGTATGGGACTTTCTTCAGGATCAATATATTTACAGAATCAAAGTTCAAGCTCTAAATAAGCAAATATATAAAGGAAATTCATTAAGAAAATTAGCTTACCCCCAGGTGAGGTGCATCTTAGGTCGGCGTCCTACTGTGGTCAGTGCGCATGTGCAATGAAGCTCCGCCCCCACGTGACGTTGCGGCGTGCCGTCATTGCGTTTGTTGCTATTATGCCGCGGCACACACGGCGTCACTATGGAGATAGAGTTATCACTGTATTAACTGCGTGCAATGTACATCTGCTCGTTCTAAGATTAAAACAGATTATCTGGAGACAGAAAAAAGTGCTTATTAAGTGCTAAGTGGTTAGTAATGAAATGTATAGTAAATTACTATGTGGCAATAAAATAAGGTTATTAATAATCTCTGGATGAAAGAGTCTACTCCATTATTAAAAGTGACAATGTGCATGATTAAGGGTGATAATACCTAATTGTATTTCTGCCAATAGAGTGCATATTTTGGGTAAAAAAGTGCCTGGTGCTGGCAAATAAAGTGCAAACAGTGATGTAAAAAAGTGACAAAAAACACCCCAAGTATATAAATTAGACTTGTGTAGCAGAATAAACCTCATACATAAACATAAAAAGTGACTACAATGAGTTATTTAAAAGTGCTATAATACAAAATTCATGTAAAGCTTACAGTATAATATAAATGCATGAATTTATCAATCCTTGATGAAAGAACCCTTAAATAAAGGTGCTGAAAATGAAGAATTATGACAAGGCTACCCAAAAAAAAGGGTATACAATTTTAAATTGATTATAGTATAAGCCTGTTACCATAAAATGACAACTCAAATATATAAAATAATAGCTAGATATTGTTGCTACCTAAAGTGAATAAATAGTAAGCACATTTAGAGCAAAAAATAGAAAAGAAATAAAATAAAACAAAAGCTCAGCTGGTGCTAGAATTCATAAGAAGGAATGAAAAGAAACGGTTTCATTAAGTCCCTTGGGAGACCCAGTATCGAGTTCAAAAATAGAGCCGTGGATCTGTACGTTGTCTAGGATGTGTAATGTTTGGACATATGACTATTTTTATTGTATGTATATTATTTTTTATATATGTATAATATATATACACACACACACACACACATTATTTTTTGTCTAAGGGAAAGAAAAAAAGTTTTTTTACTATAAGAACAATAAGGATGGGGAATTCTCTGCCTGAAGATGTGTTTTTATCAGAGACCATACAGATGTTCACACAGAAATTAGATGCATACTTGCAAAAAACAGAATATTCAAGGATATATTTTTTTCAATGTAGGGTAATAGCTGATTGATTCAAGGATAAATCTGACTGCCATTCTGGGGTCAAGAAGGATTTTTCCCCCTATTTTGTTGTAAAATTGGAAGTGCTTCAAACTGTTTTTTTTTTTTGCCTTATTTTGGATCAACAGCAAGAAACAAATGTGAGAAAGGCTGAACTTGATTGACGCAAGTCTCTTTTCAGCTATGTGACTATGTAACGATGTAACTAAGTAATAAATTAATTAAATCATCTGATAAGCATATTATACATGTATAAGATAAATAATTTAATTCTAAACATATTTTGGTATCAATAAATGTATTAATACCAAAATACAGTAAGAATTAAATTATGCATGTAATATATATAGCATAATATGCTAATCAGATGATTTATTTAACTTAACAACGTCCGCCGTGATCACATTGCCCTGTAGGGCCGGAAAGGAAGCAGGGGGACTGCATGGCTCGTGAGGCAGCACCCCCGGACGGGGATCGTTGGTTCAGGTAAGTAAATGGCGGCCTGGGAGCGTTAAGGGGTAAAATAATTCTTGTCTTTTCACAGTTTTTATTATAAAAATTATATTATAATATTTATGCAAAATGTGTGATGCATCGTTGATTTTTTTATATGATATGGTTTACAGTATCTTAAAATATATCAAACTAGTTCTAAAAAAAAAATGTAGCACAAAGACATTTAAGTGACATGTGGTATATGTGACAAAAAACATGTAAAAATAGACAAATACTCGACAAGTGACAGATAAACCTTGCAGTAACTACACAACATTTCATCCTCCTCCTTCCTCATTGCTATAAATATTTTGTGAATCATCAAGATTCCTTTAAAAGAGGAGCAGTTGAGCATTTTTGCATCAAGGTTATTTACTATATATAGGGTGAGGTAGAGGCAAAAAAAATGCATACAAAATTCAAAATATAAACAAAGAAAAAATTAGACCTGTGCTGCAGATACTCCACACTGAAGTCCCAACAGTGCATGTACAGCCAAAAAACAAACAAGATTTCTGCGCATCCAGTATAGGATACCATAATTTGAGGACAAAGCAATGCTAAGGAGAAAGGTCTGCTGCTCGAAACGTTTGCTGCTTTATCTTTGTCCTCAAATAAATTGTGGTAGCACCTGGGTGTGCACACCTATACTGGATGCGCAGGACTTGTTTGTTTTAAGGTTATTTACGAACGTGAGAATAATTCTTTTTTTTTTTTTCTTTTTTCAAACTATTTTTATTGAACAGTATTTTAAAAAACATATTTCAAATTAATTTGGTATATAAAGAAATCAACATTTAACAATAGAAATGAGTAGAAATAAGAAGGGAAGGTGAAAAAATTATGATCGGAAAGAAATAAAAAAAAATAAAAAGGGAGGGTACAGGTACTATCCAAATGTATAATAATAAAAGAGTGTATTTGTTCCTGTCAAAATAGAATACAGAAAGTAATATAACCAATTGCATGTCTAAACATATTGTAAATCAATATATAACAGGGTGCGTGGAATTGTCTACAGGAGAAACTCTTTACTTATATCATTTTCACAGGCATCTCAATGAAACTGCAAATGTAGTTTTTGAAGTGAGGTTTGCCGCAACGTCAGTTCATACCTTTTGTTATCGAGCACTAGAAAAGGGCTTCTATTCTAATTTACTTGACGTCTTAGGGAGATGTTTGAATAAACCCACTTCTGGAGAGAATGTTATAATTGACGGTTCTATCTTTTTAATCAGTGAATATATTCCCTGCCAGAATGGGTGCAAGTTTGCACATTGCCACATATAAGTGAAAGAGTACCAAAGCCTCCACAGCTTCTCCAACACCTATCTGAATATTTTGTGTTCATTTTATGAAGTCTTGAAAAGGCCAGGTGCCACCGGTATATAATTGTGTAGTGATTTTCTATATGGTCGGAACACTGTGTGATCCCCTTGAGAGATGATGTGAATGCAAGCCATTCCTCCAGGTCCCATTTCAGATCCAAATCTTTTTTTCCAGGCTAGAATATAATCTAGTTTTGGATCTTGAACTGAAAAAAATAAGGAGATCATAAATTTTTGATTTGGGTAAAATAAATACATTTTTTCAAGGTTTGAAATTTTACATTTTTCAAATTTGTGGTCATGACTGGGGATGTCAAATTTCTCTTGTAGGATCTCAGGGGGGGACAAATATCATCCAAATTATATTTAATTTTACATTTTTCAAATGACATTAGCGAATCATTGTTTGTAAAAACTATCAATATTGTTTATGAATTTGGAGCGCCAATCAGTCAAATCTATTTGTGGATAATAATGATTTAAGATAGAAAGCGGCACAGCTCTTGACCAAGACGAGTTGGGTTTTAATGTTTTAGAGAAGAATTAGATATCATATATTCTTGCCAGATTAACTGGGGACTTTGCATATCCTGCATTGTGGTGTTAGTAGGAAGCAGGGAAAGCAAGTTTTATTTAACTGAACATGTCCCTTGCAGGCACTCATCTGCTAGGAGCCAACACCAGTGTTGTACTCTTGCACATGAGAGAGATTAGAGAACTGACACTGGCTCCTGGCAGATAAAGCACTAGGAGCTGAAGAAGAACACCAGCAGAAAGATGATGGCAGTGTCCATGATGGACAGGTTCAGGTAAGTAAAACTTACCAGTGCATACAGGAGAATTGATATTAAAATGCATGACCTGGGCTTTATTTAACATTTGGGATGTAGCATATTATTAACTTGCACATCTCTCTCTATTTAATAAGGGTATGGAAGTGACCATATCTTGGTTGGGGTCCATCCTGGTCAATCAGCTCAGGGACCCTGTTCCCTAAAAAAAAAAGCAAGTTGACAGCCCGTGTTTCTTAACTTATTACATTTATTCAGAAATTCATTCCAGAGCTACTCTTGAGCTAACACATAGCCAGTTTGTTGAATTGTGACAGATAGTAAACTATTTATGAAAAAAAATGGATTCAATAAGGTTTTTATGAAATATCAAGATAAATTAAATTCACCACAATGAGTAAGTCGTCCATATCAGCCTAATCCTGAAAAGAACAATATGTTAGAATGTAAAAAAAAATATGTATGCAGAAAACCTCATTAAGATTAAGAATTTGCAGGGAGGGCGGAGCTAGCTATCGAGCAGACAAGCCGCATGAATCCTGAGCTCCGACACCACTACGGCAAAACAACCTCAGAACCCTCAAAATCTACCTCCACAAGCCGGGGAAAGACGGAGGGGAAGTCAGTACAACATGGGGAAGCATTCACGGAAACCCCGAGGGCCGTCCTCGGGACACACCCAAGATATCGGGCAACTCTTGTCCCAGGCCTGTAGACCCAAAATGGCAGACGCCTTTCAAACGATGGGGATGGAGTCACTATCTGCTTCAGAGGAATACTACCTGAGCGATGTGCCGACACAGACACCCCACAGGAAGCAACAAACCGCTCCAAAAAGGCAATCTGAACCACCATTGGCCACTAAGGACGACTTGTCAGGAATGGTGACTGACCTCAAGGCCTTCTTTACTGCAGAACTAGCTGGCCTCAAGACAGAACTGAACACTCTCACAGGCCACATGTGAGCCATGGAAGAGGTAATACCGGACTTGAGAGCACAGCATGACACCACGGCGAAGCAAACACAAGAGCTCGTATCCACATGCTCAAAACTCAACACTCGAGTGGGGCAGCTCGAAGACATGGCGAGACAAAGAAATATAAAGGTGAGGGGGATCCCGGACTCAGTGACGGCAGACGAATTGCCGCTCCTCATAAAGAGGTTGCTGCACACTGCCCTACCGCCCAAACAGGCCAAAGGACAGCCTATTCAGCATACCAGGGCACCCAAGCAATTCCCCAGACACTGCAAGGGATGCATCATGAGCTTTAAATCCCGCTCGGACAAAGACGGATTCCTCCGTGCTGTCAGGGGCAAGACCCCGTATGCTTTCGAGAATCTAATTTTGCACTTCTTCCAAGACCTGAGTCGTCAAACATTGCAGTGGCGGGCT
The DNA here is from genome assembly GCF_036172605.1 of Pelobates fuscus. NCBI lineage: Eukaryota > Metazoa > Chordata > Amphibia > Anura > Pelobatidae > Pelobates > Pelobates fuscus. The sequence goes on from NC_086327.1 coordinate 33,475,532, forward strand.
TCCATGAGAGTAATCACAACACAACTGAGAGCAGCGGACATACAATATAGATGGGGCCACCCCCGAATGCTGATTGCCACACATGAAGGTCAAAACCACCGGCTGACAACACCGGCAGAAGCACCACAACTCTTACAAGCCTTGGGTATCCACGCCACGGAAGGTGCCAAGGCGAAAACACCACACCGGTGGGACAACAAAGCACCATTCACCCCATTGGGACAGACGGCCCCAGTGGGAAGCAGCATCATGCACCCACCCGATTCTTAAGCTGATGAGTGCTGATACACTGACTAATGCAATGTTCTCTACCCCCTTGTTCTCCTTTTGTGCGTTTTTTTAAATTTTTTTATTTTATTTTTTGGGTTGTATTTAAGTTTATGCCTAAGTTGTATGCCACTTACGATTTCTTCTTGATGTCATGCTGTAGATCAGACACCTGGTCAGCTTTCTGCAGCAAACCCCCCCCCCCCCCCCCAGACTCCGGGGTTAAGGATCCTTCTAACCATGATATATCCCCACAATGCCTCTAGCCACCGCAACACACGCATGAGAAGCGCTATGTGACTTAACTCACCTAACTTGCAAATACACACAAATCACCTTAAAGCATAGGTTAACCATAGCGACAAAGCTTAGAACCGCAGCTGATTCACCTATGTGTCAGCCTCTGCGCTCACTAGTCGAACACCTGATATCGCCGACTATATGCCGGCCTGTTACAGCCTGTTCCCTACATATCTCTAGCCTGTACAATATAAACCTAACTATAGGTGCTACGGTTCAGGCATATACAACTCACCTGCCTGTAGGCTAACACTCTCCAAAATCTGAGGCACAACCACTTGCTTGTACCCTACCACACTACTACCAAGCTACCACAATGTATTATGCCTGTTAGTTAAAAAAAAGTGATATCTCTGTCAATTAAGCCTGTACCAGACTCTGGTACCTTAGATATGCATGTCTAATTATTGTCGGTCCAACACAAATGTCCTGTTATATTTTATTAGACAATAATGTTCTCTCACTTGTTTTCTTTTCTACTACAAAAAAACAACAAAAAAGTACAGCATACCCTATCTTTTACATGTATACCAACTGTTATGTCAGTCACCAAGTTTGCCATGTGTAATTAACTCTGCACTTTGAAAATAACTAAAGAAAAAGAACTAAAAAAAAAAAAAAAAAAAAAGATTAAGAAATTGCAGTACTGTTTTGACAGGACATTTGCAGTTTTACCTACCATATAAGCTACCAATTTATGTGATTTATATAAAGACCTTGCAGAACCTGGGAGAAGCCTGATAATGTACTTTTATATTTAGACTGTAAGCATTTTGTATCCAAAACCAAGTTATGTTTACACTAACACACACCTCACCTTTGCATTTACCGCGTCATCGCCATATTCAATAAACTCTGGAAGTAAATCATAACCATAATTAAGGACACATTTCTAATAACTATCATTCTACAGGACAATTCTGTGTAATAATTACAATTCATAGTTATTATAATGTGTGTATTACCATGTGTCATACTGACACTTTATTATATAAATATATTTTACACCGTTATGAACTTTGAAAGGGCTATTCACTAAAATGAGAACTGTCTGTGAATTCAAAGTTAACTTAAACATTCCTGTTCCATTTTGCCGATTCTTTTCAGGGCCGGTGCAAAGATTTTTGCCGCCCTAGGCAAAAAAAAATTTGCCGCCCCCCCATATGTCCAGCCCGCCATGTGACATCACAATGCCCCGCCCATATGCTCTGCCATATGGGCCAACGCCAGTCTTCACAAAGTGTCTTATCTGAAAAGACAGTGTGTTTACATTAAAAAGCCTACAGGCACAGGCTATAGACACCAGAACCACTACATTATGCTGTAGTGCTTCTGGTGACTATAGTATCCATTTAATGTGAGGTAAATTAGAGATTAGTGCCACTAATAATATATTGGATTGCCTACTTACCACCAGATGAGGACAAGAGGCTGATGATGGGCTCAGTCTGGCTCCACAGGTCTGGTGTAGAAGAGGCTCTCTGGAGACTGTTTTTAACAGTGCTCACAACAATTAACGAACAGGAAGCAGCTCCATTTTTTAGGGCCCCTTACACAGCTCAAGGTCTGGGCCCCCAGGGGGCATACGCCTACAATGCCCACCCATAAATCCACCTACATGGCCCATCCATGAGTTGGGGATGTTTTACGTGTGCAATTTGTGTAAGGGATGTAGTGTGTTTATAGGGGATGTAGTGTGTGTTTGCGTGTAAGGAATGCATTGTATGTTTCTGGGTGTGTGTGTGTGTGTGTGTGTAAGGGGTGCAAGGTTTGTTTCTGTGTATGTAATTGAATGCAGTGTGTGTCTGTAAGGGGTGCATTAATTATGTAAGAGAACGTAAGGGATGCATTGTGTGTTTCGGGTGTGTCTGTGTGTGAATAGGAATGCATTGTATGTTTCTGTGTGTGTGGGGGGGAGATGCATTGTGTATGTGTGTAGTGTAAAAGAGAGGGTTTGTGGGGTAGGATAGGGACTGGGAGGGAAACAGCTCTTTCTTTTTTAAAAAAAAAAATTCATAGTGCTCTCCCCTCAATTATTGATTTCCCCTTCCCTTCTGTCCCTCAGTGTTCTCCCCTTCTGTCACTTAGTGCTCTCCCTTGGCCCCCTGTCCCTCTGCAGTCCCCCTTGGTGGTCTTATCACTCCCCCCTCCCCCCTTAGTGGTCCTCGCTCTCCCAAACCCCTTAGTGGTCCTCCCTCTCCTAAACCCCTTAGTAGACCTTCCCCTACTCCCCCCACCCCCTTAGTGGTAATCACCCTCCTCCCCTCTCCTTAGTAGTCCTCCCTCCTTACCCCCCTTTGGTGGTCCTTCCCCCCCTTAGTGGTCCTTATCCCCCCTCCCTCCCCTAGTGGTCCTTATCCCCCTCCCCTAGTGGTCCTTAGCCCCCCTCCCCTAGTGGTCCTTATCCCCCCCTCCCCTAGTGGTCCTTATCCCCCCCAACCTCCCATAGTGGTCCTTATCCCCCCTCCCTCCCCTAGTGGTCCTTATCCCCCCCCTCCCTCCCATAGTGGTCTTTATCCCCCTCCCTCCCATAGTGGTCCTTATTCCCCCTCCCTCCCATAGTGGTCTTTATCCCCCCCATCCCTCCCCTAGTGGTCCTTATACCCCCCTCCCTTAGTGGTCCTTATACCCCCCCTTCCCTTAGTGATCCTTATACCCCCCTCCCTTCCTTAGTGGTCCTTATACCCCCCTCCCTTAGTGGTCCTTATACCCCCCCTTAGTGGTCCTTATAACCCCCCCTCCCTTAGTGGTCCTTATAGCCCCCCTCCCTTAGTGGTCCTTATAGCCCCCCTCCCTTAGTGGTCCTTATAGCCCCCCCCTCCCTTAGTGGTCCTTATAACCCCCCCCCTTAGTGGTCCTTATAACCCCCCCTTAGTGGTCCTTATACCCCCCCTCCCTTAGTGGTCCTTATACCCCCCCCTCCCTTAGTGGTCCTTATACCCCCCCTTAGTGGTCCTTATATACCCCTCCCTTAGTGGTCCTTACAACCCCCCCCCTCCCTTAGTGGTGCTTATACCCCCCCCTCCCTTAGTGGTCCTTATAACCCCCCCCCCCTCCCTTAGTGGTCCTTATACCCTCCCCCTCCCTTAGTGGTCCTTATACCCCCCCCCCCTTAGTGGTCCTTATAACTCCCCCCCCCCCCCCCCCCCTTAGTGGTCCTTACCCTCCCCTCCTGCCCATGTAGCGTGGCCGGGCGGCGCGGAACGCGGGACAGGAACCTCTGTTTCCTGTACCCGGCCGCCGGCGGAATGACCGGAAATGCTCATTCAGTGAGCACTTCCTCAATTTATTAGTGCATGTGGGCTTTTATAAGCAAGGTTTATGATTAGTGAGATGTATCAGTCTAACAGATGGTACTGGAAACAAGCATAATCATTTTCCTGGTTTATGGATGATGGCCTCAATTTAATATTTTTTGATGAGGTTTTCAAATGATTTAATGGATAAGCGTTTAAAAAGTTTTTATATTTTCGGATAAAGTTTTTAAAGTATTTTTTCAAAATATTACAATTTCCCAAAAATATATTTAATTTCATTGACATGGATGGATTTTATTTTTATATTTATTTATTTGAAATGTGTTTAAACCTTTTTAATCTGGAAGTAAGTGATTTGTATGCCATGAAATCCAGATATGATTTATAAATAAATAAAAAAAACAACAACAGTATAGATTATGAAAAGACAGTATTATCTATTTGTATTTAAAATGCACATCTCACCTTTGCAGAATTCAACACATCGTCATACTCGGTGGAAGGCTGCTGTCCATGAGTGATGCATCCTAGATATTTATTAAATACATAATTAGGACATATTCCTCAAAATTTCTTTAACATAATTACAGTTCCATATTATCTGCAAATCTTTGATGAATCCTCCCGATTGACTCTAAAAGAGTTCATGTAGTTTTTTGTGTTAATGGGTAAACCTATACTTGCAGTCGGGGATATTAAGCCATATCTGGAACAGTAGTTGATGATTGCTAGTCGGTTGTGGTGTGCCTGAACCGAAGACCGGGTAGGCCTGAAATAATGAGGGCCCACCTAAATAGTATTTGCTAAGGGGTGTTGGTGGTTGGGGAGTCTGGGTCGATCTCGGCCCTGATTAGGGGTAGGTCTGAGTATAAATAGGCTGGTTAACCCCTCCCACAACTACAGGCTCCGCCTTAACATTTGTAGTCGGGGATATTAAGCCGTATCTGGAGCAGTAGTTGATGATTGCTAGTCGGTTGTGGTGTGCGTGAACCAACGACCGGGTAGGCCTGAAATAATGAGGGCAAAAAGGTTTTTAAACAGAACACTTTAATGCTTTATACATTCACATGAGCAATTCCTTAAATGCTTTCCTAAGTTCTTTCTCTGGTTGTGGAATGTATTTACCGTAAGCTGCTGATTTCCACCTACCTAGTTTTTTAATGATGTGTACAGGTACGTTATTGCTGGAAGCGGCTGAAGCGGCGCCGATCCTAAATGAGTGTCCTGAGATTGACATGGGGTCATGACCTAGTCTGACCGACAAACGCCCTTACGTAATATATGAATTTTGCCGTTGTTAGGGGTTTATCGGAAATTGTGAGTAGGGGTGAGTAGCTTTGTTTGTCTCTGAGGGAAAGGCAGAAAGTATCCAGGAATGTCACTGGACACCACTTATTATGGGTCGGGAAGTACTGGATCTCTGTAGGAGGTCCCAACTGATTTGTTTTAGAGTGTCTTAGAAGCAGTATGTAGTGGTCACCCACTTTTTGCAGATCCCTAATTCTGATGTAGCTCGTATTTACAGACAGACTATGTACTGTGAACTCATTGGGCCTTAAGAACCCGTAGAACGCTATGTACATAGCTGTTTTGAGTACACAGTTAGTACTAGGTTCGAATGGTCTGGAATCTAACAGATCTGACAGAGCCTTGAATTTGTTCCCGTCTATTGGTTGTCTTTTTGCTGTAGGAGGGCTGTCTGTGCGAAGTGTACCTTTCAGGACGTTTTTCAGGAGGTAGGATGACATGAAAGGCTTGTGGCAGGGAAATAAGGTAAGTAAGTGGTGCTGTAGGCCTGTGAGGTTTGATGGTGTTGTGTGCCAGCATCATGTGTAGGTGGCAGTGGGCGGTGAAAGCGACTATGGTGTCTATAGAAAAAGTGTTCGTGATGTGGTGTTCGGAGGTAAACCTGGAGAAAATAGTGAGTGCTCTATCGTAGGACTTCTTGGTGTTGTCTGACAGAGCAGATTTTGCCAATGTTAGTGCGTGTTGTTTCAGCCGTGTCAGTCCATTATCAGGTCCTGAAATGTGGGGGTCGGCTCGGGTTTGATGGCCGCCGTGGGGTGCTGTTCGAAGAATGCCTGAAAGTTGGAGCGGGAGAGAGCATCAGCAGCAATGTTTTCCCTACCTGGTATGTGTTTGCAAATCAAGTGGAAGTTGTGAGTTGCTGCCAGCCAAGTTAGTCTCCTCATGAGTCTCATGATGACTAGGGATGCGGATCTGCCTTTATTTATGATCTCGCATGTAGCTTCATTGTCGGACAGGCATTTAACTTTTTTGCCCTCCCACAATGAACCCCGCGTGTGTGCGGCTGCCACTATAGGGTAAAGTTCGAAAATTGAGGACGTGGTGTTAAATGCCTGTAATGTTGAGGTTTCGGAAGGCCATGAGTCACGGAACCACTGGTTGTTGTATATGGCCGCGAACCCTGTGTGGGCTGCTGCGTCGGTCCATATGACTAGGAAATCTACATCGAGTAGGGGTATGAACATAGATCTCCCATTCCAGGAACCAAGAAATCTGCCCCACATGAGTAAGTCTGCTTTGGCGTTATCATCGATGTGAATGTGAGTTTTGTCGTGGGGGGTCTCCGTTAGGAGGTGTAGCAAGTGTGAAATGAATGCCCTACCCTGTGGTATAATTCGGATAGCGAAGTTTAGTGAGCCCAGGAGAGATTTTAGCTCTTTGCGGGAGCAACTGTTTTTTCTTATGAAGCATGTGATCTCGTTAGATATGTGGTTAACCTTCTCGTCTGGTAGACTTGCCACCATAGCTGTGGAATCGAGATGAATCCCTAAGAAGGTTAGGGCTGTAGGGGGACCTATCGTCTTTTCCCTTGATAGAGGTACTCCTAGTGTGGAGAAAAGTGCAGTGGTTTTATCTATACTGTGGGGAGTACAGTTAGGTTCCTCTACCGTGAGGAAGTCATCCAGGTAGTGAATTGCTACTGGGCAAGCACACACGTTTAGGAGTAGCCAGCACAGTGTTTCTGCGAACGTGTCGAACAGTTTGGGACTGCTTTTGGCCCCAAACGTCAGACGCGTGGCAAAGTAGTACTGGCCCTTCCATTTGACTCTGTGTGAATGCCACAGGGACGGATGTATGGGTAGCAACTTGAAAGCGTTAGTGATATCGGTTTTCCCTAGCCTGGCGCCTTTACCTGCTTTCAAGATCGCCCCCATAGCATTGTCCACTGTGGCATACTGTAGTGAAAATTCACTGGATGGTATTAACGAGTTAATGCTAGGAACCACAGATGAATGAGGCGCTTATAGGTCAATGATCATATGTTTTTATTGTTAAATTTCCCAGTTGCAATGCCAATTGGGTTCGTTCTGAAAGTAGCGTATGGTGGTTGTGTAAATGGGCCTATCATGAACCCGTTGTTGATTTCTGCTGTGAGCAGAGCGTCGGTGGTGACAGGGTCTAGTGTAGCTGATTGCAGGTTCCTGCATTCTAGGGTGCCCCCTGGGGTTGCCACTAGCCCCGTGTGGAAACCTACCGTGAACCCTGTGGTTAAGAACTCGACCAAGTGAGGGGAGGGGTGGTTGGAGAGATAATAGGTGAGGTTGCTAACATTAATTTCCGTGAGTCATTGTCTAGGGAAAAGCCTATTAGGGCACATGGTCTTTGCGTGTGCCCTAAAGCAAAGGGAACAGACATGCAATAAACGACAAGCGCTGAAGCTACAGCCTCCCGCATTGAAGTTATTGCATATCTGTGCTTTGCCGAGGAAGACAATGGGTCTGCCTAATTTGTCCTTGATCACCCTGTCTGACTTGGGGGTGGGTTCTGCATGGCTTGTGGAGGGTTGGCTCTCTTCGGAGGGGCACAAATTGGTGGAGTGTGCAGTTGAAGTGCAAATGGCACAAGACGGAGGCTTGAGGCTGGTGAAGTGGCGGCAGAACAGTTCCGTGTCCAGTTGGCTCCAGTCTGAGCGTATGTTAAACTGAATCAGTGCTGCCGCCACCTTCGCCGAGAATGACCTATGATAATCATAGAATGAATAGCCTCCGTACTTGTTGCCTAGGTCCACCAATTTGTGGAGGTAAAGATCCAGCTCCTCTCTGCGTTGAAGGAAGACTGAACAGATGATGTCACTGTATAAGCCAAATGCTATCACAAAATCAGGGATGGACAGTTTTTTGTTAAGCCTGGGGTCCCTAGCTTTGAGTACAACCGATACCTCCCCATAGCAATACGCCTTGTTTTCTACCAGGTCTTGGGATGCTATGAGGAGTGAATTCATTTGTTAGGGGACTTTGATTTGCTTGGGGGATGAATATTATTAGAAAAGTTGTAAAACTTTTTTTGGGGGAGTGAATTTCCTTGAAGTGAAGGAGTGATTGGGGCGTGCGTACGTGTCTATGGTGAGTTTGCCTGTGGTGTCGTTGGGCAAAGCGAACTTAGTTTATGAGATCGGATGAGCATGACGACGTGCGGCCTGGGGTGAAGTATGAAACGAAGTGGAGGTGTCGTGCCTCGGTGGTGAGTGATGGATTTAACCACTGAATATGGACGTGATTAGGGAACGTGATTGAATAGGCCGTTGTGTGGCCTTTTTTAAGCTGTTGGTCTGTCAGGTGCGTGTCTGGCAGGGTGCTTACTTAATGGGGGGGGGGAATAGATGGGAAAACGAAACCGGATACTTACTTGTGGTTTAGCGAGTTTTGCACAAGCCTTGAGTTCGGCGTTCAGCACTTGTGAGTGTGTGCTTGCTGCCCCCCCCCCCCCCCACTCCCCTGACTTGTGGATTGTGCGGAATAATGGGGGGGGGGGTGGGGCTGGCTCTGGTGATTGAGTGGTTTTGCCAGCCCCTCCGCTCCCCCTAACTGTGTGTCCGGCGTTTTTACGGAGCGACCCGGAAGTAGAAGCATGCCGTGTACTCACGTGACTGGAAGTAACCGCAGCGTGGGAATGCCAGCGCCAAGGATCTGGCGGAAGCCCAGTAGCTGCCTGTATTTTCCTGTGGACCGGGTGCCGGACCTGCCTGAGGCTGGCTGACTGCCAGTGGGGAGGGGACCCTCCGTTCATTGGGATGGTGTGCTGGGTGTAATAGGGCTGCTGGACTTGATGCTGTTGGACCGGATGCTGCTGGACCGGAACCGGAAGTGGACGCAGTGGAGTCTGGGTCGATCTCGGCCCTGATTAGGGGTAGGTCTGAGTATAAATAGGCCGGTTAACCCCTCCCACAACTACAGGCTCCGCCTTAACATATATCCAAAAAGTCAATTTGACCAGTTCTTCTGAAACATATTCCTTAAATCCATCCAAATGGATCAATTTGTCTGGGATTTACCTGTATAGTCTTATCCAGGTAAATCCCAGGTGGACTGATTTGTTTAGGCATGGATTAAAAAGAGTTAAGTCTGTTTGATAATCGAAGAGCACGAATGCTAGCAATCCATATTTTGGGAATGCCTTTCGTAAAATACTCAGTGAGCCAAATGCTGCTTGAGCATCAAGGGAATGTAGTATATGGCAACTGTGGTGTGGCTGAAAGTTCAATTTCTGGGGGGCAGTGGCGGTTACGGTGAAGTCACAACTGGATTTGTCTTGATGTCCTCCTTTCCACTCACCATATGTTTCCTGATATTTGAACAGCAGACCCTACAAGACATAAGCATAGTTTAGCAATCAACTGCACAATGGCTGTTAAATTCTATCCTTTCCATGTTGTTATTGTTTTTTTCTAGTTACCAAGCATGTGGCTGAGGAAAGGGGTTGCACAAACTATGAATAGAAGTTTTTAGAAATTTAGAAATTTTTTTAGAAATCTTGAATTAAGGAATACGCTTGAGAGTGTTATGATAAGTCCTAGTCATCAAACTCATACAGCCAGTGAATAAATATCCCAGAATTCTCTGCATAATAAATGCTCTGTGTCTCTCCTATGCAAAAGCAGTGATAATTCAGCAAAGATGAGTACCCAGAAAGAGCAGATCAAGGTATTAGTGGTTTATCAATAAAACTCATGCTCACCGTGTACGCTTGATCCTCTGTGTCAGTATGTTTCTGTATATGAGAATAATATAAAAAATAAAACATATATAATGTTGTCTGGACTTCACTAGACAATAAGATATGCAATTGTTAACACTGTGATATTAAAAACAGGATTTACATATATGGACATTAAAATGTTGCAAGAGTGAAGAAGAAATGAAAAGAATGCCCTAGTGTGTGCTTGCATATCAAATCATGTTTTATTTAGATTTTCACATGAAAAATGAATCACATTGTTGCTAGTTTTTAGTCAGAAAATCTTTTTTTTGCACTATTGCCATTGTTGCTGGATTTAAGTTTGCTACTTATATCTAAGATTATGGAAAGCTTAAATGTATAGTGTGGAAGTCAACAAATTGTCCATATAAGATAATGTGTTTATTCAGAAAATCACACCTCTCACCTCTGCTGTATCAGGGACAATATCATAAACTACAATGGCTTCTTGTCTGGAAACAGTGCGTCCTGGAATTTGATTATAAAGACAATTAAAGCAGGTAGGATAAATCCCTGATCGATTTGTTGTTCTACCTAAAAGAGTGATGGGCAATTGTACCCTTGAAACATTTTTATGGAAATAGGAATGGTCTTTTAAATTATACATTTAAAGGAACACTATAGTCACCAGAACTACTGCAGCTTATTGTATTTGTTATGGTGAGTATAATCATTCCCTCCAGGCTTTTTGGAGTAAGCACTGTTTCGGAGAAAATGCAGTCCTTGTATTAAAGTGTATGGACACCTCCACTGCCCACTCCTCAGATGGCAACTAGAGGTGCTTCCTGGGGCAGTGCTGCACAGAGTGCATCACTGACAGTCAGTGTCTCCTTCCTCAACATGCAGACACTGAACTTTCCTCATAGAGATGCATTGATTCAATATATCACTATAAGGAGATGCGGATTGGCCAGAGCTGTGTTTGGCTCTGCCCCTGATCTGCCTCCTTGACAGTCAGTCAATCCTAAGGGAAAGCATTGTGATGTGCTCAGAACAATACTTCTGATGATGTCATCCAAGAAGGCAGATCAGGGGCAGAGCCAGCAGCTTCAGACTTGAACAAAAGTGAGATTTTACAATATTTAGGGGAGGGGGTGGGTGCAGGGGAGGTTAGATAGTGGTTTAAATACTATAGGGTCAGGGATACATATTTGTGTTTCTGCCACTATAGTGTTCCTTTAAGTCAAACATTATTACATAGACATATTTCCTTTATAATAAATCTGATACACATTGTTTTTTTTAGAGAAACACTAAAATGGATTCTAATCATGTTAAAATCTAAACTCCAACAAGACAAAAATCAAAAGGTCAGTAAGACCGCTAATTTATTTTTCTCCGTTGCTGAATAATTTCCAACTGCTTCATTTTCAGCTTACCTTCTTTCTTTTCGTTCATTGAATCCACACACCTTCTGTACAGTAGGAAAATTATACCGATCGTCACTACAATTATCAGGATGATTTCACTGGCGATTACAGCTGCAGCAGTGGATTTTGAGATTTCTGTTGCTGCAACGTCATTTAAATATTAACTCAAAAGATAGCTATAATATAATGAAAGTAACAGTTATAAACTCCATTTAGTAATCAGCACAGGCACCAGCATTAATCAAGATTAAAGACGTGCCTCCCCTCCTTTTTAAATCCTGATTTCATTAAGTTGAGATAACTTACCCTACTTACCTCAACATCTGAGGAAAGGGATTTAGGGGTGATTACTTCTGATGACTTAAAGGTAGTTAAACAATGTAACAGAGCAGCAGGAAATGCTAGCAGAATGCTTGGTTGTATAGGGAGAGGTATTAGCAGTAGAAAGAGAGAAGGGCTTGTGCCATTGTACAGAACACTGGTTAGACCTCACTTGGAGTATTGTACGCAGTACTGGAGACCGTATCTTCAGAAGGAGATTGATACACTAGAAAGAGTTCAGAGAAGGGCATACAAAGCTGGGTCATAGATTGCAGGATACAACTTACCAGGAAAGGTTAAAGGATCTTAACATGTATAGCTTGGAGGAAAGACGAGACAGGAGGGATATGATAGAAACATTTAAAGGAGCACTATAGGGTCAGGAACACATGTATTCCTGGTCCTATAGTGTTAAAACCACCATCTAGCCCCCTGGTGCCCCCTTGCCGCCCTAAAGATAGTAAAATCTAACTTGTGTTCAAGTCTGAAGCTGCTGCCTCTGCCTGTGAACTTCCTCTGATCTCTGACATCATCAGAAGTGGTGGCCTGATCCAATCACAATGCTTCCCCATAGGATTGGCTGAGACTGACAAGGAGGCAGATCAGGGGCAGAGCCAGCACAATTCAAACACAGCCCTGGCCAATCAGCATCTCCTTACAGAGATGAATGTAATCAATGAATCTCTATGAGGAAAGTTCAGTGTCTGCATGCAGAGGGAGGAGATACTGAATGTTTGGATGCATTTTAGGCAGCCATGACCCAAGAAGGATCTCTAACAGCCATCTGGGGAGTGGCCAGTGAAGTTATCACTAGGCTGTAATGTAAACACTGCATTTTCTACTCACCAGAACAAATACAATAAGCTTTAGTTGTTCTGGTGACTATACTGTCCCTTTAAATACATAAAGAGAATTGTGACGGAACCATCCGTCTGTCTGGTACTTTAGTGGATTCGACTATTTTAGGCCATCCGTCTAAAGGACTGATTTGTGATGTTATAAAGCATGTTTTACCGTTCCAGCCTGTTTTCCAGCCGTTCACCTCATTTCGCACGAACTCCATGTCTAACATATGGGTGGCCGCCATTTTGGGACTTTTGCACGTGTTCGCGGCCATCTTGCGTGCGAACAGCGGTGTTTGCCTGTGAACGCGTGGAACTAAAAACGGATACCCAAACAGGCGAACACCGCTGAGACCTCCATACACCCAGAAGTTCGTGTTGGAACTACCGAACGACGAGCCATTCGGTAGTTACTTGTAATCGGCTATGGGGAATCCAGCGAACTCGGAGATAGTTGTGGATGATGAGGATTTCGTATGATTTTAACCGGCGAACGGAGACCGACTGCAGGGCCAAAACTTATGGAACTCTTTTCGGCTAGAAGATCCGTGCAGTCGGTCAAAACTTCAATCATCCATAACTCCCGAACCCCTTAACCGAATGGGCTGAGATTTGGACAGAGTGTTCCCCTAACCAAGACCTTTCAAGCAGTGCTGGACTTAAAGGTGTACCCCCTGGTTTTGGGGTACATCCATAACTGGGGTAAATTATTGTACAGTATAATTGTGTTATGTGATTATCTGAGGGGAGGAGAGGTGGGGGTGTTACCCTGTGTATAATTGGTTATTTTCATCCTCCCCCTGGGAGTGCCCTGTGTGTGCCTTTTCCTAATAAAAAGCAGGCTGGATGTTCCAGTCCTTAGATCTTGTTTTGACCCTCAACACGGAGCTTCAGTCTCGTTATTGGGGGGATTCTTATTTACGCTTAAGGACTATTATTGGGAACTTATGCCGTTTGGTGGATATCGTTATTCGAGATATTACTACTTCCCCTGGTTATGGTTCGTGGATTATACAGTATACGAACAAGGACTTGATACGGTGAGAGGGGAAGGTGGACTAAACGGTGACTTACTTATTAAGACAAAAAGGTGTCTTAACAATTGGTGGCAAGCGACGGGATGAATCCCACAACACAGAAGGAAAGAAATGCAGTATGAACAGTTAAGACGTGCTACTCTTAAGGACATAATAGAACGCCGAGGTCGATCAGCAAGCAATTTAAAGAAACGAGAAATTATTGCTTTGCTAAGGGAAATGGATGCAACACAGGGAACGGAGAGCGCTAATGTGCCCAGCAGTTTGAATTTAACACCCGAGGAAATACAATTTAACCGGGCAGTGCAAATAAGGCTGGCACACTTTGGCCCCAACCCCTCAGCAGACATTGTGGAACGTGTGCAAGCCGCAGTAGCAGCACACCAAGCGCTCCAAGGAAGAGGAGCTGCAGCAGCAGAGGTACCCAATAACGATTCCGGAAGGAAAAAGGTACCATTTGCTGCATTTAAAAATTTTATTGAAAATGAAGGAGAGATCGATGGGTTCCTGGCCGATTTTGAGAGGCAGTGTGCCCTCCATCAGGTACCCACAGACCAATGGGTCACCATCCTCTCTGGGAAATTATCCGGCCGGGCTAGTGACGCATTTCGGGCCATCCCAGAGGAGGAGATCACCAGCTACCGGGCAGTGAAGGATGCGCTCCTAGCCAGGTATGCGGTGACCCCAGAAGTTTACAGACGGCGCTTCAGGGAAACCAACAAGCAAAGTGGCGATTCTTATGTGGAATGGGCCTGCAGAGTTCACCGTACTGCAGCCCACTGGATGGCAGGATGCCAAGCAGTATCGGGGGAAGAGGTGCTGCAGGTATTCTTACTGGAACACTGCTTCGAGAAATTGCCTACCGGGGTCCGGGAGTGGGTCAGAGATAGAAAACCCTCTACCCTACCCGAGGCGGCCCGGTTGGCAGACGAATATACTGATGCTCGCAAACTGGACAGTACCGTTGTTAAAGTTCCGACCAGAGTGGAATACCGACCAGCAGCCCCTCCGATTCCAACAACCTACCAACCCCCAGTGCATCGCAGCCCAGTAGTACCACCGTCCAATAATTATGTGCAGCCATCCAAATTTAATGCCAGGGATTATTCACAACCCATCCGGTGCTTTCTGTGCAAACAGTTGGGACACAAGCGCCCGGAGTGTCCACTGAACCACGCTAACCAAGCTCAGTCCTGGAGGAGATCAGCCAACCCGAATCAGCGACCACCACAGCCTGCTGCTCACTGTGTAGAGCAGGAGGAATTCTGGGGTATCTTGCACGAAGCCGACCCGGTGCAAGCCGCCCATCAGGACAATCGCCAGCAACACTGGCAGACTGTGAAACTAAATGGCCGAGTGGTAAATGGACTTAGAGACACAGGAGCCACCATGACACTGCTCCAAAAGAACTTGGTCTCAGAACACCAGCACACCGGAGACACAGTGGCCGTGAGGGTAGCAGGGGGAGCCGTATTCCGGTTACCTGTTGCCCGTGTTCACCTGGACTGGGGAGTGGGCGCTAGACACGTGGATGTTGGGGTTATGAAAGACTTGCCCGCTGATGTGCTTCTTGGGAATGATTTGGCCCCTTTGGTTTCGGCCTATGCTCCAATGGGCCCCTTGGACGTTAACCCAGTGACTACTCGCTCTCAGACCCGTGCCTCTGGAACCAGCCCACCTGCCGAGGAGGCCCAGGTAAGACCTTTTTCCCCGACTGACACCTTAGCTCAGACCCCCTTACGTTGGGATTCCCCAGAGGAGTTTGGGAGGGAAACCCGGGCAGATCCTACCTTACAAAAGTACAGGGACAGAGCAGATGCTGGAGAGGAAGGGATAGACGGGGAGCGGTATAAGTGGGTGGGGGACAGGCTATACAGAATCCCGAAACCATCCCAGAAGAAGATAGCCCCTCCGCAGAATCACCAGCTGGTGGTGCCCGCGAAATACCGGCAGGAGCTTCTGCGGATAGGGCACGATGTCCCTTTAGCAGGACATCTAGGGTCTCGTCGCACAGCCTATAGGATCTCCCAGAATTTCTTTTGGCCCAACTTCAACCAGGCTGTACGGATATATTGCAGTACTTGTGACACATGTCAACGGGTAGGAAAGCGGGGGGACCACCCTAAGGCTAAACTATCAGCGATGCCTATTATAGGGGAGCCCTTTTCCCGCATAGCTGTTGACATTGTGGGTCCACTGGCCAGGGCTAGTCCATCAGGCAAGAAGTATATTCTTACTGTAGTGGACTATGCCACTCGCTATCCAGAGGCAGTAGCGCTGTCTAACATAGAGGCAGAGACGATTGCTGATGCCCTGGTTAGGATTTTTACCCGGGTTGGGTTCCCTAAAGAGATCCTCTCCGACCAGGGAACCCAATTTACTGCGGTGCTCACCCAGCAGCTGTGGAAAGTATGTGGCATTAAACCCTTGCTTAGCTCGCCTTACCATCCACAGACTAACGGTCTCTGCGAGCGTTTTAACGGTACCCTCAAGCAGATGCTGAGGACCTTTACGGACACTTGCAGGGACTGGGAGAGATTCTTGCCGCACCTTCTGTTTTCATACCGGGAGGTGCCCCAGGAATCTACTGGGTTCTCCCCTTTTGAGTTACTGTATGGGAGACGGGTCCGCGGACCCCTAGATCTCATCCGGGGACACTGGGAAGGGGAGACTGAGCAAGAAGGGACCCCCATAGTGCCATATGTTCTGGAACTTCGGGACCGCATGGAGAAACTGTCCCTGATGGTAAGGGAGAATCTCCGGGCGGCCCAGGGGAAACAGAAGAGATGGTACGATCAGGGTGCCCGACAGCGAGCCTTCAAGGTGGGGCAAAAAGTATTAGTGCTCAAACCTGTGAAGGCCAACAAGATGCAAGCCTCTTGGCAAGGCCCGTACAGAATAGTGGCGCAGATCTGCGATACTACCTATTTGATAGCCAGCTGTTCAGACGAAAGGGTCCAGAGATCCTTTCATGTGAACATGCTGAAAGAGTATCAAGAACGACCTGAGAACATTGCAGCCGTATGTGCCCCAGCTACAGATGACCCTGAGAATTTGCCTCTCCCTGATCTATTAGAAAGGGACCCCCAGACTGACCTCACCTCCCTCGTACAGTTAGGAGACAGGTTAAACCCCACAGAAAGGATCCAAGCGAAACAGTTGTTATGGGAGAAGCAAGCAACTTTCTCCCAGGAGCCAGGTTACACCCACCTCGCTATACACAAGGTAGAGACCCCTGGACAGACCCCCTTACGACAGCCGCCTTACCGTATCCCTGAAGCAGTCCGAGATGGAATG
Source organism: Pelobates fuscus (assembly GCF_036172605.1). Classification (NCBI taxonomy): domain Eukaryota; kingdom Metazoa; phylum Chordata; class Amphibia; order Anura; family Pelobatidae; genus Pelobates; species Pelobates fuscus. The sequence continues at coordinate 33,492,226 of NC_086327.1, forward strand.
CGGAAGGAGATACAGGAGATGACCCAGCTTGGGGTCATCGAACCCTCTGACAGCCCTTGGGCTTCGCCTGTAGTCCTAGTACCTAAGAAAGATGGGACCACCCGGTTCTGTGTGGACTACAGGCGACTCAACGAGCGGACTACCACTGACGCCTACCCAATGCCCCGGGTAGACGAATTATTGGATCGTATTGCCAGGGGACGTTATCTGACCACCATAGACCTATGTAAGGGCTACTGGCAGATTCCCCTGGCCGAGGATGCTATCCCCAAGTCGGCCTTCGTCACCCCATTTGGCCTGTACCAATTTAGGGTCATGCCTTTTGGGATGAAGAATGCCCCGGCTACTTTCCAACGGATGGTGGATAGACTCCTGGATGGCTTCCAAGAATTTGCCTGTGCATACTTGGATGACATAGCGATCTATAGTGGGTCCTGGGAGGAACACCTGGTACACATAGGGGTAGTACTGGATAAGATCCGGGCCGCTGGCCTGACATTGAAGCCAGAAAAGTGCCATGTAGGTATGGCAGAAGTACAGTACCTGGGTCACCGAGTGGGATGTGGGAACCAGAGACCAGAGCCCGCCAAAGTAGAAGCGGTGGCTAACTGGCCCACGCCCACTACTAAGACCCAGGTATTGGCCTTCTTAGGGACAGCAGGGTACTACCGACGTTTCGTTCCTGACTACAGCTCTATTGCTAAGCCCCTGACAGATCTGACGAAAAAGAATTTGCCTAAGCAGGTCCTGTGGTCCCCGGCTTGTGAAGCTGCGTTCCAGGCACTGAAACAAGCTCTCGTGAATGCCCCTATCTTGGCTGCCCCAGTCCCTAACAAACACTTTCTCGTTCACACAGATGCTTCCATGTATGGACTGGGGGCTGTGTTAAGCCAAGTTGGGGAAGATGGAGGAGAGCATCCTGTCGCATACCTCAGCCGAAAATTACTACCCCGAGAAGTGAGTTATGCGGCAGTTGAAAAAGAATGTTTAGCCCTAGTCTGGGCATTGAAAAAGTTAAGTCCCTACTTGTATGGGCAAGAATTTTCCCTTGTAACAGATCATAACCCCCTCGTTTGGCTTAACCGGGTCTCAGGCGACAATGGGAGACTGCTGAGATGGAGCTTGGCATTACAACCTTACAACTTTACTATTAGCTACAGACCCGGTAAGCTGAACGGAAATGCGGATGGCTTATCACGACAGACCGACATATCCACCACCTCGTAGTCCGGACATCCCCAAGTTGACCCGCCACAGGGTCAAGCCGGGTCTGCCGGAGTGTTCCACAAGGGGGGAGCCGTGTGACGGAACCATCCGTCTGTCTGGTACTTTAGTGGATTCGACTATTTTAGGCCATCCGTCTAAAGGACTGATTTGTGATGTTATAAAGCATGTTTTACCGTTCCAGCCTGTTTTCCAGCCGTTCACCTCATTTCGCACGAACTCCATGTCTAACATATGGGTGGCCGCCATTTTGGGACTTTTGCACGTGTTCGCGGCCATCTTGCGTGCGAACAGCGGTGTTTGCCTGTGAACGCGTGGAACTAAAAACGGATACCCAAACAGGCGAACACCGCTGAGACCTCCATACACCCAGAAGTTCGTGTTGGAACTACCGAACGACGAGCCATTCGGTAGTTACTTGTAATCGGCTATGGGGAATCCAGCGAACTCGGAGATAGTTGTGGATGATGAGGATTTCGTATGATTTTAACCGGCGAACGGAGACCGACTGCAGGGCCAAAACTTATGGAACTCTTTTCGGCTAGAAGATCCGTGCAGTCGGTCAAAACTTCAATCATCCATAACTCCCGAACCCCTTAACCGAATGGGCTGAGATTTGGACAGAGTGTTCCCCTAACCAAGACCTTTCAAGCGGTGCTGGACTTAAAGGTGTACCCCCTGGTTTTGGGGTACATCCATAACTGGGGTAAATTATTGTACAGTATAATTGTGTTATGTGATTATCTGAGGGGAGGAGAGGTGGGGGTGTTACCCTGTGTATAATTGGTTATTTTCATCCTCCCCCTGGGAGTGCCCTGTGTGTGCCTTTTCCTAATAAAAAGCAGGCTGGATGTTCCAGTCCTCAGATCTTGTTTTGACCCTCAACACGGACCTTCAGTCTCGTTATTGGGGGGATTCTTATTTACGCTTAAGGACTATTATTGGGAACTTATGCCGTTTGGTGGATATCGTTATTCGAGAGATTACTACTTCCCCTGGTTATGGTTCGTGGATTATACAGTATACGAACAAGGACTTGATACGGTGAGAGGGGAAGGTGGACTAAACGGTGACTTACTTATTAAGACAAAAAGGTGTCTTAACAAGAATCAACACAGTAAAGGAGGAAACTATATTTAAAAGAAGAAAAACTACCACAACAAGAGGACATAGTCTTAAATTAGAGGGGCAAAGGTTTAAAAATAATATCAGGAAGTATTACTTTACTGAGAGGGTAGTGGATGCATGGAATAGCCTTCCAGTTGAAGTGGTAGAGGTAAACACAGTGAGGGAGTTTAAGCATGCGTGGGATAGGCATAAGGCTATCTTAAACTTAAGATAAGGCCATGGACTAATTAAAAGTATTTTGAAATATTGGGCAGACTAGATGGGCTGAATGGTTCTTATTTGCCATGACATTCTATGTTTGTATGTTTCTATGTAAGTTATGCATGTTTCGGTACTTTTGAAGTTGAATTATTTATATTATTATTATGGATTTTTTGTGCCTATCTATTTTATATTTTTGCTATTTCATAGACATGGTGGGCCTTTAAGTTTATTTTTTATTACTTTTATACTAGAAGCTTATATTCATGAGCGCAAGATAAGAGAGTCATATGCTCGACTGTCCTGGAATTTGGAAGTATGAACAATCTGTATAAAGTTTATTTTTTGTTTTCTTTATTAGAAGTCATATGATACCATACCATGCACATTACAGGTAAGGGGAGGTTGGTAGAGATGTATTGCTGTCTGAAAGTCGGTTGGGGTTTGAGGTTATCATTAGTGTTTTGATCAAGAGATATATTTTCTCTATGATGGCACTTAGGACCAGTGTATTTCATGGTCATTGTAGAGAAAGTGACATAATAATTGTTTCTTGAGCTTTAAGACTCCCATCCTAGGGCAAAAGAAAAAAGAGGCAAGGAATGTGTTGTTCCAGCCAGATTTATTAAAGGAACACCTGTGATTGTTGGGCACCTGTTCTACAGAAGGATATCATGGCACTAGAAAAAGTGCAGAGACTTGATAAAAGGAATGGAGCATTTTAGTTATGAAGAAAGGTTAAAAAATGTAAATCTCTTTAGTTTGGGAAAACGGCGCCTCAGAGGGGATTTGATAACATTATACAAATATATTCGGGGCCAGTACAAACCATTAACTGGAAATCTATTCATGAACAGGGCTATACATAGGGCACAAGGTCACACATTTAGGCTGGAAGAAAGGAGATTTCATCTAAGGTAAAGGAGTTTTTTTTACTGTAAGAGCAATAAGGATATGGAATTCTCTCCCTGAAGAGGTGGTTTTATCAGAGTCCATACAGATATTTAATCTGATCCAAGGAGACATCTGACTGCTATTTTAGGGTCAAGAAGGAATTATTTCCTAATTTGTTGCAAAATTGGAAGTGCTTCAGACTAGATTTTTTTGCCTTCTTTTTGATCAACAACAAAAACATATGTGAGGAAGTCTGAACTTGATGGATGCAAGTCTCTTTTAAGTTGTGTAACTAAATATCTATGTAACACTCCGAGTACCATAATTACAACAACCCTTTGTGTTCTGCTGCTCTCCAAAAGTAAGTAGTCAACCTGTCCATAAATGGTTTTGGGACATAGACTGGGGAGTTGCCAGGGCACTTCTTGCACCATAACCAATATAGTGATTATGGTGCTATGTTAACATTTGATCCACTAATTCATAGTGTGAAATGGAAGGGCATATCAATTTGCAGTGGTTGAAGCCAAACAAAACCTGAAGGTCTGTATGAGTCCAATGGATATGGAAGCAGTCAAATAAGATTTATTACATATCCTTAACTTGGAGTCAGACCCTTCTTATATCAGCTACATAAACACAAACATTTCTAAAGAACAGCTTTTGTGTTCATACTAATAATGACTATAGCATAGGGCACCCAAGAGAATGGCACAAATTTAAAAGCAGGGTTCAAAATTTCCACTCATGCACCAATTGGTTTGGCTTGTAAGCCAACCAATCAGAGCTCTCTCTGAATTTGCATAGGTCGGGAAAGCCCCTGTAAGGGGTTTGTGTGAATATTTTCATTGCATTTAGTTTTTAATAATTTTCCTTTGTGTAATCTGTTTTTTATCCGCTATGATTTTTATTTGGCCTTTACCGGGGGCTGAGGAAAAAAAAGTTTTAAGAAGAAACAAGACATCTAATGATAAGTATTAGAGTTATTTAGATATATTGACTTCCACCCTACAATTATTAGGGTGAATGGGGTAGGTAGTTTTTTTAATTGGGGGTAAATGGAGTTTGGGAACCCCAAGCTAATGTTGTGACAATTGAGAACATTTGTGAGGCTGGACAATGGCACCACCCTACTTTTCTCTATGTGTTAAGAGCCCCCACCTCCCATGGGTGTGGACTGCTTTATTTATTTAATTATTAGCCCTGTCATGGAGGCACAAGGGTCCTCTTCACACTCATGTTCAACTCTATCATTACAAATTTACATGGGTGAGCATTGTTTGTTGAAATTATTCAACAGCTTCTTTGCTGCGGATGAGACAGTGAGCTTTTCAAATCCATTTCAGATAAACTTTTTTTATATATTTGTTTTAATAGAATGAAAGTCAAACTGTTAATTTTAGGCCAAAATAAGCAAGCTGTGAAAGCAGAGCTGGATAATGTTTTTAAATTGAAATTTTCAATTTACTGAAACCTGTTGTTTACTGAATAACCCCAAAGTAATTGGTCACAGATTTTGTAGATAATGAAATATATACAGATCATATGATACTTACTGTCCATAAACAGGCACCTTGAAGCTTTGTAATGGGATATATCGCTTTGCATCTTTACTGTGTAAATACCCTGGTCTGCAGTAGCCAGATTTGAGATCAGTAACGAGGCATTCTGAAAAGAACTTGCCCGAGCACAAGCTTGATTTACGTTAATATTTGGAGAGGATCCATTCAGATAATATACAAGGATTTGATTCTTAGTCTCTTCTTTTAAACCTTTATACCATGTAAATTTTTGAATGGTCCCACTGATCCCAGTAACACTGAGAGTGACTGATTGACCGACAGCAGGATCCTGAGGGATCGGCTGGATACTGATTGCACTGATCGGCTGCATCCACAAACTGAGCAAAGCTGAAATAGATAAAATAAAATGGTTAAGGGATTCTGGTCGAGTATTATATGGTAACTTTTAGACATCTTTTAGACATATCACTTGTCTGGTTATATAGGCAGGCTCACAGTTCCAGGTATAGCCTTATATTTGTGGATGGTTCAGTTCGAACAGGGTTATTCAATATGTGTTACCGAGCACATTTCAAGAGTCGAGTCAAAGGCATGTCTACCCAACTATACATATTTTTTACTTAGCTACATAGGCTGAAAAAAGATTTGCGTCCATCAAATTCAGCCTTTCTCCATGTGATTTTTGATGTTGATCCAAAAGAAGGCAAATACCCAATTTGAAGTTCTTTCCAATTTTGCAACAAAAAAATTCCTTCTTTACCCTAGAACAGCAGTCAGGTCGCTCCTTGGATCACTTAATTCATGCATACCCCCAAAATATGAAGCCAATAGGTAGGCTATATGTCTAGATCCTATATTTTAAATAAGATTTAGATAGGAAAAAACATTGCTTTTAAAGCTGATATCAAATGTGAAATCACTGCATTTTGATCAGATTCGAGTTTAGTCAGGGCCGGATTAACATAGGGGCTGATGGAGCTGCAGCTCCAGGCCCAGGCCCAGGCCCATGGAATAGGCCCATTGATTTAAAAAAAATATATATATTTTTTTTTTTTTTTTTTTTTTATTTTCACTCACTACTCTTAGAGATTCCACCTGGCTTTTATTTTATTGGCACAGCCAGTATTTGAGGCTGCCTGGCTGGTGCCAATATTGCAGTGATACTGGCAATACAAATGCTGGTATTTTTCTCAGTATAAACAAAAGATTACTATGCAATACCAGCACTGGCCAGTAGGGGTCGCTGTGTGTGGAGACAGGCAGGGATAGGAAGTTCCAGCATATCCCTCCCTGCCTAGCTCTACTCACTAATCCACAAGGGAGCAGCTACAGAGAGTCCAGACAGCAACTCCCAACCTGCAGAGACAGCCTACAGCTCAGGGAAGTGAGGGATGGGGGGAAAGGCTGCAAGGAGACATACTATATTTATACATACTATATTGCACTAATGTGTTTTTTTTTCTATTTTCTATTTATATATGAACCAAACCCCAAAAAGAAGAATTATGGGGTAAGTGTCCTTTTACAATTAATTATTAGAGCTGCACTTCGCACTTTAGAGAGTTTGGTGTGCGGGGACATATTACCTGAACACTGAAGTATTTTTTTACATTTTTGTTGTGCCTAATTGCTCTCTACGAAGCTTCACCAGACAACCACCAATCAGGAGGGACACTGAGACATTATGGCAGGCACTGAGACACTAAGGGACATTGGGAGACATAATAACACAGGCACATGGTGACACAGTGTCCCTGGTGTCTCAATGCCCCCTAGTCTCCCAGTGACCCCTAGTCTCCCAGTGCCCCCAGTCTGCTAGTGTCTCACTGTCCCCATGTCTCCTAGCGCTTCCATGTCTCCCAGTGCCTCAAGTGTCTCAATGTCTCCAAGCTAGTGTCCCTAGTGTCTGTGTCCCCATGTCTCCCAGTGCCCCCATGTCTCAATGTACCCAGCTAGTGTTTGTGCCCCTGGTGCCTGTGTCCCCATGTTTTCAAGTGTCCCCTATTTTCCCAGTGTCCCCATGTGTCCCAGCCAGTGTCCCCTAGTCTCCCAGTGTCTCCGTGTCCCTAGGTCTCCCCGTCTTCCTAGTGACATGGGGACCCTGGGATACATGGGGACATAGACACATGGGAATACTGGAGGACACAGGGAGACATGGGGCATTGAGACACTGTGATACATAGTGTCACTGTGAGACCTGGGGACACAACACTAGGGGACACTGGGAGACATGGGGCACTGAGACACTGATACATAGGAAAACTGAGACCTGGAGTAATTGACACATGGGGGCACTGAGTCATGAGGGCACTGGGAGACATGGGGGCACTGGGAGGAATCCATCTATACAGCAGAATCAAACCAAGTAGTTTTTTGGTGATTTTACAGCATTTTCTCTTATGTCACTGCTTGTGATTTACATCATGTGATGTCACTCATACATATTTAATTATGCAAATTAGTAAGGCCGGTATGTTTTCCAAGAAAGGTGGCAACCCTAACTACTTTTCACATACTCTTACTTAAGTATGGAAACTTAAGAGGGATGTATGGGAACAAAACTTGTGTGGACTGGCTGACAGTGAATATAGTTAAAGGGACACTATAGTCACCAGAACAACAACAGCTTATTGAATTTGTTCTGGTGAGTAGAATCATTACCTTCCGGCTTTTTGCTGTAAACACTGTCTTTTCAGAGACAATGCAGTCTTTACATTACAGCCTAGTGATAAGTTCGCTGGCCACTCCTTAGATGGCTGTTAGAAATCCTTCCTGGGTCATGGCTGCTTAAAATGCATCCTAACATTCAGTGTATCCTCTCTCTGCATGCAGACACTGAACTTTCCTCATAGAGATTCATTGATTCAATTCATCTCTATGAGGAAATGCTGATTGACCAGGGCTGTGTTTGAATCATGCTGGCTCTGCCCCTGATCTGCCTCTTTGTCAGTCTCAGCCAATCCTATGGGGAAGCAATGTGATTGGATCAGGCTACCACTTCTAATGATGTCAACAGACTGCTTGTTTTTAACACGTTTAACAGCATGCAGAGTTACAGCTTCAGGCTTGAATACAGTAAGATTTTTTACTATATTTATGGAGGCATGAGGGGCCCAGGGGGGCTAGATGTTGGTGTTAACACTATAGGGTCAGGAATTCATGTTTGTGTTCCTGACCCTATAGTGATCCTTTAAGGTAATGTTGACTTTGGTCTCTCTAACACTGTGGCATGTTCCCTTTCTTCTACACTCACCACATACAGCTTTTCACTGTCCCAGACTATATACCAGGAGTCTACTAATAAGAAGGTAAGGAGACAAGTTGACCAGCGAGTGCTAGGGGCAGTCCTTAGAAAGCATTGAGCGAACGCATCATTAGATGCATTTATACCAAGCTGTCTGCATATATGCATTCATGCCAGACTGGCCTTCTAATTCTTTGGGCAGACATGTCCTCTTTTTGGGCATGTTCGCCCCTTTTGGAAAATTACGTGATTTGCGTCAGTGGCACACCCTTTTACCCCACCCATTGACTTCCTGCTTGACTGGACACTGCTGTTAGGGGTTATGGATTTACTTGAAAGATTAAAACATAAATTAGAGAGAGATTAGCATAGGGTATGTATTTCTTATAGCTGCTGTTTTCTTTCTCTCCAGCACCATTTCCATCAGATACATGACGCTTGGGAGTGTTTTACTGTTTTTGGTTGACATGATTCTGTAATTAGGCCCATCATAATTGTCAGCACCAGGTCCACTGGGCTCTTAATCTGGCCCTGAGTTTAGTAGTATGAGAATTGCCATTTTATACAGTCAGTTTATCTGAATTTTGTCCATCTGGATACAATCTAATATTTAAAGAGCCACAAACCCGTTTTCCTGGCTCTATAGGGTCTTTTGGTCCCCCCCACACTCAAGGTCTCACTCCCGCTGGGCTGAAGAGGGAGGAAGGGGTTAAATTCTTACTCTCCTCCCTATTCCGACGTCATACGCTGAATGTGCATGCGCGGCAAGAGCAGCGTGCGCATTCAGTCAGTCCATAGGAAAGCATTGAAAAACGCTGCGAAAATCACAGTGAGAAGTGTGGAAGCGCCTCTAGCGGCTGTCAGTGAGACAGCCACTAGAGGCTGGATTAACCCTAATGCAAACATAGCAGTTTCTCTGAAACTGCTATGTTTACAGCTGCAGAGTTAACCCTAGATGGACCTGGCACCCAGACCACTTCATTGAGCTGAAGTGGTCTGGGTGCCTTTAGTGGTCCTTTAATGGATTAGACCTTTTAGACTGGCCAAGTATGCCCATCTATTTTGCAAGTTGAGGCAGAGTAAAGCTCTTTGTTTGACTATTTATCTATAGGATATTTCAAGGCAGTTCAATATTAGTATCTGCTGAGGTAAGAAAATACAAACGTGTGCCTGTTTCACAGCTATATTAAGTATTGTATATTTGTTGCCTATAAAAATCAGGAAACCATCATTGCTATGGGATGAATTGATTGTTAGTACGTTACACCATATACATGTAAAAAAAAAGAATCCATAACACGTCTGTGATACTTTCTTAAATGGAGTTCGTAGTTAGGAAATCCTTAGCGCATATAGGGACCTCTTGTGGACAAAATGTATAGTTTATTGTGTTAATGAGGACACTAGTGTTAGAAATGATAACATCTTTAGACCACCCAGTTGCTTGATAAAAAAAAAAGTGTTGATTTCTACATTTACTTGTTTTCATTATACCTTACAAGTACATATTTGTTAAAGATAGGAACAAGTAATAAAAGTAAAACAAAAATTCCAAATCACTATGCACGTTTAAATAACAGGAGGTTATGTGCATAGGGATTTGGGATAGTGTGCAGATAACTTTTTTTGCTTTTGTTCTATGCATTAGGGCTGATGTCTGCTGTAGTCATTACTGCTGCCCAACAACAGTAGTGGGAATTTGAGCACAGTACTTAATGTGTTTCTGTATTTGCATCTGAATTACACAGCCATGTTACTGTACTGCCACCCTCCAACCCCCCTTAAGGGTTAATTAGAGTGTAGGGGTTCATAATAATTGATCTGTCTCATTAGAGGTTTTGTATTTAATGGACCACTCCACACTCATAAAGCACTTCAGCTTGCTGAAATGCTTTATGGGTGAGGAGTATACATGTCATATTTATATGAGAAATCTGCACTTTTAAATAATTTCATGGAATCGCCAATCAAACAGTCGGGGTGGGTTCTTCTACTCCTGAGAAAGTGACAAAAATTACTGTGACGGAGCTCCTTATACCCGCCTGGGTACATCCGCCAAGCTTGCTTTCTAGCTGGCACTGGGCTAGGACCCTCTGTCTATTCCTCTGCAGCTTTACTTCCAGGCGGTTGTCTTCCCCTCTGCAGCTCTGCTTACAGTGATTGCTATTGCCTTGACAAAGACACTTGCGGCTCTCAGGCCTAACTCTCCTGATTTATCCCAGGGCTAGAGTTATTGTTCTTCCAGCCAGCAGGTCTGAAGACTCTGTCACTGGGATCCCTAAAAATCCACATGGGACACAGTTCCAGATGGAACTTGTATACATAACTTTATTAGGATTAGCCCATAGGCCCATTACATGTAAGTTATGGTGACACCTTAATAAAAATACAAACAATGAAATCACATCAGACAACATACAAGAACTTATAATAACCTACTGACATGTTTATAAAGGGGTGGGATAGACAATTATTAACACAAATCATCTCTCCTTCCTGCAAAATTAGCAATATGCAAATCTACCTGAATATGCAAATTAACAAGCATTGCTATTCAGGTAGTGCGTATAACTGTTGCTACCAACAGAGGGCACTCTACAGGCTTCATAGCCAAATCCACCTGGTTGGCAGCAAGCAACATCAGGATAGGAGAGCACACAAAATAATTAACAATACACAAATAGATATACACACCCTGCACCTGTAATGGGCACAGGTAGTCCAGTAAGGGGTGCTGGGCAGGGAGACATGCATTGGAGGGCTAGTCCATAGGGAATATAGTCTGTTGAGAGAAGGCTGAGGGTTGGAGAGACATGTATCCAGCTAAGGTGACCGGAGCATCTGTCACAATTACACATCAGTAAAACCATGTTCCTGCTTAAAATACTGGATTCAAAGATTGTAATTAATATTAATTTCCTGGATTGACTGGTAGTGATGATAGAAGCTGATAACATAGTTGATTTGTTTTGAAGGTATAGAAAATAGTAATGTATTAGGAAACTTTTCTACAATATTGCAGATATAATTGCTAGATAACTAACAGGAGAGTTTAGGAACTATAGTTGTTAAGTCTTGAAAAACATCTAGTAGGAGAATGCATAGGCATAAATTGGAATAATCTCTGTGTTGGGTCCAGTGGCATACTAAGGTGGGGGCTGTGGAGGAGGTCCACCCTGGGTGCTACCAGGCTGGAGGGGGATATGTGAGCTATGCGGCTGCACAGTGCACCATGGCAGCTGGGGTGCCAGGCGGCCAGCACACCTCACACATGCAGAGACCAGACCAGCAATTACCAGCTGAACAGAAGGAAAGTGGGGGAGGAGCTGCTACAATTCAGGGGCATAGCCAAACCGTCAGCAGGGCAAGGAGTGGCTTAACCCTTACCCACTGCTGTTACTGCTGCACATGAAGTTGGTGAAGCAAGAATTAATCCCTGCCCTGCTTCTCCACCTAGCATGCTCCAGGGAGGGACTTAAGTTAATCCACTCCTCCTCCAGCCCACACTGTCTGTAAGTAAGAGAGAGAGTGTGTGTGACTGCCTACCTGTAACTGTGTGTGTGTGTGTGTGTGTGTGTATGACTGTCTGCCTGCCTATAACTGTGTGTGTATGTGTGTATGACTGTCTGACTGCCTGTAACTGTGTGTGTATGTCTGTGTGTGTGACTGTCTGCCTGCCTGTAACTGTGTATGTGTGTAACTGTCTGCCTGTAACTGTGTGTGTGTGTAACTGTCTGCCTGTTACTCTGTGTATGTGTAACTGGCTGCCTGTAACTCTGTGTGTGTCTGATGGTCTGCCTCTAAACGTGTGTGTTTGACTGTATGTCTGTGACTGTGTGTGTGTGTGTATGTGTGTGTAGCTGTCTGCCTGTGACTGTGTGTGTGACTGTCTGCCTTTGACTGTGTGTGTGTGACTGTATATGTAACTGTCTGCCTAAAGCTGTGTGTGTGACTGGCTGCATGTGACTACATGTGTGGGAGTGTCTGCCTGTGACTGTGTGATGTTGCCTGTAACCATGTGTGTGACTGTCTGTAACTGTGTGTGTGTGACGGTCTGCCTGTGACTGTGTGATGCTGCCTGTGACTGTGTGTGTGACTGTAACTGTGTGTATGTGTGTGTGTGTAACTGTCTGCCTGTAACTATGTGTGTGTGTGTGTAACGGTCTGCCTGTGACTGTGTGTATTTGTGTGTCTGATGGTCTGCCTCTAAACATTTGTGTTTGACTGTATGCCTGTGACTGTGTGTGTGTGTAGCTGTCTGCCTGTAACTGTGTGTGTGTGACTGTCTGCTTTTGACTGTGTGTGTGTGTGTGTGTGACTGTATATGTAACTGTCTGCCTAAAGTTGTGTGTGTGACTGTCTGCATGTGACTATGTGTATGGGACTGTCTGTCTGTGACTGTGTGATGTTGCTAGCAACCATGTGTGTGACTGTCTGTAACTGTGTGTGACTGTGTGTGTGACTGTGTGATGCTGCCTGTGACTGTGTGTGACTGTAACTATGTGTGTGACTGTCTGCCTGTGACGGTGTGTGTGTGCCTGTATATGTGACTGTCTGCCTGTAACTGTGTGCGTGACTGTCTGGCTACAACTGTGTGTGACTGCTTGAAACTGACTGCGTGTGTGTAACTCTCTACGTGTAACTGTGTGTATGACTGCCTGTGACTGTATGTGTGACTGTCTGCATGTGACTGTGTGCATGGGACTGTCTGCTTGTAACTGTGTGTGACTTTCTGCTTGTAACTGTGTGTGAGGGGGTGCAGGGATTTTATAAAAGGGGGCAGGGGTTTTGTATTGGGACAGGGTCTTGTATAAAGGGGGCTGAGCACGGGATTTGTAGAAGGGGCAGTGCAGGGGTTTTGTAGATGGGGATGACAGGGGTTTTATAAAGTTTACAAATTTGTGCAATACATTTAAAAAAAAAGAAAGAACATATTTTAAAAATGTTTTTTGGAGTGGGGGGGGGGGGGGGCACACACAGGATCCACCACGGGTGCCACATGTTCTAGCTACGCCCCTTATTGGGTCAGATAACAAGAATTCCAACGTTACCTACATTAATGTTTGCTGGGTAAAGTTGGCTCCCAGTAATACTACCCAATAGAGAATATCATTGAAATTAGACATGGATGGAACTGTATATGTTTCTCCAGAAAACTCTAAATAGATCTGAGAATCAAAGACAATTACTAAGGAACAATTACATACATAAATAAAGAGAACGAGGCAGTACTGGAGATGATCCAAATATGATACAAAAACACAATGACTGTATATTTCATAGAACATGCCTTTGTCTTTTCCACTAGGCGATTAGTGTTCCTAAAACGCAGTACTGTAGTCATGCTTTGTAGTTGTACTCCTACTTTGCCTGATTCAAAACTAGCATCTTACATTATGTGTTAAATGAGGTGAAAAATTATGTTGTGTACAATTTGTTTTAGTACAGAGGGCTATTGTTTATTTAGTTTTTTTCCAATTTCTGGATCCAAGAAATTTAGGTCCCTATAGTGTTCAAAGTTGATACTTGCCTGTAGAGTGTAGCATTTTAATAAATTGCATAGTTTATGCAAATTAATCTTCATGCTTCCTCTATATTATGAACTTTGTTCTTTGGATTATTGACAGCATATGGCACCAATTAGGTATATTTGTAAAGGATATAAAAGATAATCTCATAACATGGTAGCTTATGGTTAAAGGAATACGGTAGGCACCATAACCACTTCAACATATAGTCCCGCATCCCTAATGTCACTCTTGTGGCGTCTACTCAGTTTGTCTCTCCCCACTTTTTTACTGCACATTGAGAGGAGGAAGAGGAAATACCTTGATTAACAGTGGATGTAATGAATCCCACATTTTTATATCTGTGTAATTATTAACTGTGATTTAAAAAAAACTAATTACTGTGACACCAAATATTTTTTGAGCTCTGGAAAATATTTCAGATTAGTGATCAGGTAACAAGAAAAAAAAAAAAGAGAAGATAATAGAGATTAGTTATTTGAACATAGATGCCTTTTTGGGGATACATGAACAAAGCAGAAATGAAGACTATGATATTGCCACATTCTCCCTAAATTTCTTTTACTTTTTTTTTTTCATGATTTGTCCTCTCTCAAATCGTTCCTCTTTTGTAAACGTTTCAGCCTTGCATAATGTCAGTAGCAAAGTTTGAAGTTTTATAGCTCGTTCTACAATAACTGAATTGTTTGCAATCTGTAAGAAAACTATTTTTGGGATTTTTGTTTTTGTTTTTTTTAAGCAGCTGTCTGGGGAGAACCCTAGTCTAGCAGTTTCCAACTAAAGTAATTCAAGTTTACTTTAAGCTTATTTCAAGCTCTCGTTAAATTAGAGATATCATTACCAGCATCTTCTCTCATCTACTTATATATTAAGTTGTAAATGATCCTGGATTTATTATAAAATGTATAGACAAAATATATTTTAAAATATTTTCTGCAAAAGACTGCAAACATTCTTGCACACCATTTAATCAAAAAAATGTTTTATCCATAGATAGAGAACATTTATTCTTATATTTTTACAGTTATATCATTAATATTATTATATTTATTATTATTTATATATCGCCAACAAATTTTGCAGCGCTCTGCAATGGGTGGACTAACAGACACGTTATTGTAATCAGACGAGTTGGACACAAAGGACCAGAGGGGTTTTAGGCCCTACTCAATGAGCTTACATGCTAGAGAGAGTGGGTTAAAGTGACACAAACGCTAAGGATATGGGTAGAAAAGTAGGTTGGTAAAATAGTTTTCACTGGAGACTTGTTTTTTTTTTTTTGATGGTTGAAGAAGACGAATTAGGCTGCAGAGGGGCAGCTATTAACACTTTAATTGATACACTTTCCTGAAGGAGGTTTGAGTTTTCAATGATGTGGTGGTGGAAATATTATATTGTCTTGACTCAATGTACTCCATGAAATAACGCCATGAAATAACTGATTATGGAGTATGGACCAGCTTGAATATTATCCCTCCTGACAGTCAGTGTATGAGTTATCTAAGCTTTGGACATCTTGGCCAAGAGCAAGCAACCCTTCTTTGAATCTATTACACAACTGTAATATGACTCACACACACTCTGACACATTTACTGTCTGCCTGTGCGTAGTCCATTTCCCAAACCACAGTGCTCACTGTTTAATTTACTGCTCTGTATGCATTTCTCATGCTTGCAAAGAATTGTCATGCAGTGTTTGAGATGTATTTTTCATTTGACACAAAATATGAATAATACAAAAAATGGAAGTGGTGGGTAGCTGTTTCGAAAAATATGGCAATAAACACACAGATAACCAAAATAAACAAGCAATTACATTCCAAGTATTCTTTGCACAGACTCAGATAGCATGAATTTTGCCCTTACTAGGTTGGAGTTGATGATGAGCAGGGCGGTTCCAGAACTTAATCTAGGGAGCAGCACTATTTGCAGTCCTGCACCCACATATATAGGACACTGGTCCTTTGATTAGAAGATTTCAATTATATTGTGTAGTGAGATATATCCACATACTTTTTCGAATGAACCATGTTCCTGGATCAAGTTTAACAATTCATTTAGCATAATTGGGATCTTCTTGTAGCTAAATATCTGTCTACAGGAGCCCTATATCCAATTGGTGATTGTGTTTTCCAGTCAGTTAGGCTTAAATATAGGAGAGTAGATGTATCACTCGGTTTTAACCCCTTAAGGACACATGACGTGTGTGGCATGTCATGATTCCCTTTTATTCCAGAAGTTTGGTCCTTAAGGGGTTAAAAAATATCATCATTTACCAGCTATTGATATGTTCCACTTTGCAAAACTAACGGAATATATTTAACACCATTCCTACTAAATTACTATGTTAAATTCTAATTGACACCTACTAACACAGTGTTGCAGAAGTTTGAAGTGACAACACTTTAGAATAATGATGACTCATCAGATATGTTACATTCAGATAACTGAGATATGTTTGTATAGATACTTAGGTTTATCATACTAGTAGATCCTCTTTGTTTTCACTGTAAATTACAAAGAATTGTTTAAAGCTTGGTTTTGGAAACTACTTATATGATCTACCGTTTAGGGATGATTTTTTATCACATCTCCTATAACGGCTATTCACCACGCCCCAAGGACGACAAAGTAGGTTTCTATTGGATACTGTGAAAACCTCTTTTTCACTTGAAGAGCCCGATGGTGTGGCAAAATGCACGTGGGGACTTTCCAAATCCTGTGTGTAATGTACTAGGATATAGGGTAGTTAGGTATACGGAGATACTCACGGAATATTTATATCGTTATGAGACATCTAGTTTACTGACACCAATACACACAGTGATTTCAATCTGTTTTCAATGATTTTTTTTTTATTTTATTGTATGCTGATGGCTACTATAACAGCCTTAGGGTAGACTAGGGGAAGAAGGGAATAGTGGAAAGGCACAGTGTAGTGGGGAATGAGGGAAATGGTTCCTTCATATATAATCTAATTTTCTACCTGGCTAAAACTATTTTAACTAATCATGATAGGCATAATTTGTCGTTATTTTTCGACTAACTTTGACACCATTATTTTTGACATACGGTAGTCATAGGATTTTTTTTTTTTAAGGTGCTAAATGGTTTTGTTTGCTGGCTAGGGATTGTATTCTAAACAGCATATTGAGTTATTGGTCAATTTCTCTGACATTCTACTCCGAAGGCTTTTTAATAATGTTTGTAATGTTTATAAGGTATTATCTTTATATTATTTTTTTTATATACTATATTTAAAACGTTATGTCTTAACATTATCCCTATCTGGGCTGGATTTTTCTATATTCTTTGAAATTGTTATATTCACATACATGCACAATAAAGCTCACTGAGAAGCAATCTCACAGGCACACAAAGGCAAGTTCACTGATGCACAATCTCACAACACACAGTTCACTGCAGATAGCTAACTGACGCACAACTTACTACAGAAAGCTCACTGACACACACAGAGAAGCTCACAACACATTGCACATTACACATAAGACAACTGACATACCCACAAGATTACCAGGCTCGCCACAGACAGCTCACTAACACACACAAACTCACTAAACATAACTGACTACAGAAAGTTCACTAATATACACTCATAAGATCACACAGCACACTATAGATAACTCACTGACACACACAAGTTCCCTACATAAAGCACACTGCACACACAAGCTCACACACACACAAGCTCAATGCAGATAGTTCATTATACACAAGCTTACTATAGAAATCTCACTACATATATGCTCTCTATACACAAGCTCACTGAGACACACATCTCACTACATGTACACACAAGATCACTTTTGCTCACCCCTTGCTGTAGAAAGCTGGAAGTAGCCTCATGCATGACATTCCTGCCAGCTAAACTGTCTGTTAGGGTGCTAGAATAGGCTCCGGCTTAGGTGCTAGCATTGGCTCCTGCACAATTTACACAGAGGGCCACAGAGGGCAGAGGCTGAGGGAGGAGAAAAGGAGGGCAGCCAATTCCCAAGCCCTTCTGATGTGAAAGAAAAAAATATCAGTATTGCATAACTCTCAACTTTGGGAGTCCATCAATCTGGGCGACGGTGGGAGAGGGGTAAAGTGGGCTAGCCAGTGATGCACTTGCATCACTGGCTGCACCTAAAAGGGGGCGCAACTGTCTGAAAAAGGGGCAGGTTTGCCCACTTTACCGGCAGGTCAGCCTGTTGTTTATACAAGATCACCAAAAACAACAATGAAAACCTAAGTTTTCTATGAGTGTAGCGCTAGGTATAGTTAGAAATTTAAAAGTGAAAAGTGCTTTAATTGCACTTACCCTCTTTTTCTCACTTGTATATATATGAAAAGAAAAAAGAGAAAATATACAAATAATTGTGCAGTATATTAAAGTGGGTTAAATTAGATAGTGAATATGCCGGATATAGAATTAAATCCACTCACATTTTTTAGAGCCTTTTACAGATCTAAGGCTCTAAACTTCCTAGTGTCTGTGTCTTTGTTGGGTAGACCACACGACCCTTCTCTCCCGATATACGTGTGTGTATTTTCCTCCGTGTTGGGTAGAAAAAAAGGGGCACAGGTAATCCAATCTGAGCGTAGTATTTCAGATACTATAAATGTCAAATGTGAATAAAATATGGTATTGCTCACCTTCTTTAGAGCCTTTGATAACCGGCTCTAAGTATATTAGCCTAGTGTCAATTTGTGGGGTGACACTACCCCTTTCTGGAATCACTCCAACAGGATGCAGCAAAGTAGGTTTAAGTATAAAATGTATATTTATTATAAACAGAGAATTTCTAAAACTTGTATACAATATACTAGAAAATACAAAATTAAAATATCATATGGATAATACAAATATAAATATGTTATTGCCAAAACGCGTTTCACCGTTACACGGCTTCCTCAGTCGGCTCCTAATCTTCTCCTGGGTGATTCCGCTTTATGTACCTTTAAATTGGCCGCCAAAAGTCTCGTAATTTCCAGTCCGGTGTGTTTCCAGTGACGTGGGCCGATGCCGTCGCGTCACTTCCTGTCTTTCTGACTACATTTCCCATGATGCTGTGTGCGTCCCGACGTCATTTCCGGTTTTCGTCAGCGGTGTTGTGGGAGATCGAGTTCGTAGTGACACCGTTGAAAAGTTCATTTATAGTCCATAAACACATAGTTAGCATATTGTTAGTTGGGACAGGGATAAAAGGAGACAAATATAACTTAATTATTAAGAGATTTTGCAGTTTGAAAAAATATATAAAACTCAGTAATAAAATTGAAACAATAATGATAATAACAAAGTAAAAACACAGACTTGACTGTATTTGATGTGTAGGTTTCTTTGTCTGAAATCATG
Organism: Pelobates fuscus; assembly: GCF_036172605.1. Taxonomy (NCBI): domain Eukaryota; kingdom Metazoa; phylum Chordata; class Amphibia; order Anura; family Pelobatidae; genus Pelobates; species Pelobates fuscus. Next base: position 33,511,327 of record NC_086327.1, read on the forward strand.
TTATTATCTCTAAGGATTTAACTGTGGGGTATTCCTATAAAGATAAAACTGTTGGGTTGTCCTACATTTTAAACAGCATATGTTGGAGAGTCTCTCTTACTCATGATGATTCTTAATATTAAAATTGATAAAAAAAAATGATGAAAAATGATGATAAGAAATTAAAGGAAATGGCATAATTCGAAATCCGCATTTAAACCCAAAGGGGCTAAAGTATTTAAATTAAAAATCCACTTTGTCTCTGTTTTTCCTAGCTTTTTTATTTAATCTTCTCCTCTCCAGTTTAGAGTGACCTTTTGAATGGCTAAAAAGTTTAAAAATTGAGGATCATTATTATGTACTTCTTTAAAATGATTTGACACACTGTGTTTTTCATACCCTTTCTTTATATTTCGTATATGTTCGTTTATTCTTACGTATAAAGGACGCTTAGTTCTGCCCACATATAGAAGATTGCAAGAACATTGTAGTAGGTATATAACTCTCTTTGAAAAACATGTAGTCATTTCCCGTATCTTATATTTATTTTCTTTCTTTGAGTCTAAAAATTCTGTAACATGTCTTTTCGTACTCTTTGTATTTTTACAGGCTGAGCATAGTCCACAGCCAAAAAAACCTTTTTTTTGGAAGAAAGGGGTGGATTTTTTGTCTTTTATATGGTTGTGTACCAATTTTTGTTTTAGGTTGGGTGCTCCCCTATATATAAATTTGGGGTTCTCCGGTAAAATAGAGTGCAGCATTGGATAATTTCTTAGCATTGGCCAGTGTCTGCTGATTATTCTTCTTATTCTCTGGCTTTCCTGATTAAAATTGCTAATAAATGGTAAAATATTGTGTTCTTTTGTGGTTTTTTGCTTGTATATCAATAGAGAGGATCTATCCATAGCTCCTATTTGTTTAATGGTGCTTGAAAGGGATTCTTCTTCATAGCCTTTCTCTACGAATTGATTTTTAATTTTAATGGCTTGGGTTTCAAATGTATTTGTGTCTGTACAGTTTCTGCGGATCCTCATTAGCTGAGCTTTCGGGATATTTCTTAACCAGGGTGAAAAATGGCAGCTATTTAAAAAAATATAATTGTTCACATCCACTGGTTTAAAAAAAGTTTTGGTTTTAATTTGGGCTCCTTCTATAAAAATTGTTAAATCAAGGAAGTTTACGCTTGTTTTGCTATACTCAGTGGTTAATTTCACTCCCCAGTCATTAGTGTTTAAAAAGTTTAAAAATGACTTTAAAAGATCCTCTGACCCACTCCAGATAAAAAAATATGTCGTCTATGTACCGCTTATAAGAGACCAGGTTCGCTCTCCAGTCCTCGTTATGATTTATAAACTTCTTCTCCCAGAATGCCATGAAGAGATTCGCATAACTCGGAGCGAACCTGGTCCCCATAGCTTTACCGACTTTCTGTAAAAAGAATTCGTTATCAAACCAAAAATAGTTGTTGTTTAAAATAAGTTCTATCCCTTCTGTTATAAAATTAATTTGTTCTTCAGGGTAGAAATTTTCTTCTTTAAGAAAAAATTGTGTGGCCTCTATTCCTTTAGTGTGTGATATAATCGTGTAGAGTGAACTCACATCCGCAGTGACTAAAATGTAATCTGGTTTCCATTGTGTCTCCTGTAAAACTTGGATGATATTTAGTGTATCTTTGAGGTAGTTTTTAGTTTTTTGTACAGTTGGTTGTAGACATTTGTCCAGGTATTCCGATAGTCTACTCGATACAGAATCTATACCTGAGACTATCAGTCTACCTGGAGGGTTAATGGCATCTTTGTGGATTTTTGGTAAGTGATAAAAAACAGGGATTTTTGGTTTCGTGACATTGAGGTATTTGTAGTCTCTGTCAAAAGACAAAGAAATTTAAGAGGAGGGGTGCCCGAGGAGGAAAGACACACAATAAGATAAGGAAAATATTAGCACAACCTAAATCAATTCTTTTTAATTTAACTGGCAACCCCCTACCACTGGCTCAACAAAAGATTCTAAACAAGGGATTGAAATTTGTTCCCATGCAACCCCTAAACAAATTTGACATTTTTATTGATCTGAACAAATACAAGAGACAGCTGTGTCTAAAGAAATGTTTTATGAGGATAGATAAATCAGTGCACCAGATACCTACCTCAAAATATATACATACTGACCTTAAAGAAAAGTCCACTTTCTTTCCAAACAACTTTATATCAAAAGAAATGATTTCGTTCGAAAATGCAGTCATGCAGGAAATAAATAAGATAAAACCGAAAGATAAAAAATATATGAATTTAAATAAAGAGGAATGGGCAGCTTTAAAAATACTCCAGAAAGACAAGGAGAAAGTTATTAAACCAGCTGATAAGGGAGGAGGCATTGTAGTCATGAGGACGGAGGATTATTTATTAGAAGGACGTAGACTAGTTGGAGATGTAGACACATATGAGAAACTGGTAGGAGACCCAACAGCCAACATTAAGAAAAAATTTGAGAATCTACTACAGAAGGGAAAGAAAATAGAGATACTTAATGACAGAGAGTACAAATACCTCAATGTCACGAAACCAAAAATCCCTGTTTTTTATCACTTACCAAAAATCCACAAAGATGCCATTAACCCTCCAGGTAGACCAATAGTCTCAGGTATAGATTCTGTATCGAGTAGACTATCGGAATACCTGGACAAATGTCTACAACCAACTGTACAAAAAACGAAAAACTACCTCAAAGATACACTAAATATCATCCAAGTTTTACAGGAGACACAATGGAAACCAGATTACATTTTAGTCACTGCGGATGTGAGTTCACTCTACACGATTATATCACACACTAAAGGAATAGAGGCCACACAATTTTTTCTTAAAGAAGAAAATTTCTACCCTGAAGAACAAATTAATTTTATAACAGAAGGGATAGAACTTATTTTAAACAACAACTATTTTTGGTTTGATAACGAATTCTTTTTACAGAAAGTCGGTACCTCTATGGGGACCAGGTTCGCTCCGAGTTATGCGAATCTCTTCATGGCATTCTGGGAGGAGAAGTTTATAAATCATAACGAGGACTGGAGAGCGAACCTGGTCTCTTATAAGCGTTACATAGACGACATATTTTTTTATCTGGAATGGGTCAGAGGATCTTTTAAAGTCATTTTTAAACTTTTTAAACACTAATGACTGGGGAGTGAAATTAACCACTGAGTATAGCAAAACAAGCGTAAACTTCCTTGATTTAACAATTTTTATAGAAGGAGCCCAAATTAAAACCAAAACTTTTTTTAAACCAGTGGATGTGAACAATTATATTTTTTTAAATAGCTGCCATTTTTCACCCTGGTTAAGAAATATCCCGAAAGCTCAGCTAATGAGGATCCGCAGAAACTGTACAGACACAAATACATTTGAAACCCAAGCCATTAAAATTAAAAATCAATTCGTAGAGAAAGGCTATGAAGAAGAATCCCTTTCAAGCACCATTAAACAAATTGGAGCTATGGATAGATCCTCTCTATTGATATACAAGCAAAAAACCACAAAAGAACACAATATTTTAACATTTATTAGCAATTTTAATCAGGAAAGCCAGAGAATAAGAAGAATAATCAGCAGACACTGGCCAATGCTAAGAAATTATCCAATGCTGCACTCTATTTTACCGGAGAACCCCAAATTTATATATAGGGGAGCACCCAACCTAAAACAAAAATTGGTACACAACCATATAAAAGACAAAAAATCCACCCCTTTCTTCCAAAAAAAAAGGTTTTTTTGGCTGTGGACTATGCTCAGCCTGTAAAAATACAAAGAGTACGAAAAGACATGTTACAGAATTTTTAGACTCAAAGAAAGAAAATAAATATAAGATACGGGAAATGACTACATGTTTTTCAAAGAGAGTTATATACCTACTACAATGTTCTTGCAATCTTCTATATGTGGGCAGAACTAAGCGTCCTTTATACGTAAGAATAAACGAACATATACGAAATATAAAGAAAGGGTATGAAAAACACAGTGTGTCAAATCATTTTAAAGAAGTACATAACAATGATCCTCAATTTTTAAACTTTTTAGCCATTCAAAAGGTCACTCTAAACTGGAGAGGGGAAGATGAAATAAAAAAGCTAGGAAAAACAGAGACAAAGTGGATTTTTAATTTAAATACTTTAGCCCCTTTGGGTTTAAATGCGGATTTCGAATTATGCCATTTCCTTTAATTTCTTATCATCATTTTTCATCATTTTTTTATCCTTTTTAATATTAAGAATCATCATGAGTAAGAGAGACTCTCCAACATATGCTGTTTAAAATGTAGGACAACCCAACAGTTTTATCTTTATAGGAATACCCCACAGTTAAATCCTTAGAGATAATAACATGATTTTAGACAAAGAAACCTACACATCAAATACAGTCAAGTCTGTGTTTTTACTTTGTTATTATCATTATTGTTTCAATTTTATTACTGAGTTGTATATATTTTTTCAAACTGCAAAATCTCTTAATAATTAAGTTATATTTGTCTCCTTTTATCCCTGTCCCAACTAACAATATGCTAACTATGTGTTTATGGACTATAAATGAACTTTTCAACGGTGTCACTACGAACTCGATCTCCCACAACACCGCTGACGAAAACCGGAAATGACGTCAGGACGCACACAGCATCATGGGAAATGTAGTCAGAAAGACAGGAAGTGACGCGACGGCATCGGCCCACGTCACTGGAAACACACCGGACTGGAAATTACGAGACTTTTGGCGGCCAATTTAAAGGTACATAAAGCGGAATCACCCAGGAGAAGATCAGGAGCCGACTGAGGAAGCCGTGTAACGGTGAAACACGTTTTGGCAATAACTTATATTTATATTTGTATTATCCATATGATATTTTAATTTTTTATTTTCTAGTATATTGTATACAAGTTTTAGAAATTCTCTGTTTATAATAAATATACATTTTATACTTAAACCTACTTTGCTGCATCCTGTTGGAGTGATTCCAGAAAGGGGTAGTGTCACCCCACAAATTGACACTAGGCTAATATACTTAGAGCCGGTTATCAAAGGCTCTAAAGAAGGTGAGCAATACCATATTTTATTCACATTTGACATTTATAGTATCTGAAATACTACGCTCAGATTGGATTACCTGTGCCCCTTTTTTTCTACCCAACACGGAGGAAAATACACACACGTATATCGGGAGAGAAGGGTCGTGTGGTCTACCCAAAAAAGACACAGACACTAGGAAGTTTAGAGCCTTAGATCTGTAAAAGGCTCTAAAAAAATGTGAGTGGATTTAATTCTATATCCGGCATATTCACTATCTAATTTAACCCACTTTAATATACTGCACAATTATTTGTATATTTTCTCTTTTTTCTTTTCATATATACAAGTGAGAAAAAGAGGGTAAGTGCAATTAAAGCACTTTTCACTTTTATATTTCTAACTATACCTAGCGCTACACTCATAGAAAACTTAGGTTTTCATTGTTGTTTTTGGTGATCTTGTATGTGTGGTGGGTTCATAGGAGTGCCCACAGAGTGTTTTAGCGGCTATTCTGATATAAATATACACGATTATATAAGCGCCACCTATTCCACACCATTGTGTACTTTGGACTTTGTTGTTTATACACCCCAGGCTGTCTGCCAATCTTGAAAAGGCCAGCCTCACCTTGCCTGTTTCAGTGCTCTCGTCAGCGTAATTGTGCCTTAAAGATTTAGCTGCACATTAGGCTTGCTCCGTGTGAGAGTTGCACTTGCCCAATTAAAGTAAGCAAGTAAACTTGTAGGTATTTTGTACACAGGCTCTATAGCATGAATCATGTCATTACAAGGTGATGTTAATGTGAACAGGAGCAGATCCCTGACGTGGAGATTTATCAAATTTATTTATAACTGCTTCTACTTCTTTCTTAAATTCATTTTATTAATATATTCATTTTCAAATAAGAGAAAATATTTTATTTTTAGTTATCTTAGTCCTTAAATGAAAGTCTTTAAAAAAAAAAAAAAATCGACAGAATATAATAAAACAAACTCTCTAAGCAAAGATTTTCACATTTTTATTTTTCTTACTGTAAATAATCTTCTGCTGTAGTACTGTAAATCTTTCTTTTTCAAGTCTTAAAATATAAGATATTTTTTGAGCAGAACAGTAGGTAAAGAGTCACTCTAAATTACATAACAGAGAGATGTCCTTAGTGAGGTTGTTTGAATTCCATTTAAGATAGAACATATTCATTAGGACAATTTAAGCATTAGCAAAGGAAATCCCTGAAATTAAGAATATATGCTACTATATAAAAATAATATGTGCATATTGATCAACTACAGCCTTGTTTCTTTTTACTTGACCAGTTTTGTTAAAGACTAATATCTAATGTTCTAAGTTAATTACAGTTACCAGTTTGGTGAATTCACCTAATTTTTTGTATGTTTTATAGTAGTGTATTAGGTTTCTTGATAACTGTAATGTATTTGGACTAAATTCTGGTAGAAAAAAAATAATTATTGTGAACAATTTAAACAAGCAGATCATGTTTTGAACTCTTCACTGTATTGTGATACTAGTACTACTATATAGAATGGACTATATTTTTAAGTATTGGTGTGTAGCGGAACCCTATTGTGGCTGTCCTCCCTGTATTATGGATTGCCCTCATCTACCCTACCCTGGCCCTAAAGACAGACACTGTGCCTGGCCCTTGGATTACCTCAGGGCAGTGGTGCTACTTCAAATGGGCACTTCGGATACCGTCGAAGTGCCGAAGTAACCATCGAAGCTGTCGAAGTCGTCGAAGTGCACGGCATCGAACAAAGGACCACGTGGCGGCGGCCATTTTAACTCCGAACATCGCCGACCCGTACCATCGACTCCACTTCGACACTTCGACTAACGTCGAAGTACCGGCCGCACTTCGAACGGGACTTAGACATTTTTATGCCAGGAATTGACCGACCGCACAGCTCAAATCTATGGAACTATTTTGGGCAGGAAAATGTGTGTGCGGTCGGTCATAAAGGGACCTCCAGCTAACTTTTGATCTGCTGGAGGGATTGGGACGATTTTTGAGAGGATTACTAATTAAAGGCTGCTGAGTCTGAAAATGCATGTTTTATGTTTGTAGCACAAATATTATAGAAGTTATGAATATGGTGTAAAAGTTATGTTTGAAACTGTACAATAATGGGATTATGTGTCACACTAAGGGGAGGGGATGTGTGGGTTGTACCCAAGATACCATTGGTTGTTTTATGCCTCCCCCTGGGTGTGGCTTGTCTGTGTACAGTTGTAATAAAAGGCAGGCTGGATGTACCAGCCAGCAGTTCTGTTCCTGAAACTGTGTGTCGTCCAGTTATTGGGATTGCTGTGGGGATATCGCTGTGTTACTTTGCCTGCTGGAAACTCTGCCTATGGATCTACTATTGCCTTGTTCCTGAGCCTTCCTGGGATCGTCAGTGGAGAATAGCTGTGGGATATCAGCTCTCCGCTACATTGGTTGGCAGCGCTGGGATCCAGACTCACAAGGGAACAAGGATTAATGGAATTCGGATGGAGAGTGACTATGCTAAGCTTAAAAGATCCACGCTAAAGGACTTACTGGAAGCAAGAGGGATTGCAGCAAGCAACAAAAAGAAAGCAACTCTCATTGCAGAAGTCATGGCAGAATACCAAACCGAGGACAGGGCAATCCCAGCAAAACACATCGGATGGGTCAGAACAAGAAGAATTTCAAAGACAAGTGAAATGTAGACTGGCCTTTTATGGAGGAAAAGAAACGCTTGACATTATTTCCAGGACTATGACCGAGGTGCAAGAATTTATGTGGCGCCAAAGGCCACAACCATCCACAGTACGGGACGCAGCAAATACCAACAATACAGAGGGTAAGATAAAAATTCCTTACCAAGCGTTTAAAAACTATGTGGAGGCGGAGGAAGACATAGATGCTTTCCTCCAAGATTTTGAAAGACTGTGTGCCTTGCATAAAATCAATACTGAGGATTGGGTACCTATTTTGGCTGGGCGGTTGTCTGGGAGGGCAGCAGAAGCTTATAGAACTGTACCAGATGAGGAGATCCGGAACTACAGCCGAGTAAAAGAGATTATATTGGCCCGGTATGCCATAACACCAGAGGCATACCGAAGGCGGTTTCGAGAGTTGAAAAAGGCAGATAAAGACTCACATGCCGAGTGGGCTTGTAGGTTGCAGCGGGCGGCCCTTGGCTGGGTGCAAGCCAGCAAGGCTCGATCCATGGAAGATGTGATACAAATGTTGCTCATGGAACAATTCTATGATGGGGTAACAACGGATGTACAGGAGTGGGTAAGAGACCGCAACCCTGTATCCCTCACAGAGACGGCGAGGAAGGCGGATGAGTACCTAGATGCACGCAGGTCACAGAAACCGGTAGCCCCAAAAGTCACAATGAAAATCTTTGGGGGAACAAACTACCCCCCTGTACCACCCCGACAGCTACCACCACCACCACCGGCTGTGCAACCACGTTTCCGCCAACCTAGCTCTGGGCCCTGTCATCACTGCCAGAAGTGGGTGCATTACAAAAGAGAGTGCCCACAACTCCGAGACCGATCCTCATGGATCCGACCAGGGCCCCCACCACCCCCGAGAGCCACTGCCCATCACTACCAGGAGGAGCCACCAGTTGCTTATGGCTCCGCGGTTCCTGTCACCACCATAGAACAGTGGGAGGTACTACATGAAGCTAACCCACTACAAGCCCATGCCGATAACCGCCAGCACCACAGACAGACGGTATACCTGGAGGGAAAAGCAGTACAGGGGCTCCGAAACTCTGGTGCCACTATAACCCTGGTCAAAAGCCACTTGGTCGCTGACAAGGCTAAGACTAACCGGACTATAGCCGTCAGAGTTGCTGGGGGAGCCGTCTACCGGCTGGACACTGCCAACGTCCATTTGCATTGGGGAGCGGGGGCAGGGAGGGTGGAGGTGGGGTTGATGCCCCAGTTACCCGCAGAGGTGGTACTGGGAAATGATTTGGGAAAGCTCACATCTGCTTTTGAGCCACAACCCACCATCACTGAGGAAGCACACCCAGTGGTCACCCGACAACAGGCCCGCACCCAGGACACACTGCCGGAGGTCCAGGTAAGAGAACCTTCCGCTTCCCTAGACTGTGTCCCCTGGTCCCCCCCTAACGAATTTGCAGCAGAGGTGATAACTGACCCTACCTTGTAAGTATATAGAGATAAAGTCACCTCTGATCACCCTGGGGCAGAGGGGGAAAGATTTGTATGGGAGGGACAGCTGTTATACCGGGAGTCCGACAAGAAAGTAGAGGGGTCAGACCCGATTGTGTTAAGGCAATTAGTGGTACCACAGAGGTACCGAGCCGAATTGCTGCGGATAGCACACGACATTCCGCTATCCGGGCATTTAGGGGTTAGTCGGACCAGATACCGACTGACGCAAAATTTCTTTTGGCCGGGAGTTAGCCAGGAAGTACGGAAGTATTGTAATACCTGTGACACGTGCCAGAGGGTGGGGAAGAGGGGAGACCGGCGGAAAGCAAAACTGCATCCGCTACCAATAATTGAGGAACCCTTCCACCGAATAGCGGTGGATATCATAGGCCCCCTCCAGAAACCTAGCCCTTCCGGCAAGAGGTACATCCTCACGGTGGTAGACTACGCTACCCGATACCCCGAGGCAGTGGCCCTGACAAATATCCACGCTGAGACAGTGGCCTGATGCAGATCTTCTCCCGGGTAGGGTTACCTAGGGAGATCATCTCGGATCAGGGTACTCAGTTTACTGCCGAGATCACCCAACAACTCTGGAGGCTGTGCAATGTTAAGTCCATTATTAGTGCCCCATACCACCCCCAGACCAACGGGCTCTGTGAAAGGTTCAATGGCACCTTAAAGCAAATGCTCCGAACCTTTGCTGAGACCCATAAGGACTGGGAGCGATTCCTGCCGCACCTCCTCTTTGCTTACAGGGAAGTGCCTCAGGAATCAACGGGATTTTCCCCATTTGAGTTATTATTTGGGAGGAGGGTAAGAGGACCCCTAGATCTCATCCGAGAACATTGGGAGGGAGACCGGAGTGCAGACGGTACCCCCATCATACCTTATGTGTTGGCACTTCGGGACCGACTGGAGGCCCTAACTAAGACAGTAGGAGAGAACCTCCAGGCGGCCAGACGCGTCAGCGTACATGGTATGATCGGGGCGCCAGGGACCGTAGCTTCCAGGTGGGACAGAAAGTTTTCATTTTAAAACCTGTCCGACATGATAGGCTGCAGGCCACATGGCAAGGCCCTTATAGAGTCGTGGAACAGAGATGTGACACCACTTACATAATTGGCCCCTGCACAGGAACTGGAGGGCGACGCATGCTCCATGTGAACATGCTAAAGCCCTACCGGGAACGTTCAGAGGAGGTGACAGCGATTTGTGCACCCACCTCCGACGAGTGTGACAGCCTTCCCCTTCCAGATCTGCTGGAAGATGGGAAGCTGTCTGGAGATTTAGGAGAAGTTGTACTGGGAGACCGGCTGAGTCCACAGGAGCGTATCGAGGTACAGCAGCTGTTGCGAGAGAAGCAAGAAACTTTCTCTAATGTACCTGGGTACACTCCTCTGGCAACTCACCGGGTCGAGACCCCAGGGCAACTACCCATGCGCCAGACCCCCTACCGCATCCCAGAAGCGGTGAGAGAAAACATGCGCAAGGAGATCGATGAGATGCTCCAACTGGGGGTGATAGAGCCCTCAGATAGCCCATGGGCCTCTCCGGTAGTCCTCGTGCCGAAGCGAGACGGTACGACTCGCTTCTGCGTGGACTATAGGAGATTAAATGAGAAAACGGTGTCAGACGCCTATCCTATGCCCAGGATAGACGAGTTACTAGACAGAATGGCCAGGGGCCAATACCTCACCACTATTGACTTGTGTAAAGGATATTGACAAATCCCCCTGGCCCCAGACGCCATCCCGAAGTCGGCCTTTGTCACCCCATTTGGCTTGTATCAGTTTAAGGTCATGCCATTTGGGATGAAAAACGCCCCAGCTACCTTCCAGAGGATGGTAGATCAACTTCTGGATGGATTCCAGGACTATACCTGTGCCTACCTGGACGATATTGCTATTTTTAGCAATACGTGGCAAGAACACTTGGCTCATATAGGAGCTGTACTAGACAGGATAAGGGAAGCTGGTTTGACCCTGAAGCCGGCTAAGTGTAGTATCGGAATGGCTGAGGTGCAGTACCTGGGACATAGAGTAGGGTGCGGTAAACAGAAGCCCGAACCTGCCAAAGTAGAGGTCGTAGCTCAGTGGCCCACCCCCAGGACTAAGACCCAGGTGTTAGCATTTCTAGGGACCGCAGGGTATTACAGGAAGTTTGTCCCCAATTATAGCGCCCTGGCCAAACCCCTCACAGACCTGACCCGTAAGAACCTTCCCCGCCAAGTAAACTGGACCCCGGAGTGTGAGCAGGCATTCCAACAACTGAAAAATGCACTGATAAATGCCCCTGTCTTGGCAGCTCCCAATCCAACTAAACAATTTCTTGTTCACACAGACGCTTCTATGTTTGGATTGGGAGCAGTACTGAGCCAAGTCGGGGCCGATGGCGGAGAACATCCCGTGGCTTACATCAGTCGTAAGCTGTTACCTAGAGAAGTAAGCTACGCCGCCATCGAAAAAGAATGCCTGGCTGTGGTGTGGGCCCTAAAGAAACTGCAGCCCTATCTGTACGGACAGCCCTTTTCCTTACTCACGGATCACAACCCGTTAGTATGGCTGGGGACAATGCCAGGCTGCTGCGCTGGAGTTTGGCGCTGCAACCCTTTGACTTTAATATCCAGTACCGACCGGGTAAGCAGAATGGAAATGCTGACGGGTTGTCCAGACAAACTGACCTAGAAAAATGATCCGTGAGCCCCGGACATCCCCAAGCTGATCCGTGTTGGATCAGACTGTGTATGCCGGCTTGAGGGCAAGGGGGAGCAGTGTAGCGGAACCCTATTGTGGCTGTCCTCCCTGTATTATGGATTGCCCTCATCTACCCTACCCTGGCCCTAAAGACAGACACTGTGCCTGGCCCTTGGATTACCTCAGGGCAGTGGTGCTACTTCAAATGGGAACTTCGGATACCGTCGAAGTGCCAAAGTAACCGTCGAAGCTGTAGAAGTCGTCGAAGTGCACGGCATCGAACAAAGGACCACGTGGCGGCGGCCATTTTAACTCCGAACATCGCCGACCCGTACCATCGACTCCACTTCGACACTTCGACTAACGTCGAAGTACCGGCCGCACTTCGAACGGGACTTAGACATTTTTATGCCAGGAATTGACCGACCGCACAGCTCAAATCTATGGAACTATTTTGGGCAGGAAAATGTGTGTGCGGTCGGTCATAAAGGGACCTCCAGCTAACTTTTGATCTGCTGGAGGGATTGGGATGAATTTTGAGAGGATTACTAATTAAAGGCTGCTGAGTCTGAAAATGTATGTTTTATGTTTGTAGCACAAATATTATAGAAGTTATGAATATGGTGTAAAAGTTATGTTTGAAACTGTACAATAATGGGATTATGTGTCACACTAAGGGGAGGGGATGTGTGGGTTGTACCCAAGATACCATTGGTTGTTTTATGCCTCCCCCTGGGTGTGGCTTGTCTGTGTACAGTTGTAATAAAAGGCAGGCTGGATGTACCAGCCAGCAGTTCTGTTCCTGAAACTGTGTGTCGTCCAGTTATTGGGATTGCTGTGGGGATATCGCTGTGTTACTTTGCCTGCTGGAAACTCTGCCTATGGATCTACTATTGCCTTGTTCCTGAGCCTTCCTGGGATCGTCAGTGGAGAATAGCTGTGGGATATCAGCTCTCCGCTACATGGTGTTTACTCTATGCACTTCTATAGGTGCCATATTGTATCATTTTTGTATAAAACAGCCATTGGTTGCGTTATAGGTAGTATCAGATTTATCATTACCTGTCAGTACATTGATTCCAATGCCTCTCACTTGGTTGTTGTTCATGATGTACACTGTCTGTTGCAGAGAAGGAAGTGTCTTTCTTGTTCAAAAGAGAGGAACTGAATAGTGTAAACTCCAAGCCAACAAAAAAATTTGAAAAGTTAACAAAATAAGCTAAAGACATTTTTTTTGAGAATTTGAGGTTTATTCACTAAATGTAACCTTTACACTCTCTGAGGGGAGGGAGCAGGGCACACCGTGACAGCAGTAGGGGTTTAAATAATCCATCAGGTGCAGAGTCAAAATAAAGGCTGCAACATGGGTCATGTTGTTCTGCCAACTTCACCCCCTGACTTGCAGGCTATGATAGCCTTAAAAGACAGGTACATCTTCTAGGGTGGCAAATTTGAAACCCCCCCCCCCCCCCCCCAAAAAAAAAAAAAGAAGACATTTAGGGCCAACAGGAGGATGTCAGACAGCCAATGTTGATGCATCAAACATTTTCTCATGAGATTTAATTATATTTTTGGGCAAACAATTAAAAATATGGTGATTCCTTTTTTTTCGTAGCAGCAGTGGAAAAGGATGATAATTGAAGAGGAAAGGGACACTGTAGTACCAGTAATAAAAAGGACATAAACAACACATTTGGCATAGGCATAGGTTTACACAAAAAAAGTTAAAAACCCAACAGAGAAAACAACAATCATCATAATATAGTTTTATTTTTATTATTTTTCTTTTTTTAATTGCAACAAAAACTAGTGGAGTGCTTCCCAACTGCCTTTATGGATGAATCTCCACTGCTCATCAAGTTAAACCTTCTGTCAGGATCGTGACAGGGATCCAACACGCAGAATGCAAACAGGAGATAGGTACGTATACCTGACCTTAGAATGGCCGGACTAACGTAAGGAGTAGGCAAAGAATGGTCAGAGACAAGCCGAGGTCGAGGGAACGAGAGAGCAGGTAAGCGAGAGACAAGCCGAGTCAAAAGGATAAGAGAGGTAAGCAGGGTCGAAAATACAAAGCCGAATCAAAAAACAAAAGACAATAGAAATAAGAGCACTCATTGACCAGACTAGCTAGAACCACGACAGGGCAATGAATCATTTCAAATTACACTATTTGATACCTTGGCTCTTTAATTGTTGGCCCCGCCCCAATAAGTCCTGATTCGTGGTTTCTGGCAGGTCGGGACGTGATTGACGTCATGACGTCGGCTAATGGGCGCCGCGTCATAAAAGGAGGCGGAGCTATCGCGGCCGGCGTGTAAACGGCTGGGGAGACTGAGGAGATCGGGCGTGCCAGCCCCCCTTTGAGGACAGACGTCTAGGTGTCTATCCTCCTCTGAGGTAGACACCATAGGTTACATGACAACTTCCCAATGTTTCTGTTTCTGCTGTTTATCCAAAATAAGGAGAAAAACCCAATTTGAAGATTTTTTTTTTTAAGGGGGGGGGGATGGGATTTTAATGTTGATTCAAAAATGATAGTGAAATTCTTAAATACTTACCTGGGACAAGTATTGCTCCCTGTCTAAATGCGAGCTAGAAGCTTTTTGCCTGAACTAAGCCAAGCAATGCAAGTCTTAGATCACGAGGGCTAATGAAAACTGATGAGCTTCCATCTCCCAGGACCAGAAGGTAAGAGGCAGGAAGCAATGCCAAGCAGACGCCGGGTAAGTAGCCAAACTGTTACATAGGCTGAAAAGAAACATATGCCCATCAAATTCAGCCTTCCTCACACTTGTTTTTTGCTGTTGGTCCAAAAGAAGGCAGAAAACACAGTTTGAAGTACTTCCAATATTGCAACAAACTAGGAAAAAAAGTCCCTCTTGACCCCAGAATGGCAGTCAGATTGATCCTTGGATCAATAAGCTATTACCCTATAGTGGAACAATTATATAATTGAATATTGTGTTTTCGCAAGTATGCATCAAGTTGCTGTTTAAGCATCTGTATGGACTCCACTTCTTCAGGCAGAAAATTCCACATCCTTATTGTTCTTGTGTTTAAAAAACCCTTAGTCTTTTCCTTAGACTAAATCTTCTTTCTTCCTCTCTAAACACATGACCTCATGTCCTATGTATAGTCCCGTTTGTGAATAGTTTTCCACACAATGGTTTGTATTGGCCCCAGAGAGGCGACATTTTTCTAAACTAAAGAGGTTTTCATTTGTTAGAAAGTTTTTCCTTTGTACAGTCCTGTCAATGAACAGATGGCTACTGTCCTAGATCTCTATATATCTTCAAAATGTTATATTGTCTCTGAAATAAATTTATTCTAAAGTAAACAAATTTCATTTTTAGTCTTATGACTAAAATCTTCAGTTGCATTCATCTCATTTGTAGCCTGACTGCCTCTGCCCTTTTCTTGTTTCCATAATATCCTTCTACAAAAAAGTGTAGAAAAATAATTAATCTGAAAATGTGATTCTAAATAGTTCTTCAGAGTACGTAGGAAAGAAGGAAAGATAAACTGAGCCCTGAACACATCACAAATGATATAGGTTTAATATGCCAAAAGATAGTTAGTTCATTGATGTGAGTAGAGAGTGGATGACTTGCGGACTTGTGGTTGACTTGAAGAACAAGCTTGACATTGCACAAGCATCTAGTGTGGCCAGCAAAATATAAAGGAACTAACTGGAGAAGCAGGAACATGATTCAATAAGGTCTGTGGTCAAGATACGCAGTTTCTGGTCTGTGTATTTTTGTATTTTGAAAAAGGGTTCCTCTTAGTACCTTCTGTTATTCAAAATATTTATTTTGTAAGTTAAGATTTCTCACCCATTTTTTTTCCTGGTGGAGTTATTACTATTAGGACTTCCATTAACGTGACCATAGAAAAGCAGCATTGGAATAAAGTGATGTGTAACAGTTTCCATAGGGGAGAAGCATGATTCTCTCCCCGTAATGTTACTTGGGAGGGAACAGGAGAAGTCTGGATTCCACTTATACAAAGTCCTTTAGTGCATCTTACTTTAGTGCTGCCTTCTATAGTGCAGGTTCAATACCTCTCGTTCAATTCCTTTAATTTTTTTCCAGTGGCTGTGAATGTTTGACATTCGAACCTTTACTAGCATACTCTGTTAGTTCTTGGGAACTTATTTTAAATAACAAACTGTAACTAAAGAGACTTCCAGAAAAGTTGCCTATTATATTGTCACTTAAAGGGACCGTCCTCTGCCCACAAACAAAATAAATAAATATCACTGCTTAGTAGATGAACATCTATAGAAACTATGTATGCATTTAATTATGCATTTTTTTCATTGACCGTGTATCTAAAAACAGTTTGCAGAAGCTGCAGGTCTGTTGTCTGCAGCCATTGTTTCTAACCCCACCCAGACTTTCTGTGGTTCGACAATCACAAACTTGCAATGCAGCTCAATGATCCTCCCGAGTTTAGCCACACTGAGCCATACAAACCAGGAAGTATCAAGGTCAGTTTGTTGGCTTGACAGCCAGGGAGCGGGGTGTAACAAAGTTAATTAATGAAAGTGATTAATTGAAGTCTGCACTTTTTGTAACAAGAAAAAAAAGGGGGGGCACTCATAAAACACTTCAGCGAGCTAAAGTGCTTAAGGGATGTGTGATTTTAAAATGCATGTATTTAATTAATTAATTAATTCAAAAATGTATTAACCCTGTGAGGTATATATTAAAAAAGCATTATTTATCACACAGACAGATCTTTAAAAAGAAGAATGTCCTCAATGGTGTTTCTTACAATAACCACAGGAAAATATCT
Source organism: Pelobates fuscus (assembly GCF_036172605.1). NCBI lineage: Eukaryota > Metazoa > Chordata > Amphibia > Anura > Pelobatidae > Pelobates > Pelobates fuscus. The sequence goes on from NC_086327.1 coordinate 33,528,038, forward strand.
GCAAAACGGAATTTAAATTGAAAAAAAGCATTACTTTGAGATTCAAAGATATAGATCTGCATGGTTTTGATGACAGCTTTGCAGCATCCCACCGCAGTGCTCTGTTTTTCTCCTTAGACCTCTCTCTCGCTTTTATTCTTTCTTCTTCTTTTTATTTTTTTACGAGGTCTGTAGCAATCTGCCACTTTCCTCACTGGTCCAATTTCCCTCTGTTTTTAATGTTTACTTCTTGCTTTTTAGGGTAATGGATACAGCTCTTTGTGCTTTATACACAAATATATATATATATATATATACACATATATATATATGTGCGTGTGTTAAGAACAGCTAAATCCATGCACATCCTATAGCAAAGCACATTAGCACATATATATGGTTCAATGCTCTTCCAGGGCAGACCATGTTGGTTCAATGCTCTTCCAGGGCAGATCTCTGCTGAAGAACTCTAGCATGATAAAAAATACCTTGTATTTGTTCTGCACAGCACAAGCAAATTTAATAGCATGCTTGCACTGTGTTTGCTTGAAATTTGTCTCTGGTGTCTCCATAGATGGGATGCCAGGAAAGTGTTTTGTGCAGTGTGTATGTGAGGGTGCTCCGTTTGTGATGGGGATGTGTGTGTGTATGTAAGTAGTGTAGTGTGTGTGCAAGAGGGGTGCAGTGTGTGTGAGGGGTGTAGTGTGTGTTTGCTGTGTTTGCGTGAGGGTGCTATGTGCGTGTGAGGAAGCTGTGTGTGAGGGTGCTGTGAGTGTCAGGGGTGCAGTGTGTGTGTGTGTGTGTGTGTGTGTGTGTGAGGGTGCTGTGAGTTCCAGGGGAGCAGTGTGTGTGCGTGTGTGTGAGTGAGGGTGCTGTGAGTGCCAGGGGTGCAGTGTGTGTGAGTGAGTGAGGGTGTTGTGAGTGTCATTTTTTCTAAATGACTGGACCTCTTAATCACATTCATTCAATCACAAGCATTTAATCACATTGTTACTGTTGCCCTATACCACTTTGGATATTAAGTGGAAAAGGGGTAAGGGATCACTTAAAAGCTGCCACGCAGTTTGCTGGAACCAGCACTTAAATTCCAGTTTATGAAGAGGATGTATTGGATGGGCAATAACATTCCAAGTATTGGTAGCAGGTATGCTGGTACTGTGCTTTGTGAGTTGTTTTCCAAATAAATATACTTGTTCGCTAGCCATCATCCATCATGCATAAATACTGAAATCAGCAACTATAGCGTTATTTCAATGTCCCTCAAAAATGCCATGGATTTAATTTTAAAAATGTATATTACTTTTGTTGGAAGACTCTATATGGCTACAAACTATTATGCTATATTATTGTACTTACAATATAAAATGTGGAAGTAATGAGGAAAACATGGTGCAAGGTTGTAACACTGGTATGTGTGAGAGTGAGGTTGCTGTGAGTGATTATATCCCCCCTCCCTTCTTACCTTATGCCTGGGAGGGGGGATCGTGCTGTTGCCATCCATCCCTGGTGGTCCAGTGGTGAGTGAACTCTTGCCTGTGGGGCTAGAGTTCACTCTCGCGAGACCCAGAGCATTGCCATGGCAACGCTCCGAATCTCGCGAGAGGAAACTAGCGGAGCTGTAAGTTAGAGCTCCACCGGGTTCCTCTCCTGTCTCCCTCCCTCTCTCCCTCGCCGACTGCAATATATACTACATGTGGGCCGGTGAGGGAGATCTTTGGTCTCCCCACCGGCCCACCATGGAATGCAGCAGGGCCGGCGCTCGGATAGTACCGGCCCTGCATAGACCGGCAGGGGAGGTCCTGTGATCTCCCAGCCTCGGCCCATGGCCACCGCGGCCCACCGGGTATTTGCCCGGTGTGCCCGATGGTCAGTCCAGGCCTGATCCCAAGTGCCTCCAGCCCGGGGCATGACTATTCCAATACACCTGCCTGAAACATCTTTACGTACCCTGTCCATTTTTCATTATTAAACATCATGGAAAAAATCTTAAACCAGTCACTAAGTAGCAGTTAGTGGCTCCTATAGAGAATAATGGAAGTCATTAGCCATTATTTAGTGATCGACAGTATGTAGTGATAGTTGTTAATTCATTGTCACACACTGCTACCCAGACTTGTACTCACATTGCTACCCCAGCACCCACACATACCACTTTATCATCAATCTGACTTCCTCAGTAAAAAAAATGAATCTAAAGATCCTCAAGACACCAGTGTTTGCTAATATAATCTATAAAATGTTCACTAACTGAACCTAATAGCAAAGGTTTTAATTAAAGCCCCACTCTAATACATCATTAAAAATGGTATTTCATTCAGGCATGGCTCCAAAACTAAAAGAAGCCATCATTCAAAAAAAATAAAAAAATAATAAGGTACAAGTATCCTAAATAAAGGTATTGTACATACTTGCCAGTTTTCAAACACAAAAGAAAATGGTTTATCAGTTTTAATGCAATCCACCCTGAAATGCAATACATTTTATTATGGAATACATTGTCAATTTGACATTTTGTTTCACCTTTGGCAACATGTTAATTATTTGTCCTCTTGCAAAACGACAGACATCTATAAAATACCTGTTAAGATTAAGAGTCTACCTATTCCCTTCTTCCACTGATAGCAGTCTCTGGTCACATGACCAAAATAAAACAATCCCCCTTTACAATGCCATTGCATTTCACCATGGAAAGTAGAGCGGTGTCATACCTCGTGTCCCGCGCCGTCCCGGTTCCGATGTCCATCCTCTCCTGCCATGCGGTGCAGATCTCCGGCCAGCGTTGCACGCGCACCTCCAAGTGCGCGCGTGCGTCTAGGAACGCGTCTGAGAACGTGCGCGTGTGCATGCAGGTAGCCGACAGGGGTAGACGTTACTCTTGCATTTAAAGTGATGGTAGCTTATTACTACTATCAATTTATATTCTGCCTCATTTCTGTCTAAACCTATAAGATTCCACCTTGCCCTATTTAAACCTATCATGGTTTATATTAGCCCGAGAGTGCTTTCTGATTACTTGTCTTTTTCTGGTTTCTGTCTTCGGCTTGTATTTTGGTTATTCTCGTTTCTGGCTCCGTTGACCCTTGGCTCCGTTTATCGCTAGCTCGTACCTCTCTAATCCTGGCCTTGGCTTGTCCGACTTTTCTTCTCCTATATATATATATATATATAGATATATATATATACGTTAAGTCCGGCCACTCTATGGCCCGGTAATACGTCTAGCTGTGCTTGCCTTTATTGTTCTCTGGTTTGCGTGCTGGGGAGTATTAACCTTGACAAGCGGCCCAGTTGCCTAGTATTATTATTATTATTATTGGTATTTATATAGCGCCAACTAATTCCGCAGCGCTTTACAATATTATGAAAGGGGGAGAAATTTACAATAAATGTGACAATTACACAATGACACAGGGACAATAGGTAGATGAGGGTCCTGCTCAAATGAGCTGACAGACTAATGGTGATAGGGTACAAATACACATCAGTTAAACAAGGGTGACAGCCACCAAACAAGGTGTAAACATAGCATAACTGAAGGTAAGAGTGGAGTTTGGCTCTTTAGAAGAGCAAGAGACAGATATGGATAAGTATAGAGAATATGGGAATTAATGGGAGTCTATAAGCATTTCTGAACAAATGTGTTTTGAGGGACTTTTTAAACAGTTGAAGACTAGGGGAGATCGGAAGGTTGTTCCAAAGGAAGGGAGCCACCCGCGAGAAGTCCTTCAAGCGCGAGTTAGTAGTAAGTTAGCAGCAAGCAGTAAGGGTGCGAGCAGCGGACAGCAGAAGGTCACCGGAAGAACGAAGAGACAGAGAAGGGGCATATCTACGAATCAGTGAAGAAATGTAAGAGGGGCTAAAGTTGGTTAGAGCTTTATAGGTAAGAGTTAGTATTTTGAATTGACACCTATAGTATACAGGAAGCCAGTGTAAGGATCGACAGAGGGTTGAGGTATAGGAGAGCGACGGATGAGAAAGATCAGCTTGGCGGCAGCATTCATTACTAATTGTAGCTGGGCAGTTCAGCTTTTGGGGAGACCAACTAAGAGAGAATTATAGTAATCCATGCAAGAGTTTACCAGAGCATGAACAAGCTCCTTAGCAGCATCTTGCGTGAGAAAGGGGCTGATGAGGGTGATGTTTTTAAGGTGGAATCAACAGCATACTGAATTTGAGGCAAAATGGTGAGGCTAAGATCAAAGATAACACCAAGACAACGAGCTTGCAAGGATGGACTGATGCCATCAACTTGCAGGGAAAGGGAAAGAGGATGCTAAGCATTTTGAGGGGGGTAAATAAGAAGCTCAGTTTTAGAGAGATTGAGTTTCAGAAAGCGGGAGGACATCCAATCAGAGTTTAAAGAAAGGCAAGCAGTGACATATTGTAGGACCGTGGGGGTGAAGATCAGGGGAGGAGAGATATCTGGGTGTTGTTGGCATACAGATGCTAGTACAATTCAAAGAAGTTAAAGAGTTTGCCAAAAGAGAGGCAGTATAAAGAGAGAACAGAAGGGAACCAAGAACATATCCTTGGGGGACTCTAACTGAGACAGGGCAAGAGGAGGAGGTGTCATTGCAAAAGGAGACACTGAAAAAATGTCAGGAGAGATAGGAGGAGAACCACAAGAGGACAATCACAGAGACTAAGGGTTTGAAGAATTTGGAGAAGGAGAACATGATCAACAGTGTCAAAGTCGGCAAAGAGGTCAAGAAGAATTAGTATGGACCGTTGGATTTAGCTATGATTAGGTCATTTGTAACTTAAAAGCAGTCTCAGTAGAGTGGAGGGGGCGAAAGCCAGATTGAAGAGGATCGAGGAGGGAGTTGGACTTTAGGAACTAAGTCATATGATTAAGGACAAGTCTTTTTAGAAACTTTGAGGAAAAAGGAAGCAGGGATATGGGACGATAGTTGGAAGGGGAAGACGGGTCTAGGGATGACTTTTTGGGCAGAAAAAGTATAAGTTACTCACATTTAAAACATTAAGTATTAATCATTATTATTCATATTGCTATTATGTGTTCTGTTAAGGAACCCTTTGAACACCTCTTAAAATACAACATAATGGATACAGAAGCTATCTTGTATGTCTATGCAATGTTGCATTTCACTAAAACTGAGAAGAAGACTGTTGTTATGGGAACATGATCTGGGCTTCACGATTTAAGACAAATATTGGGCTAATATATTGCAATTCTCTGATAAAGTTATATTTTGTATATCCTCGAAGGAAACCTGGTTATTTTGAGGTGGCAATTGAGTGCTGTCAAACTCAACCATATTTAGTCCAACTATTAATCTGTCTACTTCATGGAGTGCAGGGAAAGGGGAAGCTTCTTTGTCCATGTGTTACGCATTCTGGTCATTAGTCTTTTATCTCTTTAGCAAAGTGATTAAGGCATGCCTTGCTCCAGACCAACTTTGGATGTTAGAATGGTCAAAGAATGGTATATCCACATTTAAAAGACAATTCTACATCCAAACACATCCCTGCATGCCAATGCAAACATTGCATACAAACATACCCCTGTATGAAAGCTACATTAATGGTAAAATGATATACAAACACCAACTCTGCACACAAAAGCACACCTGCATTTAAAAGCCAACACTAAATTGTGGTGGAGGGCATGCCAGGAAGCGGACGGGGGGAGGGGATAGGGGCCGAAACAAATGCTTACACAGGATCCAATATTTATTAAAGATGGTCCTGTGAGTTGGGATTTTCCTTTTTTGGTCTAATCTTATATACAGTGTTAGGTGCTCTGTACTTCGGTGCATTGTATACCTTGTGACCTCAATAATTAGCTGGAGTTTTTATTTATACATCTTTTATTTATAGTTTTCAAATATTGTTTTTTCAAGATGAGGAATTACAGAATAAAGAAAAGGAGATATATGATTTATAATATTTCAAGAAAAGCAAGTTGTAACAATATACACCAGAATGTATAGAGACATACATTGTGAACATTAATGTAAAACAGTGTATCTGATGGTTCCAAAGACTTCCAGGCTAATTAAACACTGTGACAGACCCATCCCGCTGGACTAAACCTATTGGGTTCGTCTGATTTGCCCAGTACTCATGGTCCCTGAGAGATCCTGCGGAGAGTTGTGACTTTGCACAACTAACAGTTCGAATACAGCCAAAACCAACGAAGCGCTAAAGCTATCAAAGCCTCGTGGTGGCCGACATCGGACAAAGGGCCACGTGGCGGCGGCCATTTTACCTTCGAATCCGCCGACCCGTACTATCGACGATACTTCGACAGTACAACGTAGTCGAAGTACCGATCCACTTCGAACAGGACGTAGACATTTTTAGGCCAACAAGTGACCGACCGTATAGCCCGAATCCAGGGAACTCTTTTGGGCACGAAACGGTAGCTGCGGTCGGTCATAAACAGACATTCGAGTAACTTTGGATTCACTGGAGGGATTGGTGTGATTTTTGAGACTGTTTATGATTTAAGTATGCTGAATCTGAATATGTGCCTTTTATGTGAATATGATGGATGGATTTGGAGTTATGAAAGTTGTATAAAAATATATTCTAAACTGCCTGTATAATAAGATTATGTGTCACACCAAGGGGAGGGAATGTGTGGGATGTACCATCGATGCCAGTGGTTGTTTTATGCCTCCCCTTGGGTGTGGCCTGTGTGTGTGAAATGCAAATAAAAGGCAGGCTGGCTGTTCCAGTCCTCAGTTTTATGTTTTACCCTCATAATGGAGCTTGGTCTCGTTATTGGGGGAACCGGGAATACAAGTGACTAACGACTGTGTCTGGAGCTCGGAAGGTGGTACCGTAACAACTGGTGGCAGCGGTGGGATGTGTGCGGCATCAACCCGCTACTTAGTTCACCCTATCACCCACAGACTAACGGTCTCTGCGAGCGATTTAATGGTACCCTCAAACAGATGCTGAGGACCTTTACTGACACTTGCAGGGACTGGGAGCGATTCCTGCCTCATCTGCTATTTGCATACAGAGAGGTGCCCCAGGAATCAACTGGGTTCTCCCCCTTTGAGTTACTCTATGGGAGAAGGGTTCGTGGACCCCTAGATCTCATTAGAGGACACTGGGAGGGGGAGACAGAGCAAGAAGGGACCCCCATAGTACCGTATGTGCTGGAACTCCGGGACCGTATGGAGAAACTATCCCTGATGGTAAGGGAAAATCTCCGGGCGGCCCAGGGGAAACAGAAACGATGGTACGATCGGGGTGCTCGACAGCGGGTCTTCCAGGTTGGGCAGAAGGTCCTAGTGCTCAAACCTGTGAAGGCAAACAAGATGCAAGCATCTTGGCAGGGCCCGTACAAGGTGTTAGCTCAGGTATGCGATACTACCTATCTCATAGCCAGCTGTTCGGATGAAAGGGTACAACGATCCTTTCATGTGAACATGCTCAAGGAGTATCAGGAACGACCCGAAGATGTTGCAGCAGTTTGTGCCCCAGCTACCGACGACACCGAGAACTTACCTTTACCGGACCTGTTAGAAAGGGATCCCCAGACCGACCTTACTAGCCTCGTACAGTTAGGTGACCGACTAAGCCCGGCCGAGAAAACCCAGGCAAGACAGCTTCTGTGGGAGAAGCAGGCGACATTCTCCCAAGAACCAGGGTACACCCCACTAGCTATACACAAGGTCGAGACACCCGGACAGAACCCCCTACGACAACCTCCATACCGCATCCCGGAAGCAGTCCGAGAAGGAATGCGGAAGGAGATACAGGAGATGACCCGGCTGGGGGTTATTGAGCACTCCGATAGTCCGTGGGCGTCGCCCGTAGTCCTAGTACCCAAGAAAGATGGGACCACCCGGTTCTGTGTGGATTACAGGCGGCTCAACGAGCGGACTACCACGGACGCCTACCCGATGCCCCGGATAGACGAGTTATTAGACCGCATTGCCAGGGGGCGCTACCTGACCACCATTGACCTATGTAAAGGGTACTGGCAGATCCCCCTGGCCGAGGATGCTATCCCCAAGTCGGCCTTCGTCACCCCGTTTGGCCTATACCAGTTTAGGGTTATGCCATTCGGGATGAAGAACGCTCCGGCTACCTTCCAGCGCATGGTGGATAGGCTCCTAGATGGCTTCCAGGGATTTGCATGTGCATACCTGGACGACATCGCGGTTTACAGTGAGTCTTGGGAAGACCACCTAGTACACGTAGGGGTAGTGCTGGACAAGATTCGGGCCGCCGGCCTGACTCTGAAACCAGACAAGTGCCATTTAGGCATGGCCGAAGTGCAGTACTTGGGTCACCAGGTGGGTTGTGGGAGCCAGAGACCCGAACCGGCCAAGGTGGAAGCAGTAGCTAACTGGCCCACACCTATCACCAAGACCCAAGTACTTGCCTTCCTAGGGACAGCGGGTTACTATCGACGTTTTGTCCCCGACTACAGTACGATTGCCAAGCCCCTAACTGATTTGACTAAAAAGAATTTACCTAGACAGGTCCTGTGGTCTCCAGCTTGTGAAGCCGCGTTTCAAGCCCTGAAGCAGGCTCTTGTGAATGCCCCTGTCCTGGCTGCCCCAGTCCCTAACAAACGTTTTCTTGTCCACACAGACGCTTCCATGTATGGACTGGGGGCTGTGCTGAGCCAGGTCGGGGAGGATGGCGGAGAACACCCTGTCGCATATCTCAGCAGAAAGTTACTACCTCGAGAAGTGAGTTATGCGGCAGTAGAGAAAGAGTGTTTAGCCCTGGTCTGGGCACTGAAGAAACTGAGCCCCTACCTATACGGACAAGAATTTTCCCTCGTAACAGACCACAACCCCCTCGTCTGGCTTAACCGGGTCTCTGGGGACAATGGCAGACTGCTGAGGTGGAGTTTGGCCTTGCAGCCTTATAATTTCACTATCAGCTACCGACCCGGTAAGCAGAATGGGAATGCGGATGGGTTATCCCGGCAAATAGACGTCCCTATTCTCTCTAAGTCCGGTCATCCCCAAGTTGACCCGCCACAGGGTCAAGCCGGGTCTGCCGGAGTGTTCCACAAGGAGGGAGCCATGTGACAGACCCATCCCGCTGGACTAAACCTATTGGGTTCGTCTGATTTGCCCAGTACTCATGGTCCCTGAGAGATCCTGCGGAGAGTTGTGACTTTGCACAACTAACAGTTCGAATACAGCCAAAACCAACGAAGCGCTAAAGCTATCAAAGCCTCGTGGTGGCCGACATCGGACAAAGGGCCACGTGGCGGCGGCCATTTTACCTTCGAATCCGCCGACCCGTACTATCGACGATACTTCGACAGTACAACGTAGTCGAAGTACCGATCCACTTCGAACAGGACGTAGACATTTTTAGGCCAACAAGTGACCGACCGTATAGCCCGAATCCAGGGAACTCTTTTGGGCACGAAACGGTAGCTGCGGTCGGTCATAAACAGACATTCGAGTAACTTTGGATTCACTGGAGGGATTGGTGTGATTTTTGAGACTGTTTATGATTTAAGTATGCTGAATCTGAATATGTGCCTTTTATGTGAATATGATGGATGGATTTGGAGTTATGAAAGTTGTATAAAAATATATTCTAAACTGCCTGTATAATAAGATTATGTGTCACACCAAGGGGAGGGAATGTGTGGGATGTACCATCGATGCCAGTGGTTGTTTTATGCCTCCCCTTGGGTGTGGCCTGTGTGTGTGAAATGCAAATAAAAGGCAGGCTGGCTGTTCCAGTCCTCAGTTTTATGTTTTACCCTCATAATGGAGCTTGGTCTCGTTATTGGGGGAACCGGGAATACAAGTGACTAACGACTGTGTCTGGAGCTCGGAAGGTGGTACCGTAACAAACACATTGACGGTTTTCAGAGCCTTAGTGATATATCAATAAGAAAGTACATATGAAAGGATGAGATGTAGTGGAGGTAACCTGAGATAAATAAAAAATACATCTCCTCATGACAAGGGAACGGCAAGCCCAGAGGGGTAGATATGTGTCTTCATATTCTTGTGAAACAAGGTAATTGTGTTGAGGTATGGCCCAAATGGTAGGTTATCATAAAAGGGTCAGTGTACCAAGTGGCCACCAATGTACTATTAGGTAGGTAGTTATATTCAATGATAGGAGAATGTTTTGAGCAATATCAGGGATACATGCCCCTCCAACCTGGAGGAGAGAGGCTTGGAAAAAAGAAAGTCTGAGTGGGAAGAAACATGGGAGGTAGGTAAAAGGGTAAATGGGGAGGGGCTGCAGAAGGGGAAGAAGAGAAGAGAAGAAGAAGAGGAAAAGAGAGGAAAAAAAACAAGGAGTTGACAGGGGATGAGATAGGGGTGAGGAGGGAGGAGATGGATGATGAAGGGAGCCAGGAAGAGACCCCCTCGATACCATTCCCTGCTTCCGCTGAACATATCCTAGTGGAATATTCTAGGTAGGAATTGGAAATTCAAATATCCATGGATCCCAAATTTTGTTAAAGTGTTTCATAGTGTCATGGATGAGTGCAGATAAGCTGTTTATTTTCATAGCATCAGTCGCTTTACGTTTTACTGTGTCCAGAGAGGGGATGTCCGACCTTTCCCATTTCTCTGAAATTGCTTTACTCGTTGTCAATGCAATTTTGGTGATTACCTTGTTTTGGGATTGTGGGTAGTCCCTGTGAGGTTTATAAAGGAGCCAAATCCATGGATCAAGTGGAATACCTAAGTGCAGAATTTTGGTAATCAACTGTAAAACCTGAAGCCAGAGTTGGGCTTTCTGATTACATTCCCACCATAAGTAGATGTACATGCTCTTTTCCCCACACCCTTTTTAACAGCAGTCCAAGTCTGTATTTCCCATTTGTTTTAGTGTTTTATATGTCTGCTCCATGTGATTCACACAAGCAGAAATTGTAGTAGTGTCCTCCTAAATGGCTACCCAGTCCTTAGAGTCTCCTATGGGGCACAAATACTTCTTCCAAACCAACATTAAGGATGGGGAGCCCTACTGTGTGGTCTGAGTGATAAGAGAGTAATTGTGGAAATTTGACCTTTTTAGATAGGGCATCATATGCATGCTTTTTCAAAGGGCAGATGTGCACACTTGTTTATTAACAGGTGTGCTAAGGAAGCTCCTAATCTGTACATGGTGAAAGGAATCAAAACTTGTAAGCTGGCTGGATATTGGAAGGTCTGTGAAAGGGATGATTTATCAATTAGCATAAAAATGGTGGAAACAAATCAAGTGTGCAAAGTCTTTTGGATGCATACCAGGGATGAATTGCATGTTACGGAGAATGAGTGTAAGTGGAGAAGGGTTGCAGATGAAGTTGCATTTAGATGTAATTTTATCACATATCTTCATAGATGTAAGTATCGCCAGGGTAGAGGAGGGAAATGGGGGTCTTGCCTGTTTTGAGAGCCATATGTACAGTGAGGGGGAGAAAATGGTATGCTTGAGATTCACCCACCTTTTGAAACCATAAGGTTCTGGGTTTGTGCCAATTGGACATGGAAGTAACGGGTCAGATGTGGCAATCTAAGTCCACCTGTTTTATTTGGGACGTACAGGATTTGTCATTTGATCCTAGAGTGCTTATTGGCTCATATGAACTTGTTGATATTTGTTTGTAACAAAATCAGGTGTTGCACTGGGAATAAGGAGAGCTTGAAATAGGTATAGAAACCTCGGTAATAAGTTCATCTTTATAAAAGCCACTCAACCAAGCCAAGAAATTTGCATGCCATTTCAATTCTTCAAGTCTTGTAAAGCTTTTTGGAGGAGAGGAGTGTAATTAAGTTCGTAAGTGTGCAAGAGATCAGCAGGCAGAAAGGTGCTGTAACGGATCGCCTGGCACCCCGACTTGGTACCTCCGTTAATGGATGCTCCTAGCGCTTCCTGAGGACTCCAAGCACTCTGGCAGACACCACAATCACCAAATCCGAGAAACCTTTAAATTCTCCCAAGCATATGAATGCTGTAGACCATTGAATAGGAACCATACGAATAGGCTTGTACTCCTAGCAGTCAACTGGAACAGCATGCAATAAATCCTTCCCCCAATAATGAGACGACACATCAGGAAAAACAGGAACTCTGGACTGGCTCATCCAGCCTGGCTTTCATTTCCATCTCACACATACAGGCCACACCCAGGGGGAGGCATAAAATAACCAATCCGAGATATGGTACAACCCACACATCCCCTCCCCTTAGCCTGAGAGATAATACACTTATTATACAGTTTAAAACATAACTTTTACACAATATCTGTAACTTCAAAACCATACATCACATTCACATACAAATCACATATCCAGACTCAGCATACTTTAAACATAAACACTTCCAAAATTCAGGCAAATCCCTCCAGTGGATCAAAAGTTACACGGAAGTCCTTTTATGACCGACCGCAAGCATATTTTCTTGCCCAAAACAGTTCCATAGATTTGGGCTGTGCGGTCGGTCAATTCCCGGCATAAAAACGGCTAAGTCCCATTCGAAGTGTGCCTGTACTTCGACTTTGGTCGAAGTGTCGAAGTGGAGTTGATGTTAAGGGTCGGCGGTGTTCGAAGTTAAAATGGCCGCCGCCACGTGGTCCTTTGTCCGATACCGGCCGCTTCGACAACTTCGACAACTTCGGTAACTTCGACAGCTTCGACAGCTTCGACCGCTTCGACCGCTTCGACAGCTTCGACTGCTTCGACAGCTTCGACTGCTTCGACAGCTTCGACTGCTTCGACAGCTTCGACAGCTTCGACAGCTTCGACTGTGTCTGAAGTGCCATATACAAAAGTACCAATCTGTCCCCAAAGTATTTAAAGGGCTAGGGACAGTATTATATCAATCCACATGTCCAAAAGTAGTTCTTAAAGGGTCAGTACATTATGGTAGCAGTCCATAAGCCCCAATTCAGTCCCTTAAAGGGCAATACCTCCCAGGGACCATAATCACTGGGCAGGAGGCAAGCAACCAGGCTTCTCCAGTTCTCAGTGGCGAGGTTGGTTCCGCCACATTTCTCCCCTTTACCAATTAGACTAACAGGGTACCTGACCTGCTGCCGGTCAGTGCCCTGGCTAGTCCAGCAACCCACCCACAAAACAGAAACAGCAGAGCAGCCCACCCACAATAAACAGTTACTACACCTGGGTGAGGGAGAATCTTGTCCAGGTTCAGGTGCCTCACCACGGCTGTGTGGGGGACTGGTAGGCTGCCTTGGTGGGTTGCTGAGGGGGCAGAGACCAGCGGTACTCTGTCTTGTTGCCAGCACTACCACGGGAGTAGTCTGGTTGGAGCCTGGTTGCTGGAGACCGACTGTCTCCCCTTTAAATACACCGCTCTGCTGCTGGAGACCGACTGTCTCCCCTTGAGTTACACCGCTCTGCTGCTGGAGACCGACTGTCTCCCCTTGAGTTACACAGCTCTGCTGCTGGAGACCGACTGTCTCCCCTTTAGTTACACAGCTCTGCTGCTGGAGACAGACTGTCTCCCCTTTGGCTAATCAGCCCTGTTGTGGGGGGGCAGGACCGACCGTCCCTACCCCCTGTGCTGGAAGTGCAGAGACCACGGTCCCATCTGCACAGGTGTGGGGCTTACAGTCTCCCCCTGGTACATTAAGCTGCCGCTGGGGAGAGGTAGTAACCAGCTCCTCTCCCATTAGAACATTCTGCCGCTGGGGAATGGAGACTGGGCTCTCTATTCCCTGTACATTAATGATCCGCCGCTGGGGAGAGGTGGTAACAATCTCCTCTCCCATGCATACTTCCCGTCTCTGCGGAGGGAGACCGACTGTCTCTCCTCCCAGCACAGAGTCCTGCTGTGGGGGAAAGGGGGCTGGGCTCTCTATTCCCTGCTGGATACTCTGCCGCTGGGGAATGGAGACCGGGCTCCCAATTCCCAACAAATCACACTGCCGCTGGGGAGGGAGGACGGCTCCTTCAGCTCCCTGTAACTTGGGCGCAGAGACCACGGTCCCATCTGCGCTGGTGTGGGGCTTACGGTCTCCCCTTGGTGGGTTAGGCTGCCGCTGGAGAGAGGGTGTAACAAGCTCCTCTCTCTGAACTGTAACCTGCCGCTGGGGATCTGGGCAGACTGCCCAGCATCCCTGTAGGGCCGGTAGAGAGACCTCGATCCCATCTCCACCTGCCATCTGTGGGTCTCTCCAGGACCAGTCTATGAGGTCCCCTACTTCTGCAACTGGTAGTGAAGCAGGGGGTACCTCTGCCGCGTTTTCCCAGCTATAGGCTAGCAGGTCTGGGTCTGCCACCCAGTTTTCCCGGTCTGCGTCCCTGCTCTGCGGCTGGCAGGAATTTAATAGTTCTACATAGTCCATCTCCAGCTCTCGTTCCATGGCAGCGAAACGGCGGAGGTCTTCTCCCAGTCCAATAGATCTCGGGCCCTGTATCATCTCACCTCGGTAATGAAAGATAGCCCAGTACCGTGACTCTGCTGGACTGCCGAAGTCGACATCCTCCACTAAGGCTTTCCACAACAGGCCAGGGCTCGTGTAGTTCTCCCCCTCTGGATGGATGCCCTCTGCCCTCCACGTCTCTGGCTGGACAGTGCACCACCACAGTGCCCGGTATGAGGCGTCCAGGCTCAGTTCCCTTTCCACGAGGTACTCGAGTTGTCTTACCCGCTGCCCTCCAGGTTGGTCTCCCAGAAGCGGCATCCGCCAGGCCATTTGTTCCTCCAACTGGTATGCGACACCAGGAAGGCGCTGCTGCCGTTGATACTGGACTTCCTCCAGGACATCGTACCATAATTCTTTCCGGGCATTATCTCTCCATTCTAATTCACTCTCTCCCTCAGGTGTGTGTGTTGCCCAGGGGTCTACGAACCCCATTTTCCCAAATCTTTGTGTAGACAGGGACGCTGTAGGCACACTAGCGTCGCCCTCAATTTGTAAATCCAAATGTACTGTGTCTCCAAGCTGCTTTACCTCGCACTAGGACGCCATCCCACCGCTGCCACCAATGTAACGGATCGCCTGGCACCCCGACTTGGTACCTCCGTTAATGGATGCTCCTAGCGCTTCCTGAGGACTCCAAGCACTCTGGCAGACACCACAATCACCGAATCCGAGAAACCTTTAAATTCTCCCAAGCATATGAATGCTGTAGACCATTGAATAGGAACCATACGAATAGGCTTGTACTCCTAGCAGTCAACTGGAACAGCATGCAATAAATCCTTCCCCCAATAATGAGACGACACATCAGGAAAAACAGGAACTCTGGACTGGCTCATCCAGCCTGGCTTTCATTTCCATCTCACACATACAGGCCACACCCAGGGGGAGGCATGAAATAACCAATCCGAGATATGGTACAACCCACACATCCCCTCCCCTTAGCCTGAGAGATAATCCACTTATTATACAGTTTAAAACATAACTTTTACACAATATCTGTAACTTCAAAACCATACATCACATTCACATACAAATCACATATTCAGACTCAGCATACTTTAAACATAAACACTTCCAAAATTCAGGCAAATCCCTCCAGTGGATCAAAAGTTACACGGAAGTCCTTTTATGACCGACCGCAAGCATATTTTCTTGCCCAAAACAGTTCCATAGATTTGGGCTGTGCGGTCGGTCAATTCCCGGCATAAAAACGGCTAAGTCCCATTCGAAATGTGCCTGTACTTCGACTTTGGTCGAAGTGTCGAAGTGGAGTTGATGTTAAGGGTCGGCGGTGTTCGAAGTTAAAATGGCCGCCGCCACGTGGTCCTTTGTCCGATACCGGCCGCTTCGACGACTTCGACAACTTCGGTAACTTCGACAGCTTCGACAGCTTCGACCGCTTCGACCGCTTCGACAGCTTCGACAGCTTCGACAGCTTCGACTGCTTCGACAGCTTCGACTGCTTCGACAGCTTCGACAGCTTCGACTGTGTCTGAAGTGCCATATACAAAAGTACCAATCTGTCCCCAAAGTATTTAAAGGGCTAGGGACAGTATTATATCAATCCACATGTCCAAAAGTAGTTCTTAAAGGGTCAGTACATTATGGTAGCAGTCCATAAGCCCCAATTCAGTCCCTTAAAGGGCAATACCTCCCAGGGACCATAATCACTGGGCAGGAGGCAAGCAACCAGGCTTCTCCAGTTCTCAGTGGCGAGGTTGGTTCCGCCACAGGTGCCTAAGTATTTAATCTTAGTGGTCTGAAAGTTCATGGGTATTTTAATTGAAGACATTGATGTGGATATGCTGGGCTTTGGTCTTATTGATATTTCATTTGTAGTTCGAGACCATGGCATAGTCGTTTCGTGCAGACAAAAGCAGGGCATAGAGTGCATAGGGTCAGTCATTGCCAGGATTAGGTAGTCGGCATAGGCAGCAGTTTTACATTAGTCTCCATGGATATGTAAGCCTTTGATACCAGTGTGAGCCCTGAGGGTTTGGAGAAGTGGTCCAAGAGACAGGATGAATAGAACCAGGGAGAGGGGGCAACCTTGTCCCATTCAGTATTCAAAACAAAGACAGGTGTGAATAGGTAAGAAGTAGGTTGGCAGTGGGGGAGCAGTAGAGTGCTTATAGTGTGTCTATAAAGGGTCGTGGAAAATTTATGGAGAGTGGAAAAAAGAAACGGTCAAAGTAATCTGACAAAATCCTGTTCAGTGCCATGAAAAAGAACCAGTGTCTTGATCCGTCAGAAGCTTGCGAACCAAATTAGGTCAAGTGTATGTCTAATGTTGTCGCTAGTCTCTCTAGTGGGAATAAACCCGACTTGATCCAGGTGTATTAAAGGATTGAGTTGGTCTGCCATGAGTTTTGTAAATAGTTTAACATCCACATTTAATTGTGATATAGGGTGATAGTGGTTGGACTCTAAATGGGACTTGTCAGGCTTTAGGAAAAGGTAAATGTTCACCTATAGCAGGGGTTCTCAATTAATTGTTCCCATGGAACCCTTTGAAATAGTGTATCAGCATCGTGCCGATGCATAAATCTTTTTTGTGTGTGTCTGTGTGTCAAGGTGTGTGTATCTGTGTTTGTATGTGCCAGTGCCTGTATCTGTGTGTCAGTGTGTATCTGTGTGTGTGTATGTATCTGACACACATATACACACACACTGGCACATATATACACACACTGACACACAGGCACACACACTTTGACACACAGATACACACACTCTGATACACATACACACACTCAGATGCACACAGTGACAAATAATCACATCTTGACTCACAAATACACATACACTCAGATACACACACTGACATACACACACACACATAGACACATACAAACACACTGATATACACTGGCACATACACACACCAATACACACATACTGACATACACACACACACACACACACTCAGATATGCACAGTGACACATACACAAACCTTGACACACATACACTCTCACTGACAAACACACACTCTTTGACAGACACACATACAAACACATACACACATTTATTGACAAACACACATACACATACACTCACTGATAAACACACATACACTTTCAGTGACAAACACACATACACACACACACACTCACTGACAACACACATCCACTCTCAGTGACAAACAAACATACACACACTGACAAGCACATATGCACTCTCACTGACATGCACACATACACTCTCACTGACAAACACATACACACTCACTGACAAGCACACATACACATACATTCACTGACAAACAAACATACACGCTCAGTGACAAACAACATACACACACTGACAAGCACACATGCACTCTCACTGACAAACACATACACACTCACACACTCGCTACCAAGCACACATATATTCTAACTGACAAACATACACACACTCACTGACCAGCACACATACACACTCACTGACAAACCCACATACACTCTCAGTGACAAACACACATACACACACTGACATGCACACATGAACTCTCACTGACATGCACACATACACTTTCACTGACAAGCACACATACACACACATACACTGACAAACACACATACACTCTCAGTGACAAACACACATACACTGACAAACACACATACAAACTCCTTAACAGACACACATACAATTTATTTATTTTTTAAAATTTCACTCCACCCAGCCTCCCTACCTTTGGGAGTGCTGGCATGGAGTCTTTATTTCCCTGGGGTCCAGTGGGGCAGCTGGGCTAAGCGGCTGGCGTGCGGTCCCCGGGGTCCAGTGGGGCTGCTGGTCTGAGTGGCTGGTGTGCGGTGCCTGGGGTCTGGTGGGGCTGCTGGGCATAGCAGCTGGTGTATGGGCGTACAGTGTGGGCGGCGAAGGAGCAGTGATCTTCACCTCTTAGTGATGCCAGAGCCATAATGACGTCATATTACGGCTCCGGCATAACTGCGGTGCGCCCGAGGGAGCTGAGCAGGAGAGAGTGCTCCCTCCCCGCCGCCTTAATTATTAGCAGCACCCAACTGGACCAAATTGCAGTGGACATTTTGTTTCCCAAAATGATGGCGGTTCCCCGGAACACCAATTGGGAACGCTGACCTAGAGCATATCTGGCGGTAATGCCTAACCATCTAAAATTAAGTTAAAGAGATTGCAGAGATGTGGGGTTAGTAGGAGAGCAAAAATCTCTAGTAAAGCCATGAAAACCCCTTTGGCCCGAGCATTTATTTGGTTCAAAAGTCTTAAATATGGTGACAAATTCCTCTGGTGTGACTGGTGTCATTAACTTGTTAGCCCCTTCGAGAGTGAGCAATGGTAGTTTAACTGGATTTAGATAATTGTCAATATGAGTCGTGGTTAAGTCAGGCTCGTGATGAGTCTGTGGGCTATGGTCATAAAGAAAGAAGAAGTAGTCTCATAATATTTCAGCTACCTGTTCTGTTAACTCCCGTGTGTCACCGTCAGGCGAGTTAAGCTTGTCAATCTGTTTGTGGGCAGCTCGACATTTAAGTTTGTGGGCCAGAGGGTGAATACACTGGAATGTTTGCTTGATCATTTTTTATGAAAATGAAGTTTGATAATTGACTGATTTTATGTTATAAAAAGAACAAGTCAATACAAGTCTGGTAGCCCTTTAAGTTGGACCTCAATTGGGGAGGTTGCAACTTAGTGTTCCATTTTGACTAGAGATAGGTGGTGCTATGCTAAATAAAGTCAACACACATATCTCT
Source organism: Pelobates fuscus (assembly GCF_036172605.1). NCBI lineage: Eukaryota > Metazoa > Chordata > Amphibia > Anura > Pelobatidae > Pelobates > Pelobates fuscus. The sequence goes on from NC_086327.1 coordinate 33,547,087, forward strand.
TGTCTTTTGAGATGGGTTTTCACTGTAGGAAACACTCACATGGGTATTGTGATGCATAATGTTACTAAAAGCTCTACTTTTTAACTTGGAATCACTAGTCACTATGGAGTTAGATTCTATTTGACACACATAATACATTTTATTTTGGAAGACCTGAAGTGTGGGTCTTCTTCGTCATGGTCCTCTCTTGATTTACAGAACTGGTGTGGAATTTATAGTTGCAAATTGATGTCTATTTGATACCTCACCTACTGGTGACTTCAGTGACCTAACCTTTATGACAGTTCAAGTTAATTATTATTGTGTACACCAAAGAGAAATTTGTAGGTATCACACTGCAATGCAAAATGAGTTAGCTTATTGAAGCATTAGGACAACATGCAGATACAATGTTCCAGCCACAAGAACACCGCTAAATCCACCAATGTAGTATCAAAGAAGAGAAGCACAGGCAGCACTCCAGGATATAGAAGGTAAATTTATTCGTGGGTTCACCACCTCACCAGAATAAGTGTGACGTTTCGGCTCCTGAGAGCCTTAATCATGCATAAGGGATACGGCATAACAGCAGTGTTTAAATAACCCCAAAACCAATTAAGTTAATTAAAGATTACAATCACATGTTAAAACATATTTATAAGTGACATCTAAAAACAAGACATGGAGTCTACTCAAGTATAGGATCAGGATTTAAAGTTGCAGTAATATATTATACAATCACATAGTAATACATTCATCTCTAGTTAATATTCCATAGCATGAAAAAGTTAAATGTCCTGTCTAGTACAGCAAGTTAAACTGCATATATAAACCCATGCAATAGGCAAAAATTACAATAATTAATTAGAAATTACTATACAAATGAAGTATATAGATATATATAAAGATATGCAAAAGCATTTCATTGCGCAGTTCTTATATAAAAAGATAGAGTGGAATCTCCCAAAGGGTCAGTGACATCCTAATGAGCTTTTATAAGTTGGCTAAACTATAATGGCACAATGGATTGATAGACCAGCATACTCATTAGCCAGAAGCAGATACACTGATATAGATTTCAGCTTTCACTTGTTCTTTGATGATCTTCAAAAGAACTGCTGAATTCCAGTCACATGGCTGGTATGAACAATTTATTACACAAAAGTAGTTGATGTAAAATAAAATTTGCATTTCACGCAAAAAAAAAAAAGTCTTCCTAAGTTGGTTCAGATCTCCATCGGCTAATCATTTTATTACCCCTTTATTCACAGAAGATTTGGTGCCTTTAGGGTCTCCCATCATCTCGCATTGATGATGTCAGTATAATTGTCAGAGGTCACTCCCATTCAAATCTCCAGCAGGCAAAGGTAATAATAGTCCATAATA